>NC_083356.1:106184878-106496425 GCF_030254825.1 Meriones unguiculatus
TACCTAGGAAACAAATTCAACCCAGATATCTATCAGTAGAAGTATGGATAACAAAACAATGCAGTACCTATACACAATGCCTTATTATTTAGTAGTAAAAATAAAATTATGAAAATTTCAGATAAATAGATGGAATTGGAAATATTACAATAAGCGCAATAACTTCAGATCCAAAAAATAAAAACACTGCATCTTCACATTGTCAAATCCTAGCCAGGAAAGTAAAAAGAGACCCTTTGAGGCATTAAGGGAAGAGGAATAGTAGAATATAAGAAAACTAAATAACGTGGTGAAAAACTAGGGGCAGATAGGGTTAAGTAAGGAGAGTGTGGGTAAGAGGAGAAATCAAGTTATGCAGGGGAAGACAAACCCACAGGAAGTGGCTATGAAAAGCAGCAGAAGCTCATTATTTCACAAATGCACTTGAAAAATGTAAAAGTAGAATTAATGTGATAAAAGGAAAAGCTGATGAAATGGTTAAGAATTAAACAGGCTGGTGATGGGGGGAGAGGAGTAGTTACACTTTAGCAGATTAACCAAAACCAAAGATGTACAAACTAAGCTTTATTGGAACCTGCTAGTGGTTAAGTTAATTTTAAAATACAAGTTTACAAACAGAAGGTGGTTTAAAGGGAAGTTTCTTACATGGGTAGACAATGTTGATCCCAGAAGACATTGGTTGTTAAGTTCAAATCACAGTACTAGACACGGGTTGCCTTCCTACATGATATTGGCTAGGGAGGTCGGAAAGCTCTCAAAAACAACACAAATTATCGTCATATCCCCTGATTATCCACTGTAACTTGATATAAAGGCTATATTGTTGAGGACATCATACCCTTGGGCTGTGGGATATAGAGATATATATCTCATACTGAGACTTCTCCATGATGGCTAACTTACACAGCGCTGGAAAGCGCTAAGCAGCTTTCCTGAGAAGAAAGCATATCAATGGTCTTACTCAGTTCTGGATCACATCCTACAATAAATGACCTGCCAGGCAAGTTCTGTATAATGCTTCCATCTGGACAAGACATGGCTGTCACAATCATGATCTCACACCAGCTGTAGAAGCCCACAGAAGATCAAGATATCCAAAATTCCAGCGTAAAGGGAGGAGATGATCTTCAGCCCCACCCACATATTGACGCCATTGACAGTGGATAGGTTTTGTGATAGAATCATTCTTTCTTGAAGATACAACTCATGGTAGGTTTCTTATAGCCCAATAGATGGACTAACATTCATTCAACTCTGAACAGCTCTCACTGGACACATGAGTGTTGTGAGGTATGACAGCAATTGGAGGGTGGACATGTGGGGTAGAATATGATAATATTGCATTATATCCATGTATAAAATTATCAAAATTTAAGAGAACTTTAAAAAAAATGTCATTGAATTAAATGGAAAATTAGGTCTTTAGGTATCATAGCACTCTATATTTATTAGTGGTAGAGCAAAAAATAGAGTAGATAACATTAAAGGAAGTAATATTCAATAAATTATATATTACTAATATGTCGTATAGTGATAATATTGATATAAATGATGTAGCTATAATGAATATTCAAATGCTAAGAATTGCCTTTTTAAAAGTTGTAATAATTTGTAATAATTTAACTAACCCTTCCATAAAATTTTCTTGAGTGCTTATGACAATTATAAGCAATTAGGCAAATGCCCTGAAAGTAGATGCCTGCAGGGAAAAGCTACTCTGGAAACGAAATTCTTACACTTTTAATAAAACATAATTCATGGCTGTAATTTTCATTTGTATTGTGTTATAAAGTTTATCACATTTAATTTTCTTAATATTGGCTTTTATCTTGGTATGAAGATGCATGGCAATCCTGAGAAGTTACTTAGGTTATTATTAAACTAAAACCCATTTGTCATTAGAAATAAAAGTGAATATTTAGTGAATTAATCATATCATAAAAATTTAAACAGAGTATCTCACAAGTTTCAAATATTCTCTGCCTCTTGTAGGTGTTAGCCCCTTCCACAGACCCTTAGAATTCACTATGCTAAATTATGTGAATAAACCAATAATACATACACAGGATGGAGGGGTCATTTTGAATAAACAGAAATACAATAAAATTAAGAAGAAAAAAAAACCTTCATATCATCAATCCAATTGTTAAAATTTTCTTCCCCAAATTGAAAACAGCAGGTAGAAATCACAGCTATTCAAGTATAATGCTTTTCTGACCTATTGTTTGATTATATAATATACCAGTGGAGCTGCCATGGCAGGTCAGGATGATGCCCAACCTGTGTTCAGGCAGGAAAGAGGATCCTTCTCAGATAATAGAACAAGACAATGATTCTGAGAAACAGCTTTCAGCCCTTCAGCAATGAAATCTGAGAAACCAATCCCCCCTCCCTCTAGAAAAGTAAAGCTTATACTCATCACATAGATTGCCACTATGAATATTTTCTGAATGAATAAAAACTTAGAAAGATGTGTCTATACTGATAGAAATGTTCTCTATAGTAACCAAACCTGAGAACACTACCTATGTATATCTTCAATGAATGAACAAAGTGTGGTGACATTAAAATACAACAATAACAAGAAAATTCATCAGTTTGTGAAACTACTTGAATTAACCTCAGAAGGTTTATGGAAAGGGAAAGAAACCAGACAATAATACACAGTTCATTATTCTTTTTGGATGTAAACGGTAAACAAAACAATAATAACATTTTATTTACTTTTATTGAAAACAGATTCTTCTCTCATCTGACACCCGCAGACCAGAGTTTCCCCTCACTCCACTTCTGACTGCTCCAATTCAAACAACAGCTTCCCATTTACAGCTCTCCTACCCCTTGACCAAGCTAAATTCTTCTTCATAGAATTTATGTCTTCAGACTGCATGTTTGTTGTTTAGCTGCTTGTTTGTTGGGTTGTTTATTCCTATATCATTGAAGCTAAAATTTTAGCTGCCTGAGCATGGAACATTTCTCTGTTTTGTTCCTTGCTTTACTGAGAACCATTTCTGTCATATAACAGGCACAAAACAAACATTCCTGAATAAAAGAAAAATGACAACGAATGGGATTTGAATGGATTGTAATCACTTGGCAGGCAAATTCCTCTGTGCTGATTCCAGGCAGGCAATGATTGCGAAGTAAATAATGCTTTATTTTTCTCATCCAATTCATATCTAAAAGCATCGAGGCAGCTCCCTCAGTGCAAATTGTCCTTTTTTTCTTTGAGTCTTCCAGTTAACTAAAAACTTGCTTTTCTCATAGAGTCTATGGGTTGACTAACATCACTCTAAAGCACTTTGTCTCCTTCACCTTTCTTCTTCTTGCTTGCTTTCCATTGTCCCTATGTGAGCCAGGACACATGATGTAGTGTCATCTCCTTCCTTTTAGGATAGACATAAGCAGATCCATTACTCTAGCTCCTCTTTACTTCCTGCGAACAAAGATTCTTGAGGACACTCAGACATGGGTTTGTGAAGGAATTTTACAAAATCAGTCACTAAAAAATAAATGTAATTTTCACAATATCAGAATAACTTTCATAGTATCAGAATGTACTATGTAGGCAGCTTCAGGAACAAAGAGAGTGACTGATAATCTTTACACAGTCGTGAAATCTGTGAACTACAATATTGACTGGCATGTCAAGATATGCTCATGGGATTCGGTTCAAAGCTCCCACTGCCTATTCCCTACCTGGCTGATTCACCCAGGGCGCACTGAGAGGTCTGCAGGATTCCATAAGCATTCAAGTCCACCTGAGGCACAGCTACCAGAGGTCAGCAGTGGGCTATTCCCTGAGCTCTACTGTCAGGCCCTAGGCTCTTCCTGAGTCTTAGAGGATTCCTGTATCTGACTAACACCAAGAACAGCCAGATGGCTAAAAGAAAGCATAAAAACACAATCAACAAGATCCAGGGCAATTTGGTACAACCAAGGCCCAGCTAATCCCAACACAACCAAAGCACAAGAAGATGACCTTAATCTTAACCTTATAAAGATGATAGATGCCTTTAAAGAGAAACAGATAAATCCCTTGAAGAAATACAGGAAAACACAATTAAACAGGTGAAATAAATGAATAAAACTGTTCAAAACCTGAAAAATGAAAGTAGAAGCTATAAAGAAAATACAAACTAAGGTAATCCCAAGAAACAGACAAATTCCAGAAAACTTCAAAGTTGCCTTGTTAATATTGGTACAATAATACACAATAAAATACTCTCAAACTAAATCCAAAAACACATCAAAGAAGTTGTCCAACATGCTCAAGTAGGCTTCATCCCAGGATGCAGGGATAGCTCAGTGTAAGAAAATCCATCAATGTAGTCCACCATATAAACAAAAGGGAAAAAAAAACTAAACACATTAGCATCTCATTAGATGAAAAAGAAACCCTTTGACAAAATTCAGCACCTTTTCATGTTAAAAGTCTGGAGAGATTAGGTATACAAGGCACATACCCAAACACAATAAAAGCAATATAAATCAAGCCAATAGCCAACATCAAATTAAATGGAGAGAAACTTAAAGCAACTCCACTAAACTCAGGGACAATAAAGCTGCCCACTCTCTCCATATCTCTTCAGTATAGCATTTGAACTTGTAGTTAGAGAAACAAGATGCCTAAAGGATATCAAGAAGATAAAATTTGTAAAGGAAGAAGTCAAAGTATTGCTATTCACAGATAATATTATAGTATATATAAGTGTCCTCCAAAATCCTACAAGAAAGCTCCTACAGCTGACAAACACCTTCAACAAAGTGGCTGGATACAGAATTAACTAAAAACAAAATCAGCCCCCTTCCTTTATATAAATTATAAATGAGCTGAGAAAGAAATTAGAGAAACAACACCCTTCAAAATAGCCACAACTAATATGGAATATCTAACTCTTTTTTTTAATTTTTTTTTAATTTTATTATTTTTTTTATTTTTTATTATCAGTTACATTTTATTAACTCTGTATCCCAGCCGTGTCCCGATCCCTCATTCCCTCCCAGTCCCTCCCTCCCTCCCTCATCTCCACCGTGCCCCTTTCCAAGTCCACTGATAGGGGGGACCTCCTCCCCATTAATCTGATCCTGTTTTATCAGGTATCTTCAGGAATATCTAACTCTTATGTGTAACTCTAACCAAGAAAGTGAAAGACGTGTGTGACAAAACTTCTAGTCTTCGAATAAAGAAATTGAAGAAAGTATCAGATGATCGAACAATCTTCCTTACTCATAGATCGGTGGGAATAACAGTAAAACTGGCCATGTTATCAAAAGCAATCTACAGAGTCAATGCAGTTTTCACCAAAATTACAATACAAATTTTACAGATCTTGCAAGAGTGATCCTCATGGGGCTGGAGAGACATCAAAGAGCACTGGCTGTTCTTCCCAAGGTCCTGTAGTAACCAAAAGCATTCTCATTTGTTTTAAGAGCTACCTCATAGGCTTCATAAGAGGAAATACATGCCTGTACTCTGAATCTAAACAAGAACCCATGGTTGAGGAGCTCAAAGCCCCAGGGGTGAATCTACTTTTACCATTCTGGACAAAGTATTATACTACTCTTTTAATTTGAGTCTCTCTTCCATACATTAGTACATGACACAGACCACATAATGCAGAGGATGGTAGTTAATGAAGAAACTCACAACTGGTGTAAGTTAAGAGAATAAATGTCAGTAGATTGCTCACTCACACACAGGACAACTATACCAACCACCATACTCCAACACCCGCCTCTCAACGCAAGACTGATGGATCCTTGTAGAAGATGAGTGCCGAAAAATTGAGAGAGACAGAGTTCAGGGAGGATTGGAGTGAAAGTGTGTATTCTGAAAATTATCAGATAGCTGTACTTATTAACTCACAGCATCTGTATTTGCCTGCAAAATATCAGGATAAGATCAAGTCAATCAACAGTCTATCATGGGGGGGGGGCATTGGAAGTGGTCCATGAGCATCAGCTTCCAGTCAGCTGAAGAGCTACTAATGGCTGATGACTTTTTGGCGAAAGAGAGTCAGTTTTCTTTGTTAGGTCAACCAGAGTATAGTGGATGGCCATACTTCTGGGGGTATATGAGTAGCACCAATTTAACTTAGTGGATTATAAGAATAAAACATTTTAAGAAAACGATATGGGGCTCCTATCCTTTCCCTGTCATACTAACTCCCCTTCTGCCGAAGGTTTGGTTATGAGACTTAGTATCTGTTTTGAAATGCTGCTTGGTAGGGTCTTTCAGATGCCTTCTGCAGTAGACTCCTGTCATACGTCCAATGCACATCTCATTTGTCTTTCTAAGTGAGGATTGATTGTCTTACTTCGTGTCTGCTTTCTTGTTTATCTCCTTTAGGTGTGTAGGCTTCGTTATGTTTATTATATCCTGTAGGGCTATATAAGCGAGTATATACCATGTTTGTCTTTCTCCTTCTGAGATACTTCACTCAGAATGATCTTTTCTAGATCCCACCATTTGCCTGCAAATTTCATGATTTTTCTGAAACACTTTCTCCAACCAAGGACCATGTATGGATATAACCTAGAACCTTTACTCAGACAAAGCTCATGGTAGCTCAATAACCAATTGGTTTCCCATAGTAAGGGGAACAGGGACTATCTCTGACAGGAACTCAATGGCAGGCTCTTTGACTCCCCACCCCCCCAAGGGAGGAGCAGTTCTGTTAGGCCACAGAGGAGGACTGATAAAACAGGGCCAGACAAAAGGGGAGGAGGTCCTCCCCATTCCGTGGACTTGGAAAGGGGCAGGGAGAAGCTGAGGGAGGAAGGGTGGGATTGGGAGGGAATAAGGGAGCGGGATACAGCTGGGATACAGAGTTAATAATATGTAACTAATAATAACAAACAATAAAAAAATTATATATGTAAAAAAGAAAACGATATGAAGTTGGAAGTAAGAATATGAAGAGGGTAGACGTGGGAGAGCAAATCAGAGGACCAGAGAAATGTTATTAAAATACATTGTATGAAATTCTCAAAGAACTAATAAAAATGTTTTAATTAAGCCTAAAAAAAGAAAACTTCAAAGAAAGCTACAAGAATAAGAGGTGAAGCAAAGTCTGATCTTTTTACCTATGAAGTGTTAGGAAACTATGACTGTCTATCATGGCTGCTTCCCAGTTTAGGATAAGTTATTCTTGGAACACCAGTGGTTCTGGGTTGCACTTAAAACAGCTCCCAGCTTTTCCAGAGTAGCAAATACATGAAGTCAGCATAACTGGTCCCTTTAGTATTGTTGCTCATTTCAGAACTCAAAGATATTTTACTTTCATGGCTGTAAGACCATAAAAAAACCATACTGTCTTCCTCAGAACACATCTCCAGGTTTCTTTTGAAAATAGTAAAATAAAATGTCCTTGATATGCTCATTAAATATCATTACAAGGTTCTGCAAGATCTGCCTCACAGTTACCCTCCTGACTTTCTCTTGTTACTTTCCTATACTGCTTTGTCTGTTTCAGTAATGACAGCCTTCCCTTCCTTTTTAATTTAACATTTTCATCTCTGCTTCACTTTTGCTATTGCCTCTCTTTGAAAACTCTTTTATTCAGACATCTCCATAACTGGCTCATCCAATGGCTTTTTTAAATACTTCCTTGCCTGAGAAGCAGCCTTTAACCATGCACATGAAGTGTGTTTTGTATCTAGATTCAAAACACACTTTTGTTCCTTTTGCTGGTTTGTTTCATTTTTTGTTTATTCATTGTGACTACCTGTTTCATGTTTAACTAGATTATAGGTTTTGTGATTGTAGAGAGGATTTATGTTGTATTCCTGGTGATCAGAACAATTTCTGGCACAGGCAGGATATTAACTTTGTATTATCAAATAATGATAGGCATAAGTAAATCTACCACCAATATTAGCCTATGAATACGAAAATTCTGTCAAGTGATTAGCTGACCACTATGATGTTATTTCCTAGGTAACAGTAAATAGAAATACATTATTTCCCAGTATATTTTGGGATGAGCACAACACACAGAAAAAAAAAATCCCATTTAAAATATTAGGTTTTCAGGCTAAGATGCTCAATCCCCATTCAGAAAGGCAAAGAGGATGGACATCGGAGGAGGGAGAAAACAGGGAACAAGACAGGAGCCAACCACAGAGGGCATTTGAAAGGCTCTACCCTGCCGGGTATCGAGGCAGATGTTGAGACTCATAGCCAAACTTTGGGCAGAGTACAGGGAATCTTATAAAAGCAGTAGAGAGGACAGGAGCTCCACAAGGACAGCGACAGATCCTAAAAGTCTGGGCACAGGGGTCTTTTCTGAAACTGATACTCCAGCCAAGGACCATTCATGGAGATGGCTTGGAACCCCCGCACATAGGTAGCCTATGGCAGTTCAGTATCCGGGTGGCCTACATAGTAATGGGGATAGGGACTGTCTCTGACACAAACTGATTGGCCTGCTCTTTGGTCACCTCCCCCTGAGGGGGGAGGAGCCTTAGCAGGCCACAGAAGAAGACAATGCAGCCACTCCTGATGAAACCTGATAGACTAGGGTCAGAGGAAAGGGGAAGAGGACCTCCCTTATCAGTGGACTGGGAGAGGGACACAGGTGGGGAAGATAGAGGGTGGGATTGGGAGGGGAGAAGAGAGGGAGGTACAGTGGTGATACAAAGTGAATAAACTGTAATTAATAAAAATAATTATTGAAAATACTAGGTTTTAAAACGACTGCCTACAGATTGGGAAAGAATCTTCACTAACCCTTTATCTGACAGAGGACTAATATCCAGTATATACAAAGAACTAAAGAAGCTGAAAAGCAGCAATCCAAGTAATCCAATTAAAAAATGGGGAACAGAGCTAAACAGAGAATTCTCGACAGAGGAATATCGAATGGCAGAAAAACACTTAAAGAAATGCTCATCCTCATTAGCCATCAGGGAAATGCAAATCAAAACGACCCTGAGTTATCACCTTACACCCATCAGAATGGCCAAGATGAAAAACTCAAGCGATAACACATGCTGGAGAGGTTGTGGAGAAAGGGGAACCCTCCTCCACTGCTGGTGGGAATGTAAACTGGTACAACCACTCTGGAAAGCTATCTGGCGCTTTCTAAGACAAATAGGAATAGTGCTTCCTCCAGACCAAGCTATACCACTGCTAGGTATATACCCAAAGTTTGTTCAAGTACACAAAAAGGACACTTGCACAACCATGTTTATAGCAGCTCTATTTGTAATAGCCAGAACCTGGAAACAACCCAGATGTCCATCAACGGTGGAATGGGTACAGAAATTGTGGTATTTTTATACAATGGAATACTACTCAGCAATCAAAAAGGAGGAAATCATGAAATTTGCAGGCAAATGGTGGGATCTAGAAAAGATCATTCTGAGTGAAATATCCCAGAAGGAGAAAGACAAACATGGGATATACTCACTTATATAGACCTATAAGATATGATAAACACAATGAAATCTATACACCTAAAAAAGATAATCAATTGAGCGGACATGGGGTAAGATGATCAATCCTCATTTAGAAAGACAGATGGGATGTGCATTGAACGTATGACAGGAGTCTACTGAGCGCATCTGAAAGACTCTAACTAGCAGTGTTTTCAAAGCAAAGACTCATGACCAAACCTTTGGCAGAGTACAGGGAATCATAAGAAAGAAGGGGAGTTAGTCTGATGGGGAAAGGATAGGAGCTCCACAAGGACCAAATATATCTGGGCATAGGGTCTTTTCTGAGACTGACATTCAACCAAGGACCATGTATGGATATAACCTAGAACCTCCGCTCAGATGGAGCCTGTGGTAGCTCAGTAACCAATTGGTTTCCCAAAGTGAGGGGAACAAGGACTATTTCTAACAGGAACTCAATGACTGGCTCTTTGGTCTCCCCACCCCCGAAGGGAGGAGCAGTCCTGTTAGGCCACAGAGGAGGGCTTTGCAGCCAGTCCTGAAGATACCTGATAAAACAGGATCAGATGAATGGGGAGGAGGTCCCCCCCATCAGTGGACTTGGAAAGGGGCACGGTGGAGATGAGGGAGGGAGGGAGGGACTGGGAGGGAATGAGGGATCGGGACACGGCTGGGATACAGAGTTAATAAAATGTAACTGATAAAAAAATAAAAAAAAGAAAATACTAGGTTTTCATATTTCCCATAAGTTTCAATAAACTAAATGCTTACTTCATAATTATTAAAACAGACTTGTAGGTCTAATTCATGCTAAATCCCTAATACAGTGAATTACCTAATCAAAATTTTCTTGTGTTGTTTATTTTGTTTACCTTTGTGCTTTCAATCATGATCATGAATCTATAATTAAAACAAGACCATGCAACTAGTGAACATATCTGGCATGATAAATGAGATTTAGAAGACTCACGTTTTCTGTTATCATATGAAAAGGGACAGGTTCCTCTGCGAGATGGCTTTGGCACAGATACTTATTTTCAAACTATGAATATTGAAATCAGTAAGAACAATCCTAAAATATTGGCACATACACAATTGCTGCCCTAATAAGGATTTTATTATTATGAAAATTTTAAAAGCCTATATATTTTTATTTTCTTTTTAATAATAATTACACATAAATACTGCGTGTGTGATAATATTCTAAAAAGCCAACATTTTAAAAGAAAGTCTCAAAAACTGCCTGCAATTGATAAAATTCTTAGCTATAACCAATGACTTATAAACCAAAATTTAACAGTAGAAATCTTGCTTGGTAATTTCCTCAAGTTCCAAATGAGTTGAAGTTAATATAGTAAGACATTTCCAGTAGTACAATTCTGTAACTACCGTCAAATATATTTAAAGGATAAAATATTTACCTTTGTCAGCTATTTGCAACCCTGCAGATGTTTCTGTGTTAATTTCCATGGTTAAATTTTAAGAATTAGAGGGATTTTTATGTCAAAACCAGGACACTGTACCCTTAAGCATACAGTTAGAGGCTTATGATTAGCCCAGTGGTAGAGCACTAATCTAAAATGTATGAGGTCCTGGGTTTGATCCCAGCCATGTCTGAGAAATGTCCAGTGTGATATTAATATAACAAACACGCTATGTTTCTTATTAAAATATCAAAGCAAACTAGTCTTTCCTACATCTAGCCAAAAATAATAGGAACTATGCACAAAAAAAGTGAAGAATTCAAACACAGCTTTATCCTTTGCTTTCATTATTGCTTGTTCACACTTGCTCTTTTCCTCACTTGTCATTGTCTCCTTTGTTGGGAATGTTATTGCAGTGTTCAATGCTGTTTATACTTCTCAATATGCCGTATTCATCAGTGCATTAAAGAGGGTCCTAATACTGTAGCAAGCGAGTGTTTTATCTTTAAATCCTCGGCCTGATTACTGTGGCAAATGGACTGATATATGATGGCACCAGTAAGTAGTGACTAAAAATGAACCTGTGTCCAAAGCATCATGACAGCTAGATAGATTAACTTGAATTAATAACAAAATAGATCATGATACATTGGTTTTCCAATAAATCTTCATCTTCTTATAAATAGGAATTCTGCTCTTCTATAGATAATATTCTGAACATGGTGAACTCTGAAAGAGAAATTACTGCTACATACAAAATCTGTGAAAACACACAAAAGGAATAGAACCATAGCATCATGTTACCTTTGTGTGTATGTGTGTGACAAAACGATTCCTTTAGGAGACACCAACATAAGTACCAAAAAAGTTATTAAAATTGTTTTTTCATAAGAAGTGATAAAAGTTTCTATTATCAAGTTTTGAGATATAAGAGTTTAAAGTTCAGCTTCCAAGAGAAATTAATTTCTCTCTTGCTGGCATCAAGAATGCACACATCCTTGATAGCTCTCTGTGATTAGAGGGAGAGCAGCAAAACAAAGGCAAGTTTCAGAATAATTTCACAGATCTACTCTAATCTCCTAGGTACTTGGGAGGAAAAGAAAAAAAATGTAGGAAGATATGGAAACACCTGTCATAATGAGAAAAATTGCTTTTACCCTATCAGCTTTATGCCTTTAGAAATAACATAAAACAGGAAGAAACCTGTATTATTCATTATAAGCTAAAAAAAGCTATGAGTTATCTAGTGTCTCTATTATTTTTTTCTTCAGAAATCTCCTCGGGCTGTTGTTTCTTCCATGTTTTCTTTATCTTGAGATTATTAATTAAGTTTGCAGAGCTACCCCAGACTTCACATCAAATTGCTGTCATCACAGAGATTGGACAGTAGGTCATTCCAGGAGTTATTTTCAGAAGACAAAAGACTAATTGTGTCATTGGTTTTCAGAAAACACCTGCTTGTATTTCACAGCTTGGGAGTAGGGCACATTTAAGTCAATTCCTGACAAGGGGGTGCTGTGATGACTCACAGTTCAAGCTGCTGTACTCTAGCGTTTGGCACTGAGGTAGCTTCTCAGAAGCAAGAACAGTTACCCAAACACAATAAAACTACCCAAAAGAAATTTTGCCTTTAGGTGATGGTAAAACAGATGGATATTCATTGTGTATTTAGTACAAGTCTCCAGCAAATGCATAATTTCATATTTTTATGCTTTTTCTCTATGTGTATGTGTTCATTTGTGTGTGTTCACGAGAGAGAGAGAGAGAGAGTGCTTGTGTGTGGCAAGAAAAGAAGTGCATGAGGATTTCAGTGGTCAACATCAGGAATTTTCTTTAGTGGCTCGTTAGTTTATTGCTTAAGAGAGGGCTTCAATGAAGCCATAGTTCAACTATGTAGCTTGGATGGACAGTGTTGAGTTCCAGGATATAGAAAGGAAATATTGTCTATGATGAATTATTAGCCCAACTGACAATTCACAATCTCATATCATAAAGAAAAGGACTGATTATTTTAAGATTGCAATTTGTGAATAATCTTTTAAAAGTCAAAATGTAAGTGTTCCTAGACCCCGGTTCTCATTATGTCATTTATGGTACATTCTTGCCGACATGCTACAGATACCTATGGTATGAGGGCAGAAACCACTTGGCATATTCAAAATTTGGTCTCCTGTTTTGGAAGTTCAATTTATATCTTTAGTATTTCATATTCTAGCTATCTTAAGTATAGTTGAATATCAGAAAAGCCACAACCCCTCAGTGGCTACTTAGCAATATCAAGGAAGGAACACCTAGGAGAAGAAAGAGTAGGAGAAATAAAAAGTGTATTGCTTAGGATTGATGTGTTTTTATATTATATTATATTATTAAACTTAATATTTAATGTTTTGGAGATATTAAACTTGGGAATCTTATTGTTATGCTGAATATCAGATGACTTAGAGCAAGGCACAGTATCTTTTGTCTTATCTCTAACATATACTTTCTTGAAGTCTTTTATCTTGTGGATTGAATGTGAAGTGTCCCCCACAGACTCATGTGTTTCTCATGGTGCTCATTGAGTGAGCCTATGTGTGGAGGTACTGGGATATTTGTGGATGGAAACATGGCTGGTGGGGTTGGGTTCGGGGCACGATAATGAGATCCCTTCAAGCTGAGCTTTCTTCTTCCTAATCCAGTCTTTAGGACCGGTCACTTCCTGTTCGTGATGCCGCATGTAGAGCTCTCCCAGTTATCATGCCTTGCCAGGGCACACTATGCCTTATAAAACTGTCAGCCAAAAATGAACTCTTCAGTTTCTTCTGCCAGTCGTTTGCTACAATAACAGGGAAAATTACCTATGCTTCCTTGCCATGCTTCCTTCTCAAAGAATTATTGATTTACAATGTGCACCATCTCCCTAGCAACTAACATCATCATATAGGAGGCTGAACCTTGCCTCTAGGAGTCATGTTAGCAAAGTGGACTAGACAAAACAAAACAAACAAACAAACAAACAAACAAACAAAACAAAAAAACCCAGTGCATTTCATTTTTCAGGAAATAAGACTCTAACGTCTGTTGAAAGCACAATGATCAATTATAAGCCATGAATGCCAACAGTATAAAACAGACAGACCAAACATTTTCTTATTCAGGCAAATCCTGGAAATAGAATATATTAATTAATATTGTATCTAGAAATGAACTAATTTCTTTTTGAAAATGCTTATTGTCTTTCTTATCTTTCTGAGTACAGAGTTACAATTATAGAATGCATTATTATGGCTGAGATATTTAAAATAATTTCATGCATTCACAGCATACTTAACTATAAGAACTAGGTCTTTTTATTTTTAAAAACATAGATAAATCTACAACAATATTTAAAAATAAGCCAACCTTATTAAAATATTAACTTCAGACCAAAGCTTTTATATTAATTTCCCTTTGGTATATCTGCATGGGTTTTATTTTGCTATTTTGTTGATTTATTACTATTAAGACAAACTCTACAGTGTAGTAGTTTTTCATACTATAATGCTTTTAATTTTAATTGTTTTGTACTTTCTGCAGTGTTATGTTATTCTCCCAGTGTTTTCACAAATTCCCAGCATGCACTCCATTACTTAGCTACATTCTCAGTACTTGAGCATTATTTTTACTTATGTATAAGCCAACACATGGTTGTCAGACAGCTTTGCATGCTAAAAATTGGATACTACTATTTTATTATGCTCAAATCAATCCATTGTTGTGGATACTTTCTAGCAAGAGCTCATAACATACATACTTCTGATTTTTTTTTGGCCTAAAGGTGACACAGATAGTTTCTGTTTACATACTCCGAGAAGAACACAGTCCTGGTGAAATTATCCCCTGGTGAAGCAACCTCAGCCTAGAAGTCCGGATGTTCTATGAAAGGGATACATGACCCATTGTCACAAGAATGCTATCTTCAACACAGCAGTAGTGTCATTATCCATAGTGCTCATCTTGTCTGACTTTCTATGAAAAGAGAAAGAGACAATGCTGATCTTAAAACAGAACTGATAATGCCTACCAAGCGAAGGCTTGGAGCTTCAATCACTCAGGCACACCATTTTCCACTGCAAGTTAAAGAAGAGAAGGATTCTGAAGCTGTCATTTCACCTGATAGCTCACCATTGTTAAATAATCGCTAAAAAAAAAATTATACGCGCCAACTGCTTATGAAGGCTAGGCAACATTATGTTTAACCAACATTATAAACAAGACTGGCAGGAGCAAGAAAGGTTGCCTTTGAAAAACAAGGATAGTGAATGGAGCTTACAGTTTTATGGACTTTTTGGGAGGGTGACATAAGTTCAATTTGGCTCAAGGTAACAATGAGTAAAGATAGAAGGTAAATAATTGCCTGGAAACTTTGGTAAAGCAGAGAAAGATCCTGAAGTCTAATGGAACTACACTATGGAGCAATTTCCTAGATCTTATGAATTATATATGCTCTAGGGAATTGAAACACGCACCATCTGTTGTCCCTGCATTTGAACTTCACCCTTCATCTCCTGATTTGCAGGTTTCCACACGAGCTTTACAAATACTTTTTCCAGCGCAGGAGTCGCAGACACGCATGCCTCAGCTGTGTTGTACATTCTTGGCAGATTTTAGGGCGATCTGTTAGTGCGGTGTCCTCGGCAGCATGGATGACTTCGCTGGCTCTCAGCTCCTGCAAGGTTCAATAGTATGTACGCACCTGGCTACCTTCTTGGGCAATTTGCTGCGCAGCCTTCAGAGTAAAAGATTTCCGCCGTTCCAGGAACTGGATATCCAGAATATTAGCTCTGTAGCAGTTATTCGGCTATCCATTGAGATATAACCACACCATATTCAGCAAGGATACAGATGCAAGCAAGGAGTTGTGCTATAAAATATATTATTAGGGACATTGGATCATTTTCCAATTCTTTAATGTCTGAATTTACTGTGCTTCTTTAGGATCCCACATAACCACACTGATTTATCCGGGATAACTTTCTAGAAGCTAAGCCCTTAAACAGTTTTTGCAACGTAAGTGTTTTTTGGCAAAGGACCGCTAATATAATTTTAACAAGATTTATTGTGTTTCTTCTATGTTTCGTGATAAGAACATTTTAGGGAGAGGAGAATTTAGAACAGACGATTCTAAGCCTTCAGGAGGTGGCTGATTCAATTTGAGACCAATTAGACTCATATTTCAAAAAGACATGGGAAGAACATTTCCAAGGTTGAAGTCACAGGGTTTTTGTTTTTTTTTTTAAACCCTCAGTTTCTGCTGTCACAGGACTTGAGGGGGCATGGCAGATGACTTTCCATATAAGATTTCAAGTGGGGCTTCAATTCAATATACCTTTCTCATATTGAAACGGAAATTTCTGAAAGAAATAAATCAAATAGATTTTGATGCTGTTGTGTCTCATTTTTCATCTATACAATGGGGAAAAGCAGGACTCCACACACTAGGTCAATGAATTAATTAAAGTATGCATTTTGTGTGAAATATCTATACAGTGCTCAACATACACAAAACAATTTTATATCCCCAAACTATATGTATTGAACATCTAGAGTATATTCATGACAACGGGAAACATTTTTCTTTTGTCATTCCATTATTCTACATACCCATATACGTGGTGTTAAGTACTTTATGGCAGTAGTTCATTAGTCATTCACTGTTGGAATGCAGGCTATACAAGTTCCCAGGAACCTATCAGTAGGGGTGAATGTGCGTCTTCCCTTGAATGAATCCACTTTTAAAGCAAAGAGAAAGGGGACATGCAAAAGGGGTTTTAGATATCTCAGAAGAGTATAATAATGAGCCAATATTGGTGCCTAATTACTAAGCAATGGACACAGTTTTAGTTATGGTTATCCTATAAAGGTGCCCTTAAGTGAATTTCAACAAACCACGATGTTACATCCCACTGAAGTATTGTAGAGGATTGTGTCACAGACTTAAAACACCCTCGAAGCTTACCCTATCAGCCTTCTAGAAGGTTCTCTTCTCCAAGTCCTGTAAGACAGTCACATTTTACTCTCTCTAGCATTTTCACCATTTTACAAAGTCACACTTCCTATGACACCACACACTTGTCAAATTATCTACCTTCCCTTGGTGATACTTTCTCATTCTCCTCCATGTCTACCTGCAGTTTGAAAGCACACTTACTTTTCTAAATGGGTAATAGTCAACGGAATGGAAGGTCTGTAGTTTTCTTGTTTATTCACGTATGGGAAGACATCGTAGTTGCTTTGGGGTTATAAGCATAATTTCTCTAAACATTCAAGGATGGGGTTTTATATGCTCATAAGCTTATAATTCATCTGGGCAAATAATTTTTTTTTACAATTTTTATGTCTTTTAAGGCTATGTTTCTTTTTGTGAGACATTTCTCCAAAGTAGGCATGCTATTTGTCATTTGCACCAGCAAAGTATGAAAACATGATTCCACATACAATGCAATTTTCCTCCCAGTTGTGGTTAGTCAGAAGCCATGGACTAGGTGTGTGGTAGACTCTCTTTGTTTTAACTTTAGGTTTCCTAACAGCAAATGTAGTAGGATATTTGCCAATAATCGTTGTTCCTTATGTTTTCTCTGGTATGATAGCTGTCTGGATTTGTTATAATCCTTGTTCTTTTGCTCTGTTTCACTACGCCGCTCAGACCCGTGGATTTAACTGGTTCTCTGACCCCAGGTTCCTATTAGTTTATACCACAAGCGTATACCAGCATAGCAGATTTGTTTATTTATACACTCCTTTAATTCAAAATAAAAGCTCTCTTCCAACAGTGAAAGACAATGACAGGTCAAGAGGTGTTGCTCTATGTACTGTCATTTCTGACTGTGGTCAGGGTCTGATCCATTCAAAAGGGGAGCAGAGCAAGGATGTGCAGAATACGATAAACACACAGAACTGCCTTGTTGGAGCACTGGGTGAGAAGCCTACAGAGGCCTGCGAGAAGGGCTCCCTGGCAAGGGTTCATCATGTGAAGCCTTCCCTCTGCTAGTTGAGTCTTGCTGTCACTGAGGAATTCTATCGATTATTTTTACAGCAGATGAATGTCAGAGGCCCTTTCTTTTTTTGTTTTGCTTTTGAGGCATTTCCAGGTATGAAAAAGAACCCACTTGAGGAGGTGCTCCAGAATGACTAAAACACAAGCAGCACACTATGCTGTTGGTGGCTTATTCTTGTCAAACGGAGTCACTCAATTTTAGATTTTGAGTCCATCGCCACTGAACACGAGTTGGGCTAAAGAGAAAATGGGCATCAACTGGGTAGGAAAAAGGAGGGAATCACCCATCACCTGTAAATGCTTGGCTTTTCAGAAACCACCCAGTGTCCTTTCTGAAGAAAGGCAGTGGGGGAGTTTTCTCCATTTTCTGTGTATTACTAGGGTGTGGAGACATATACGCTGAAGTGAACAGGAAACCCTTGCAATTCAGCTTCCCTTATTACTTAGTGCTCCAGCTATAAGTTAGACTCCTAGACTGAAGTCCCATATGCAGAACAACAACAACAAACAAACAAAGCATCTCACCAACTGGATTGTCCCACTTTGCTGGTGCCACATCCCCACAGTCAGATTTGTTGAGTCAAATTGAAACCCAGGACTTGCGGGAACAATTTCCATTGCATTTTGTAGGTAGACAGACAGCATGGTTTCTCCACACTGAGGTTCCCTGAGCTACCGTTACCTTGCTTAAGGAGTCACCAGCGGTTACTTGGGGAGGAGACCTGTGTTTCCCTGGTGTTACCTAACAGAAAAAAATTTGGTCTGTCAAGCCAAAACATCTCCAACGTAGAGGACCAGGTGCCTTCTTTGGCTATCCAAGCTTCAGAACTCTGCATCACGTAGAAGATCCCACAACAGGTCTTTTCTATCCTGTGTTTTTTTTTTTGTTTGTTTGTTTTTTTTTTTTTTTTTTTTTTTTTTTTTTCAATGCAGTTTATTCAGGAACATTGAACAATCCTCGGACTCCAGGGAAAGCCAGCCCACAGCTTAAATAGCCTCTGGGTAGCCAACCCAGGCGTGCCACGGGGGCAATGCAGATAGGTCCACATACATGGAAGCATCCTGTGTTTTTAAACCACAGCTTCAGCAGCAGTCTTCATGATTGCACTCTGGGAGAGAGCTGCAGGCGCAGTTTTGAGAGAAAGCTAATGGAAAAAAAAATCTGTGAGTGAACGGATATATCTCTACAGAAACAATGAACACTGGGGATGTTTATGTTTTGTTTTTTTTTTTTAGAGATTATTTATGCTTTTTGGTTATTTACTTCGAAATGTGTTTTCTCTCTAGTTCATAACTGTTTTGCAGAAAATTCAAATGGTACTATAAGCTTAGAGTGCTGAAATACCATAGCAGTCTTTGATCACAGGAGAAAAATATTCAGTCTTTGTGCCCAGGATAGACTGTGTAGAAATGAGCAAGATATTATCAGATAAATTCTATTTTTTTATTAAGATATTTCTGCTCACCAATGTGAAAGAGAAGAGAAAGTGCCCTAGTGTGGTAATTATTATTGTGGTGTAGCTAAATTAAAAATGAACAACTGAGAAGAAATTTGAGGAGCTGCTAGCAATATTCTGGATCTAGACACACAGTTATAATGCTGGCTAATTTTAATTGCATTGCAAGATCCAGAATGACCTAGGGGATATAGCCCTGTGGGTGTGTGAGGGAGCTCCATACTGATTTAAATAAGGCGAAAGATTTGCCTGTTAGTGTGGTCAGCACTGTAGTATGGGCTGGTGTCTGTCTTGAAATAGGTGACAAGGAGAGAGCAGGTGAAGCCTCAGTCTCCTCCGCTTCCTGACCTGGGGGAAAACAAACCTTAAGACCAAACTGATGAACAAGCTCTTACCATCTCCCACCACGTCAGACTCGATTCTCAAACCGTGAACCGAAATAAACACGTCGTTTCTAAAGCTGTTTTACTGCATAGCTTATGGGAACAAAGAGGAAAATAATGAATGCACACAGGGGGTTCCACTCATGGCAAGTTACTCATGAAGAAACAAAGAGAAGCAAGACCCTGTCAGGGGTCAGATTTTGCTGGAGAGCTCCTCAATGCCTCCATGTACCACCACACCCTCTGGCCTGCCCAAAAGTAAGTCTGCAGTGAGACTTAAGAATCTCTAAAAAGAAAAAAGAAAAAAAAAAAAAGAATCTCTAGAAAGTACCTCGTTATTCTGATACTGCTCATCAAACAATAGCATATTGTTTGTTTTGTATATTTGTTGATTTACATATTCATTTTTACATTCGGATTATAGCTCCCTTCCTCCCCTCTTTCCAGTCCACCTCACCCCCTTTTCCCTCTGCCCCCCTTACTTCTCAGAATAGGGAAGCTCCGTCCCACATGAACAGAGTTCATGTTAGAGACAGTCCCATTTCCCTTTACTTGAGGATCCACATGAAGACCAAGCTGCCCATCAGCTACATATGGATAGGGGTCTACATCTAATTCATACATGGTCCTTGGTTAGTGCTTCAGTCTCCAGTAGGCCCTTGCCACCTCCAACCACCAGGTAAGTTGGCTTTGTTTACTTTTTGTGGAGTTCCTGTCCCCTCCAGGTCTTTCTATCCTTCCTCCTCCACTCTTCTACAAGGCTCTGCATTTCACTCAATGTTTGACTATGAGTCTCAGCATCTATCTCCATCCGCTGCTGGGTGGAGCCTCTCAGAGGGTAGCCATGCTAGGATCCCATCTGCAAGCATAGCAGACTGTCATTAATAATGTCAAGTGTTCACTGTCTCCCATGGAGCAGGTCTCAGCTTGGGCCAGGCCTTGGTTGGACAGTCCCTGTCCAATACCTGCTCTATCTATATCTCTGCACAATTGTAAGCAGGGAAACAATCAGGTTTTGAAGGTACCAGTGGAGAGGGAGAAGATCAGCAATGTAACAAATAGCCATCGCATAGAAAAAAAATCTTCTAGCTAGACAAACAACAAAATAAAATTGATTCCTTTGTATTGTTAATAAAGTAACAACTTTAAAACATCATCTTCCAGCACATATTCCAGTGATTTATCTCTTTATTTCTAGGAGATCCCTTCTTTCCTTCCTTTGCAGCCTCTTCTTGTCTGTTTATTCTCCAACTATTTTTTTCATCTTTCAGAATAAAAGCCTGTTAGAAACACAAGATAAAATAACATTAAAAACTTAAAAATACAAAATATAAAAACAGTAAATTAAGAATGATTGGGCTTTTGTTGGGAATGGTTTTGCATTTTATGCTGCATTTGTTTTTGTACTAGGGGAAACCATCATGATTTTAGATTCTGAGGCCCTCTGACATTATTCTGGCTCTGATTAAATGATGTGAGGGAAAACAAAGAAAAAAAAATCAAAGAATTTGGGAATAAGTATAGAGAGCCCAGCATGTCATGGAAGGTGAAGATGAAAAGGGTAAAAATGAAAGCGAAAACACCAAAAGAATTTTTAACTAAAATAATTTATCATTTGTCTAGTACGTGTGAATGAGGATAAGGTTAAGGCATTTGTACTGCCAACTCTCAGGCTGCTTTCTTGACATTCAGAACTTTTGTCTGATCTGCAAATCACATTTCTAAAATGAAATATCTTCCATGAGCAGAAAAAGGGTTTGAGATGATTGCTAATGTGCAGTTGGTAAAACAGAATCATTATTTACTATTAATTAATACTGATAAATGAAACTTTTTCTTCTAAATAAACAGTTTCATGTATACTTTAATTATGAATAGAGAGGTTCAATGTCCTCATGCTATTGTACTATTATAAAGTATTTATACTTTATATATCTAAAGATCATCATTATGTTTAGATGAAATACAAGTATGGTTTTCTATTCCATTTCTGTGCTGGGTACTTTTATGTCAATTGAATGTAGGCTAAAGTCTTCTTAGAGGAGGAAACATCAACTAGGAAAATGTGTCCATCACATTGGGCTGTAGGAAATGCTGAAGGGAGTTCCTTATTTTGTGATTGATGGGAGAGCTCAATCCATGAAACATGCCACTCCTGGGCTGATGGTCCTGGGATCTATAAGAAAGCAAGATGAGCAAGCCATGAGGAGTAATCTGATAAGGAACACCCCTCCATGGCCTCTGCATCAGCTTCTGACCTCAGGTTCCTGCCCTGCTTGAGTTTCTGTCCTGATTTCCTTCAGTGAAGGACTACAATGTCGAAATGTAATCCAAATAAACTCCTTCTTCCCCAAGTGGCTTTTGGGTCATAGTGTTTCATTGCAACAATAAAAATCCTACGTAAGACAATTTCCAAAACTTCTGTTAAAATAAATTAAGTGTTTCTTTCTAATTTCCTTTACATATCCATCACTGGCAACTGTTAATAATGCTTTGTATGTGGTTCTGTTAGCAGAGACTTCTTGAGTCTTGGCCGTTTCAAAACTTCAGAATCTGAGTGAGTGATATTTCTTAATATAATGACCAACAGCTTGTTAATGTTCTAAAAGTAATTAAATAAATATAATAGCTGAATGTGATGCTTCTTAAGGATTTTTGTTCCTGCACTGAGGGTCTGAGGTTCTGGCTCAGCTGCCTTGTGGACTGACAATGCAAGCTCCTGGCTTTGATTTTGAATAATGTTAAAAAGGCAGTGGGTTCCTTTAGAAAGAGCTTTTGTTTTTCTTTTTCAAGGCAGTGTTGTCATCAGCATGGAGGAGGATCAAGAGAAAGATAGAACAACTCATGATCAAGCCAGAACAACTGTGAAACAAAAGGTGCTACTAGAGATACTTATTTAAAAGATGAAAAAAAGTTTGAAATTCAATAAAATGTGTCCTTTTAACATTCTTTTCAAAATACTGTATTTTAATATACATATACATAAACATAAAATAAACATTATGACAATTATTCCATATTGATATCTTCTTTCAGAGTTCCTAATGCTTTTCTACAAAAAGACATGAGAGCAATAGACTCCCATTGCTGATGAGGTGAAAATTCAAAGGCACGCAGAAAGCTACCATCATGTTTATTCTTGAATCAGATTGTGTATCAATGAGCTAACACCCCATATTAGAGAGGCATGGATAAGGTTGCACCATGGCCTATTGTGATAAAGAACCGATGTTGGCAGATCCTGAGGCCTTTGTGATATCGGAAACAAGTTTCACAAATGTCACATGTTGAAGTAAAATTGTAGAAATCATTGGCCCATTCCCATGCTTCTCAGCCTTTTTAGTGAGTGTGTTGGTTTCAGTTGACCTGAGTCTTCATCAAGAGAGGCTTTTTAGAGTAAAGCTTCTTCAAACACAGAATGCTGAACAGACGCACAGAACAAGCAATGCATCTTTTGTCCTTTATATTTTTTGGAACCTAAATTTAGATGAAGTCCATCTTTAAAATGTGACATAAAATATATTTCCTATATTAATAGCATAGAAATCCAGAAAGATATTTTGACCTTAGAATGGTATTCCAGTAACACTGACTTTGCACAAAACTCTTTGCTAAAGAATATTACCACTGATGCTATACAGTCATCAAAAAACTAAAAACCATGAGGAAATTAAAATGCATTTGGTGAAGATACAGTGTTAGTGTTTCAGACCAGAAAACTTCTTGAATTTGAAGAAAATAAGCAAGGTACCATGTACATACATATATCAGTTACCACAGACATCAAGATGAAGGTGAAAACCAGCATTTCAGTGTGTTAATTTGATGTACAATTTGTATTTACTCAAGTCACATTTGGAAAAAAGAGAAAAAAGAACAAATTATGGAATTTAATTTTTTCTTTTTTTCATTGATCTGTTTTGTTCACATGAGTGATTTGTCTGCATATGTAAGCATGTATGTACATACATAGCACACACACACACACACA
Organism: Meriones unguiculatus; assembly: GCF_030254825.1. Lineage (NCBI taxonomy): Eukaryota > Metazoa > Chordata > Mammalia > Rodentia > Muridae > Meriones > Meriones unguiculatus. The sequence goes on from NC_083356.1 coordinate 106,208,551, forward strand.
CACACACACACAAATCACATGCATGCCTGTTGTCCTTGGAGGTCAGAAGATGTGTTAGATCCTATGGAACTGGAGTTACAAATGGTTGCAAGTTACCATGTGGGTGCTAGGAGGAAAAGGTCGGTATCAAACTGGAGTCATTTGCAAGAGCAACAAGTGCTTGTTAACTGATGAACCATCTCTCCAGCCTTGTGCATGACATTTTCTACATCTTGTAATACTGATGTTTCAAAACAAAAGAAGGCATTTTACATTTCATATCATAAGTTTCACTTTTATGCCATATATATATATATATATATATATATATATATATACTCTTGCACTTGTTATATTCCAACATAAAGTCTAAGAAATACAGATGATTTTCAATCCTGCAGCGATTTTGTGCTGTTTCTTGTAAATATAAAGTAAATAATTTTCGTATGTTCAAAGAGAAAAAAAGCATTAAAGCTGCATTAAGGTTGGAGGTAAGCGTTTTGAAGGACTCTCCAATCCTTTCATTTTAAGGTTTCCAATACATATCTTAGCTGTGTTTATTTCCCAAAATAAAACTATTTATTGAGAAATAACTAAACTTGAGGCTAAAACGTGTACTATCTGCATGATATCACATTCTTTAGTGTCGAAAAGGCATTCTCTAATGTTCCTTCTGCTTAGCAAGGGAAAGATACTGATATGCAGTTACTGGTATTTTACAGATGGTGTTGGTATCTGTGGCTAAAATGGCTTTGCTAAATGACTTTGCCCTATGGTATTTAATTTTCATGACCACAAACAACATTTTCACATATAACAGTGAAGATTTACACAATAGCCATTTTTCCAGGAAAACGATAATGATTTGGAATTAGCTCACAAAATATATGAAAATGTACGCTTTCCAGTATCTCACCTAACTGGAATACACACATCCCTAAAGTCTCTAAGTTAAAAAAAATCTGACAGAGGTGTAAGCAATTGAGTTTCCAGTATATCTAGGGCTCACACAATTTTAGGTGAGCCTAAAATAGGAGTTGCAATAATAAGATTCACTGGTCCAAATTAATCCCCATGAGCAGATACTGAGGGGGCTAAGCACCCCCAAAAGACAAATAGGTGTCTGGGTCCTAGAAGTGTAAAATGTTTGTTCATTCTGGGATTTCTTGAAATTCTCTAAGTAAAGTTTACACATCCTCTGAGAATCTCATGAAAGAGAAAAGCAACAACAAAAATCCTGCAAGAGTAAAACATTTGCTGATTTGTAGCTGCTATATAGTGTGGTATTCATATTATAGTTCCGGTGTAACACTTAAACCTGGGTTTATATCAACACCACATTTGACAATGTGACTCAATTTATCATTTAGTTCCTTCAGTCAGAAGTTTGTTTGCCACTTACAGAAGGCAGAGAGCAGTAAAGAAAAAGAGAACACCTCAAAAAATTCAATGACAAATTGCTACTAGAATCATTGAGCCTTGTTCCTGAAACAAATGATTATCAGAAAAATCAGCATTATTTGTTCTCTATGCACTTCCATTTACCTTTTGAAAGTATAGCAAATCAGTTCAATTAGGGGGGAAAAATCTATTTTCTGCAAAAAAAATAGTCAAGAACAATAATGAACTTAGATTGCAGATTTTGAAGAATCGCAACAATTCAGTGTTACAATTCTTAAAATGTTAACATTTGAAAATGACAATTATTGTAATGTGTCTTCCTTATTTGGAGGAGAAAAAATAGTTAATAAAATCGAACCTTAATGAGCAGTTGAAGCACAGGCCTACACTTGTTTGATATTACTACTTTTTCATATTTTTTCCCATGGAGTTTTATTTTGAAGTGTTTAGTAGTGTTTTTAAAAGTTTTAATATCTCCACAAAGCTGCTAAAACCTTATCTAATCAATTCTTAGCTTTCTATCATCCCCACAAAAAGTGCATAGCCATTACCAGATACTCTCCATATTGCTTGTTTTGAACATTTCATATATGTAGTATGTGTAATGTTTTTGAGACAAGTTCTTATGTAAACCAGTCCCCCCTTGGACTTAATAGGTAGCCCATACTGATCTTAAACTGTTTTTCCTCATACCCCATAACGCCTCAAAAATTCCTCAGATCTCTCCCATCCACTTTCTGTGTGTCTCTGTATCAGTCTACTGACTTCCTCTTCCTGTGTTCACTTCCTGTTAACTGCTTGCTTGCCCTATCCCTTGATTTAGTGTTATATTTATATAATCCTGTTCAAGCAGAAAGCTCTTGGATTAAAGGTGTGTGCCAGGAATGGGTCACACCACAACAAGAAAAATGTTCTTCCAGTAAACACCACAATCTCAGGGTTCACAGGGTGATGAAATAGTCTGCAACACATATTCTAGTTCTGTTAATTGCTAAGTAATATTCATTTTGATGAATATAACATTTCCTGTTCACTGTTGATTAGTTCATGAGTATTTGTCTTAAATACACTTTATCGCTTTTATGAATAACAGTATAAACATCGATTGCTCTCTGTGTATATGCTTTCATGTTTTTGGAATATATTTGGTAATTGCTGGATTGCTGATAACTACATTGAAGCTATTTAGGAAGCATAAGATTCTTTTCTAACACACATTTCTTGTTTTATAAAACTGCTAGTTCCTACTGGGATTGGATTTCTTCATATCCTCAAATAGTAATTGTCATCTGTTAACACAAGTGCAGCTCAGTGAGATCTTGTGGTTTTGATATGCATTCTATTACTATTAATGGAAAGAACTGTTCTATATAGCTTTTGATTTTTGGCAAAAATAGTGTTTTGTTGTTTTCAGCGCAAATGATTCATATTTTGTTAGTTTTTATGATTATTTTATTAGTGGTGCTATCATAAGTTGGTTCCTTCTTTAGCATTATTTTCAGGTTGTTCACTGGTAGCTTATAAAATATAAATGATTTGTGAATACTGATTGTGTACAATGCAACATTTTTTTTTACCTCAGCTCATTTATTAGTTTTAATAGTGTTTTAAGTGAATTCCTCAGGATTGTTAATGCACAACACCAAAATATAGAATCATTTTTATTTTTCCCAAGAATGGATATTTTATTTTATAGTCTTAATTACCCTGGCTAGCATGGTAAGTGTCATGTTTAAACAAAATGACAATCTTTGCATTTTTCCTAACGTTGGGAGAAAAGGATCAGTGTTATACCTTTAAGTGGACTTTCCAGGACTGTTTATTTTTACCCACATCATCAGACATGCCCTGTCAGTTTAGGTCTCTTCCTCTCGTACTGATCAGGTGGGTGTTTACATGATGAAGACATAACGACTAAGTCAAATACATTTTGCATTTATAAAAATGCTTTTAATGTTTGCTTCACTTTGTTGACAGAATTATTGCATTAGTTAGACTTGGGTGGTTTACTCAGCTTTTCACTACTAAAAGAAATCTTAAATTTTTATGCTTTATAAACTTTTATACTCTGTGCTCAACATGATAGTACTTGTAAAACATTAGTCTATGTTCATAAAATATATAGATCTAAGTTTTCTTGTGCTTACTCTTACTGACTTTTAATGAAGGCCTCATGAATGATTTAAGAAATATACATTTGAGACATTTTTAGAGGATTTGTGAAGACTTGATTATATTTTTTAAATGTTTAGAAATATTCACTAGTGAAGCCAAGTAGAATAAATAAATAAATAAATAAATAAATAAATGAATGAATCACAATAGCTGAAGGACATGCTAATACTTTTTGTTTTATGTAAAGTCCTATGTTACTGAATTATTTCCTATTAAAAATCACACATCCAGTGAAATTCAAAAAGACTCTACCCTGCAGAGTATCAAAGCACATGCTGAGACTCATAGCCAAACTTTGGACAGAGTGCAGGGTATCTTATGAAAGAAGAAGGAAATAGAAAGACCTGGAGAGGACGGGAGCTCCACAAGGAGAGCAACAGAACCAAAGAATCTGGGCACAGGGGTCTTTTCTGAGACTGATACTCCAACCAAGGACACTCATGGAGATAACCTAGAACCCCTGTACAGATGTTGCCCATTGCAACTCAGTGTCCAAGTGGGTTCCCTAGTAATGGGAACAGGGACTGTCTCTGACCATAAACTGATAGGCCTGTTCTTTGATCACCTCTCCCTGAGGAGGGTGCCTTACTAGGCCACAGAGGAAGACAATGCTGTCACTCCAGATGAGACCTGATAGACTAGGATTAGATGGAAGGGGAGAAGGACCTCCACTGTCAGTGGACTGGGGGAGGGGCATGGGTGGAAAAGAGGGAGGGAGGGTGAGATTGGGAGGGGAGGAGTGAGAAAGCTACAGGTGGGATACAAAGTGAATAAACTGTAATTAATAAAAATAAAAAAAGAAAAAATTTAAGGTTAAAGTGATGTGAACATTATTGCTAGTATCTCCAACTACAGCAGAATTTTCTCAAATGGGGACATTTCAATAAGGGGACAATATATGCATTATGTGTTTGCTAATTTGTGTATTTTATTTATAAATGATACTTAGTAAGGTTTAAAGTAATCTATATTTAAATCATCATTTATGAGGCTACTTCAGAATCCTAGCCTACAATCTAAGCATCAAGGGGATAGCTACACTTCACAGAACAATCCCAAGGTGCTAGCTAGAAGCATTAAGTAATGTGTGAGCAAAAGTCCCTCCTGATGAGGTTGTATAATTACAAGATTACCTGTAGTGTTAAAAAGAAAAGTAGGCTAATTCCTTGGAAAGAGTGAGCTTGAGGCTTAGCATATAAATGACAGTTCTTTTCCTGCAGGTAGCATTTTACATATAAATATTAGGTAGTGTTTTCAATATCAATGTCGCCGTGCTTTAAATTCATCTGTATTAGCAACACTTATAAGTTCAAATAATAGGAGTGTCCATAAGATCAAGCATAATAACAAGAGTTACGTATGAGGAGGTACTCAGTAAGTACAGAAATCTAACCATGCCTCACAGTACAGAAATTAATGATCTCTAACTCATTGGAAGTTGAAAAGGATATGGCAAATTTGGAGAGTGTTATTATTTATGTATGAGTCTTAACAAGAATGTCAATTCTATAATTTATACACTTTATTTACCTAATGCAGCGTCTCTTTCTAAAGGTAATTGGAACTCACATTTTTGGGAATTATAAGTCATTATGTGCAATCATGTTTAACTGTGTTAATTTGTGAAATGGAGGTATGAAGTGAAATCAGATATGTAGCTTTTATAGTAATAGTTCTTGTACTACGTCTCCATGTTGCAGGACTGAAGAGTTGGCTCAGTGGTTCAAAGTCTTTGCAGCTCTTGCAGTACACCAAGGTTCAATTCCCAGCCCCAACATGGCTGTTCATAATACCATTCATAATTCCAGTTCCAGGGTATCAGACACCCTCTTCTGGAGCTTGCAGAAATGGTACAAGTGCATGCACTCAGGCGAAATGTCCATACAAATAAAACCAAAATAAATAAATAAACAAATAAAATGTCTTCAGTTCAGAGGAATGTTTATATCATTCAAATCTATGGCTTGATTTGAAGCCAGACTCATATTAATGTTTACCTCTGTTGAACACAAAATAGTCAAGAGTAAACCATCATGAAACCTTGAAAAAAATAGATTTATCAATACTCTCAGAACAGTCTGAGTGTTTCTGTCAAATATCACTAGAGGATATTCAGTTTTCCTTATTTATCATGACATCCTGCAGCTCCTTACCCTGTCCAAGAGTCTGAAATTATCTTTTCTCATTTCAAATGAGGCACTCATGTTTGACAACCCCTGAGATGGACACTGGGTGGGTAGAGCCTGTGATCACGCTTAACTTTTTTAGGTGGTCTGTTACCTACAGACATTTCCCTATTCACTCACTGTGTAGCCAGGTGTCATGGTGCACACCTACAATTCCAAAACCCAGAAGGCTGAGCCTGGGGAGTCACAAGAGGGAGGCCATCTTGGGCAAGATAATGAAACTGTGTCGCATAGAATAATTTAAAGTAATGGAAGTAATCTATTGCGAACTTTAAAGATAAGGACAGACAGCTAGGGATTTCGTTCAGTGAGTGGAGCAATTGCATAGCATGTGAGTCTTGGGTTTCATCTCCAACAGTAGGAAAACAAACAAACAAAAATTGCTAATTTGTTCTGTGCCTTAAAAGACCTTAAATAAGGACGGAGAGGGGGGACCTCCCCTATCAGTAGACTTGGGGAGGGGCATGAGTGAAGAAGGGGGAGGAAAGGTGGGATTAAGAGGGGAGGACGGTGGGGTTTATGGGGGAGTACAAAGTGAGTAAAGTGTAACTAATAAAAGTTAAAAAATAAATAAATAAAAGAGAAATAAAAAAGACCCTAAATAAGGAGGAGAAAAAATACACCTGGGAGCAATGGTTGTTTTTGTTTAAAAGAACTTTGAAAATTCCTACAGAGTGAATGTTTTTCTTGTTTGTGTGTATTTGTGTGTGTTTAATGAAGATCATTTGTTCTGCTTTGAAATGTCTGGTTACCAAAGGCAAAATCCTGGCATGCATCAATCATGGTTCTGTCTCAGCTTGACAGGTTTTGGTACATGGTGTGCAGACACGGAACAGACAAAACATGTTACTTTGTATGAAAATAGACAATGAATAAAGTAATCTTAATAGAATTCTCATTACGCAGACTGTGTAGGAATTAAATCAATGTTAATTAAATTCAGTTTAGTTGGGAAACATAAAGCAAAGAGGAAAAAAAGGATTTATTTAAAAACTTGAATTTTGTTACTCTCTATTTCAATGAAATATTATTTTTCAGGGAGCTGGCTTATATTCTTTCTTGTTGACAGTGTTGGTAATTTCCATGCATAAATAAAAAATGGAATATGAGATTTGTGAGCCAAGCTGACAGCAGTGAGTAATAGTTCTGTAAACCTTGCATCTGGCTTGCTTTGGAATCCAAACCTGCTAGAATTTTGAGTAATTTGTAAAACTCACACTTTGTGGAACATATAAAATTAGAAATCATTATAACTATAAAAGAAAAACAAAACAATTTCACAGAATGCTGAAAGATTGTTTCAATTTGTACCTACTCTAGGATTTTCCCCCTAACTCATTTCTATTGTCAGTGCCTAGAGACTCATATTAGCTTTGTTGCTTCAAACGCTGTGCCGTGCAGGCCTGGGGCTTCTGCTTCCTCCCACTCTGTATGAAACGCACAGCTCACTAGCAATGTGCAAATGATTGCTTTGTAAAGCTACAAGGGACAGGACTATGGCCACAGAGGCTGATTAGCCACAAGTAGATTTGCTGATGAAGACCTGATTACTATCTTCAAGCCTTAGGATACTTTCCTAAAAATGCCATTGATTTTTTTTTAAGCTATTAAAGAATGTATTTTGGAATAAGAGAACCAGTCCAGAAGGCATGTTCATATCTTCTAATCCTGGTTCATTCTCTAATTCCATGAATTACATAATCTCACTAAACTTTAGTTTCCCTGTGTGTGAAATTAAGATAAGCTGGATGTCACTGCTAACGCAGTCTGGCTGAGAAGATGGAATGAAAAGCCACAGGAATCACACTCATAAAGGGGCCTCATGTGTTTCCAGAAATGTTGTCAGATCTTAGTCTATCTGCAATTACCTGGACCTGGGGCATCCGAATACCTTGCTTTAATATTTAATAAAAGCTTACATGAATATTTTAAAAAGTAGTGCACTTCCAAATTATTACTTTAAAATGTATCTTTAAAAATGTTCCGTTTACAGAAATGCAGATAAATAAGAGTAATTTAAATTTGTAAAGAATTGAGGAAGCCAATGAAATTCTCAGTGTGTTTTACTGGCATGTATTCATTGCACCCATTGAAGGGTGTCAGAGAGACATTTTCACTTGAGTAAATCATGTTTATCGCATCCATTCTCCCCAACACTTTTCCCTCTCTCCTCCATACACTGTGTTCATCTTCCTTCCTCATCAGCCCCTCTTCTGCTATTGTATCTCTCTCATATACACACACACAAACACACACACACACAAATGATTTACGTGTGTGTGTAAAATCTAGGATTCATGTATGAAAGAAGGAAAACGTGATAGTTGCCTTTCTGAGCCTGCTTAACTTTACTTAATAGGGTGAACCCCCGTTCTGGTCTTCTTCCTCTTCCTCCTTTACTTCCTCTTCTTCTTCAACTGACATAATTTCTGAGGTTAAGAGCGCTGACTGCTCTTTCTAAGGTCCTGAGTTCAATTTCTAGTAACCTTATGTTGGCTCATAACCATCTACAATGAGATCTAGTGCCCTCTTCTGGCGTGCAGGCACACATGCAGGCAGAATACTGTAAAAATAAATACATAAATCTTTTTAAAAAATGATGTTATTTCTGTCCCTAATTTTAGACTAGCATGGTGGAGCAAGCCTGTAATCCCAGAACTTTGGGAGGCAGAAACAGGTCAATCATTTTGAGTTCAATGCCAGCCTGGTCTACAAAGCAAGTCCAGGACAGTGAAGTATGTACAGGAAAACTCTTGTCTCAAAAAACCAAAACCAAAATTAAAAAAAATAAAATAAAATAAAAACACCTGAGAGTGTAAGCAAGCCCCCAAATAAATGCTTTCTTGAAAAAAATACTGTACACATAGACAAGCTAAGCAAGAAGGAGGGCCCTTGGTAAGATGATCAAACCTCACTTAGAAAGGCAAATAGGATGGACATCTGATAGGACAGGAGCCTACCACAAGGAGCCTCTGAAAGACTCTACTCAGAGATATCAAAGCAGATGCTGAGGCTCATGGCCAAACTTTGGGCAGAGTGCAGGGAATCTTATGAAAGGAGGGGGAGATAGAAAGACCTGGAGGAGACAGGAGCTCCACAAGGAGAGCAACAGAAGCAAAAAATCTGGGCCAAGAAGTCTTTTCTGAGACTGGTAATCCAAAGACCATTCATGGAGATAACCTAGAACCCCTGCACAGATGTAGCCTATGGCAGATCAGTCTCCAAATGGGATGGCTCCCTATTAAGGGGAATAGGGACTGTCTCCTACATAAACTCAGTGGCTGGCTCTTTGATCACCTTCCCATGATGGGAGCAGCCTTACCAGGCCACAGAGGAAGACAATGCAGTCAGCCCTGATGTGACTTGATAGGCTAGGGTCAAATGGAAGGGGAGGAGGACCTCTCCTAACAGTGGACTTGGGGAGGGGCATGGGAGGAGATGAGGGAGAGTGGGTGGGCTTGGGAGGGAATGAGGAAGGGGGCTACAGCTGGATACAAAGTGAATAAACTTTAAGTAATATAAAAGTTAAAATTAAAAGGTGACATAATATCAATCTCCATGACTGAATAAAAAAGTCTGTTGTGGGCTGCCATCTGTATTATATTCACGTATGTTTCCTCAGTTCTTAGTTTTCTCAGAGCTTTTATAATGAAGGGATTTATTTTTTTGACTTTGTGAAAAGCATGTTCTCTATCTTTTGAGATGGTAATATGATTTCTGTCCTTGGGTCTTCCAATACAATACATTAAATTGACTGTGTATTGAATCATCCTTGCACACCTGGGATGTATCCAATTCAGACACAGTGACGAGCCTTTTCCTGTGCTGGTGACTTCAGTTTCCAAGTGCTTTGCTGAGAATTTTTGTATTTATGTTTCTCAAGGAGATTAAACTTTAATTTTGTTTGCTGTGTCTTTATCAGACATTGGCATTAGAATGATAATTGTCCATAAAATGAGATCACTAGTGTACTCTCCTTTTCTGCCTTATTAAATAGTTTGAGAAACCTAGTTTATTTTTTTATTTTCTTTAAAGCTTTAGCAGACTTCAGCAGTAAATACATCTGGGCCTGGCCTTGATCTAATCAGATGATTTTTTTTTCTATTACTTCATCCTATTACTCATTACAGGTTTAGGTAGGTGAGGCTATCATCTTTATTTTTGTAAGCTATATGTATATATAAACTTATCCTTTTAAAAGATTTTCTAGTTTATTTGAATACACTATTTAAAGGCATACTGTTATAATAAACTGTATTTCATTAATATTGGTGTCAGTGGCTCCATTTTCATTTTGTTAATTTAGATTTTTTTTCTGGGTAATTTTGATGGTCTCCTAAATCTCATTAATCTTTTCAAATAAATGAATTTTTATTAATTTACCTTAAGATTTATTATGGGTATCTAAAAATTTTGGGTCTCCTTTACTCCCTTTGCCTTTTTGGATAGGAATTGAGCATTTTAGCAAGAGTCCTCCCTCTTGATTAGTTTCTTTAGGTGTACAGATTTTAGTAGGTTTATCCTATATTATATGTCTATATGAGTGAGTATATATCGTGTGCATCCCTCTGCTTCTGGGATAGCTCACTCAGGATGATCTTTTCCAGATCCCACCATTTACCTGCAAATTTCATGATTTCCTTGTTTTTTATTGCTGAGTAATATTCCATTGTGTAGATATACCACAATTTGTGCATCCATTCCTTCACTGAGGGGCATCTGGGCTGTTTCCAGCTTCTGGCTATTACAAATAAGGCTGCTACAAACATGGTTGAGCAAATGTCCTTATTATGAACTTGAGCCTCTTTTGGATATATGCCCAGGAGTGGTATACCTGGATCTTGAGGAAGCGCTATTCCTAGTTGTCTGAGAAAGCGCCAGATTGATTTCCAGAGTGGTTTACCAGTTTACAATCCCACCAGCAGTGGAGGAGGGTTCCCCTTTCTCCACAACCTCTCCAGCATGTGTTGTCTCTTGGGTTTTTGATCTTAGCCATTCTGATGGGTGTAAGGTGAAATCTTAGGGTCGTTTTGATTTGCATTTCCCTGATGGCTAATGAGGCTGAGCATTTCTTTAAGTGTTTCTCTGCCATTTGATATTCCTCTACAGAGAATTCTCTGTTTATCTCTGTACCCCATTTTTTAATTGGATTACTTAATTTTTTTGCTGTTTAACTTCTTTAGTTCTTTATATATACTGGATATTAGGCCTCTGTCAGATACTTTCCCAATCTGTAGGCTGTCGTTATGTTCTGAGGACAGTGTCCTTTGCTTTACAGAAGCTTTTCATTTTCATTAGGTCCCATTTATTGATTGTTGCTCTTAGAACCTGTGCTGTTGTTCTGTTCAGGAAGTTGTCTCCTGTGCCAATGAGTTCATGGTATTCCGCACTTTTTCTTCTGAGCGGTTTGTTGTGCATGTTTTTTTGTTGAGGTCTTTGATCCACTTGGACTTTAGTTTTGTGCAGGGTGATAAGTATGGATCTATTTGCATTTTTCTACATGTAGACTTCCAATTAGACCAGCACCATTTGTTGAAGATGCTGTCTTTTTTCGATTGAATAGATTTGGCAACTTTGTCAAAAATCAGGTGTCCATGAGTGTGTGGATTTATCTCAGGGTCTTCGATTCCATTGATCCACCAGTCTGTTTCTATGCCAGTACCATGCAGTTTTTAGTATTGTTGCTCTATAGTACAGCTTGAGATCAGGGATGGAGATACCTCCTGAAGATCTTTTATTGTAGAGAATTGTTTTAGCAATTCTGGGTTTCTTGTTGTTCCATATGAAGGTGAGAATTTTTCTTTCAAGGTCTGTAAAGAATTCTGTTGGTAATTTGATGGGAATTGCATTGAATTGAAGTGGTTGCAAACAAGTTTGCACTCCCACCAACAATGGAGGAACATTCCCCTTTCTCCACATCCTCTCCAGCATGTGTTGTCACTTGAGTTTTTTATCTTAGCCATTTTGATACCCAACTTTGTGTCCTTTAAAAAAATCATCAGTATACATTCCTCTTTTAAGGTACATCTAGGTTGTTTTCAGATTCTGGCTATTACCAAAACAAAACAAAACAAAAACCCTGCTATGAACATAGTTGAGCAAATGTCCTTACTGAATGGTAGAGCATGTTTTGGGTATATGCCCAGGAGTGGTATAGCTGGATCTTGAGGGAGCGCTATTCATTTTCTGAGAAAGCTCCAGATTGATTTCCAAAGTGGTTGCAAACAGGTTTGCACTCCCACCAAAAATGGAGAAGGGTTCCCCTTTCTCCACATCCTCTCCAGCATGTGTTGTCACTTGAGTTTTTTATCTTAGCTTTTGGTAAGATGTCCATTTTTACTATATTAATCCTGCCAAGCCATGAGCATGGGAGATCTTTCTAATATCTTCTTCTAAATATTTCTTCAGACACTGTAAATTTTTTTCATACAAGTCTTTGACTTGCTTGTTTAGGTTCACACCAATGTACGTTATGTCCTTTGTGGCTATTGTGAAGGGTGTTGTTTCCCTAATTTCTTTCTCGGCCCTCTTGTCTTTTGTATACAGGAAGGCTACTGATTTTTTTGAGTTAATTTTGTATCCAGCCACTTTGCTGAAGGTGTTAATCAGGTGTAGGAGTTCCCTGATAGAATTTTTGGGGTCACTCAGGAATACTATCATATCATCTGCAAACAGTGATACTTTGACTTGTCCCTTTCCAATTTGTATCCCCTTGATCACCTTCAATTGTCTTATTGCTCTAGCTAGGACTTCAAGAACAATGTTGAAGAGATAGGGAGAGAGTGGACAGCCTTGCCTTGTCCCTGATTTCAGTGGGAAAGATTTACCTTTCTCTCCATTGAGTTTGATGTTGGCTATAGACTCGCTGTATATCGCCTTTACTATGTTCAGGTATGTGTCTTGTATCCCTGATCTCTCCAATACTTTAAACATGGATGTTGGATTTTGTCAAATGCCTTTTCAGCATCAAAGAATTATCATGTTTTGTTTTTTTAATTGCTGAGTTTGCTCAGTGGAATACTACTCAGCAATTAAAAACAGTGGCAAGTTTTTAAATGTAAGTTTTGATGATCTGAACTCATGTCACTTATATGAGTTATAAGCTTATATCTCAATTGCTTTAGAGTTTGAACCATCCTTTTTGGTCATTTTGCACATTCTTACAATTGGAATCTACTTCTAAAGTCATCACGTGTGATGCTTAATTTTGACTGTTAATGGTGTTTTATCTGCAATCATCTATGATACAGGACTCTAAACACAACACTTCTGGATTATTTCCATTACATTACCTTCTGTCCATGTTTCTGAGGAATTATCTGGATTAGGCAATTACAGTGAGAAAACTATAACAAGTATAATTATGCTGTGAAATTACAAGCATGATATCTGGAATGCATAAACAGAAGAAAGCTCAGTGAGTATGAGCCGTCATCGTCCTCTGCTTATTAACTAGGTAAGCAACTTCACTTGCTTTGATCTCCTGACATCAGACCTGCCCTATAATGATGCCATGAGCCTGCAAACACTGTACCAATTGTATTTCTAATATAAATAATATTCTCGAGCACCTTTTCACAGCAATAGGAAAATAACTTAAAAATAAAAGTGTTGTTATAATGCCCAGGTTGAGTCAGGTTTTGTGGTATACCCCCTAAGTTGATTCTTTGCATTGGGGCTCTTTTGTGGCTAGAGTCTGAAAGAATTTGGTCAGATAGATCCCCAGCTTTCATTTATTAAGGAGAACTTAGTATACCATTCTGATGGGAGTGTGGAATTAGATTAATAAATTGATTCCTGTGGCCCTATCACATGAATGCAGGCCCCTGAGTAACTTAGATGGAGGAGAAGACTGCCAAATGGCATTTTTCAAAAATATTTATTAAAACGATGAAAGTATTTAATATACAGCATAAATTAAATAGAAGTGAGATGTTGTAAATAATAATACTGTGAAATGTTAAAATAGGAATGTCTAATCATAAGATGTAAGACAAAGGGAAGGATGCAGGTAAATGAAATTGTGAAGATTCAATTAATTATTCAGTTTAATAAGAAAATGAAGAGTAGCAAGATAGCTTGTACATTCCAGAAGGTTCTTCAATTGTCATCCTCCACCAGATGACCAATCGTATGGGAGGAGAAAGTTGGATCAACATTCACTGTCAGAAAAAACACAACATATCATCTTGATTAAAAACACTCTCAAGACAGATTCAGCTCAATTCAGATAGAATGAGTTTTCCAGTCTATCTCTACAACTCTACACAGTACATTTCTCATATTTACAATATGTCTGATTTTTGGGAGGTGCTAATTGTGGAATCAGGTATGTTTTAGTATATTTATCATTCCTCAAATATTTGTTGTAGTGGATCCTGTGAATGCAATAGTTACATAATGCAAAGCATTTGATAAGATTTATCTGTCATAAGGAATCAAACCAACATTGGTGTTTTTGCAGAAGGATAGCATAGTTTGTTGACATCGGCACTGGGCTTTACCTTCCTGAACGGTTGAGGGATTTTTGAATCAATGCATTTTCTCTAAGTGGTATTTCCAAAAGTATTAATTTCAGTCTCCAAGATATCCTACTTTGACACAGAGACCAGGAGAAAGGAAGGTGAGACATAAAGTAGGTAAAGTTAGAGGATCCTTTCAGGGGCTTATTTAGGAGTACATCTGTCACACATAAGTGCATGCATATATGTGTATACAATCATGTATGTTTGTATATGTGTTTAAGTGTATATTCATATAGGTATGCTTATAGAAATGTTTTTTTAAATTACAGTTTTTTAAAAAGAATTTTCCATTTTCTAATATGGTGTGTGCCAATACTGCTAAGATACCATTTACAGTTTTGTAAAATCAGGAGAGGGTGTCATCTGATTAGTACTTAAAACCTTCCTGTTACCTGTAGGAACTTCCTCCTGAGCAGGAACACCTGTAAACTTTAATTCCTCAGAATTATTAGGAAAGGTTTTTTCACTTTCTTCATCGGAATCAGCCTTATCACAAGGTTTAGTATAAGCAGTTTCTAAACTAGAGGAATTCTCTATTTCCTCAACACTCTTTTCCGTGTCATTATAAAACATAGTAGTATCCTCGTTAAAGATATTGGGAAAATCTTCAATAAGAATTTTTGTTAGGGAAACCTGTAAATCAACAAGGCAGAAACAAGGTCCTGTTATTTAAAATTGTTTGCAAGTTTGATATCAGAGTCTTGAAATGACAAAAAATTAGTAGTTGTTTCATACAGATATGAACCCATGAAATGACTAAAATAGTATGGGCATGTACTTAATATACAGTCAGTAAAATATGGTCTATTAGGAAAGGAAAAGTTTCAATATCTTCACAGCGATGACTGTTTCTGTTTAACTTTTATGCTTCTTCCAAGGGTGCACCTGAGTGTATATTTGACCAGCCTTTTAAATATTTATTTATTTATTACAATATATTCAATTTTTTTTCTCCTGCAGCCCCTCCCTCTTCTCCTTCTCATACCACCCACCTTCTCTCTTCTCCCCTTATTCCCTTTCTCTAGTCCCCTCCTAGGGGAGGACCTCCTCCCAGCTCACAGTTAAAATCTAGGCTCACAACCAAAAATACCTGACAAAAATAAATAATTTTCAGAAATATCAATTAGATGATTGTCTTATTTTGTACACAAATAGTTCAGTATAGTTATCCTTCTTTGTTTTCATATAGGACCCCATAAAGTAATATAATTGAATAGAACACTTTATGAAAAGAGCATCATTAATAGTGGCTAAGAATATAAAATATATTTACTTGCTCCTTTTTCCCTGAACATGAATTTTACTATAGGCTTGGATTCTAGGTTGCAAACAGCTTGGTAGTTGAATAGAGCCAAGTATAGTCCTGGATGTGACAGTCATTCCCTGTGCTGCACAACTCCATTGTGAGTCACAATGCCATGAATTCTGTCCTGTGCGCTTGATTCCTGAAAACTGCTAGTGAAATATACCCCCTTGCTTTCTTCTTATTTCTTTTCTTTATTTTTTTAACATATGACTATTTATTCTTTGTGATTTTTCCATCATGTATGCCAAACCTATTCATTTCCCAATCCTTCCATTTCTGCCCTCCACCCTGGTAAATTCCACAAACAAAATGAAAAATTATATGTATATATATATATCACTAAATCATTGCAAGTAAGCTATGCTGTGCCACTGTGTGTCACACAATATATCCTTTTACTCAAACAGCTCAACTTATAAATGTTCACTGAAATGAGTCATTGCTCTGGGTCAAGGCCTATGGCTTTGTGCTAAACCATCAATAATAGATCCTCCCAGAGATTCCTCTCAGATATTCTGGATATCCTCCTGTTGCCCCTAGACATGGAATTTTGGTAGCTTTCTGTGCACATGACCAACATCTTCAAATGTTCCATCAGATCATAGATGGAGATGTTGGCATGGGACAGCTCAAAGTCTAGGATCTGGGTGGTACTTTAGTCAGCTTGCCAACTCTCCTGAGAACCATGACACCAGGGCCAGCTCTACTGCTCCTTCTTGGCTAGAAGGCACATCCATGCTTTCTTACAATGTTTTACCTCTCATTTTGATGCAGAACTTAAGAAGGGTCTTATTATTCTCCATCTGCACATTAGGATATCACATTTTTAAATCTTATTCAGTTTTAAAATTTAGTCCTATTCCTACTAAATTTGTACCTTTCTGTTTTCAAATCTATCATGTCCATCTTAGTGATTGATTTCCTCAGGAGATGTACATGCTAATCAGTAAATCTTTAAGGCTTTTTTTTCCTGGGAATTATGCTTTAAGAGGTAGGCCTCACTGTGAGGCAAATGGTATTCAGCTCTGGCATTAGAGGGAATTTAGGATTCCTATCTTTCCTCTGCCTGTCTCTCAGCCTGCTTTCTTCTTAACAGGTAAGTATAAATTTTCTCCTCAGGAATTTTCTCCTACCACATGAAGTAATCCTCTCAGGCTCTCAATTACAAAGAAAATAAGATCATCAATAATAAATTTGAGACAATCAGTAAAGCAAATCAAGTAAATTCCTTGATGAAAGAAGTTTAAGGTAAACTGATATGTGAAGTGATGTGTCAGAAGTTATGTTCATCGGCAGCTATCTCAGAAGACTCAGCATCTGTGATTTCACAAGCATCTGTCATTTCAGTTTCATGAGATCCAATGTCATCTTCTTGCTTCCAAGGGCACCACAATGCAAGCACCACACATTTCATTCATGCTTTACATGAATTAAAATACTTTGGCACTAGAATTATGGCTCATTGTTAAGTGTGCTGTTTACTACTCCAGAGCATCAGGTTGGATTCTCAGCACCTCATTGTTGCTCAGAGCAATATGTAACTCTAATTCCATGGAATTCAAGGCTTTCTTTAAGAAAGTTGATACATGCAAAATTAGATGAAAGCAGAAGCTTAGCACACACAATAATTTACTGAAATAAATGTTTTATTTTTATAAGTGCAGTTCTACAGGTCTGTTGTAGATGTGAGAAGCAACCTAACATAGGAGCTGCACTGGTTCTGTTGTGCTCTATTAAAACAGTAAGTGTGACTTAAAACCAGTGCAGCTGGGGACAAGTGCCAATCCCAGGGATGAGAAAACTACTTTGGAATATGTGTCCAATTCTACACATCAGTGTTTATCCATGAGGGTCGACAGGCCTAATTTTCAGTTTGTTGAGCACCATCATCTCTTTTTATCATCTTTCGTCTCTAAGCTTCAAGTTAATTGTGTTTTCAAAGCCACATAATGAAGGATGACTCACAACATGTAACCATTTTAACAGTGTTCCTTCCCAACGCCACCGAAATAGATCAATATTTCTCCCACTCCAAAAGAATGCAATCCTAAGATGTTCTTTAACAGCCATGACCTTTCCAACTCCTAGAACACAATAAGGACTTTGTTCACAAAGACAGAAAGCAAGAGATCCACTTACCCTTTTTGAGAAATCCGTTTTGAACATTGAATAGTCAGGGGTGTTCTTCCACAGAAGAGAGTCTGCTATGTGAAATGCTAAATTATAAGCATTCACAAACCAAGTGGAAGAATGACTTTTAATCTTGTATAGCAAACACATAAAGTGTTTCAAAAGATTCAAGTTTGGTCCTGGCATCTTCAATAAAAGACTAAATAAAGAAAAAAAAGAATTTTATGTTTGATTTACAGTGAAAGTTACTTATCAATCTCTAAATTCAACAAAATTTGAGGGTAAATGTTTGATAGACCAGCTAATATTATAATCAGAATTCAAAATTTAAAATAGTATATGTAGCTCAAATATTTCCTAGAGTAGTTTCTGCCAATTAAGGCTCTTTATAGAATCAGGACATTAAAGTAAATTGTGTATTAATTATCTGTGCACCACATGTGTGACTGGTGCCCATGAGCCAGAAGACTGTGTCAGATACTCTGGAATTGGAACCTAGGTTGTTGTCAGCCATTATGTGGGTTCTGACAATGGAAATATCCACTGGTACTAAGCACTGTGACATCTGTATAGCAACCATGAGGGCACATTTAATTTATAATTTAATATAAACTCAGGTAACACCTCTGTGGCATTCTTTAATCTGATGAAGAGAATGAACCAAAAACACACTGAAGAAACAAAGCAATGCATTATGAAAGATAATTCTTTAGATAAGGCAGACATGCTGGGGTTCTGAACTCTAATGGAGCTGAAAGTTCCTCTGTTTCCTAAGAAATCGTTCTATAGAGTATTGTACAGGAAAATGGTTCTAGGAAGTCAAAGCTGATCTTGATCTAGACTACTCCATATTGCTGTAGTTGAGAAAGATGAACTCAGTAATAGTTTTATGTACAAAGCAGTGACATCTATTCAGCGTGTGAAATATCCTTAAGTATTCCATGTTAATAATATATGAACAGAAATAACATAGAAGTATTGCACACACATATGTCTTTAATTTCTCTCACACAGGATCTCAAACGCACATTCTAGGCTGGCCTGCACTCAACTAGGTAACCAGGGCTATCCTCCAGTGCACAACAATTAAACCGTGGCAATAATCTCCCAAGGGTTGGGATTACCAACATGGGGCAATGTTGTTGCCTGAAGCAATGCATCTGTTCAAGAAGTGTCTACATATGTGTGATAAAAGAACCCTCTTGGCATGGGACATCATTTCAAGTAGGTAACCTTATAAATACAAGCTAATAACACCCCATGGAATCTATTGCTTCTCTGTTTGCGTTGTTTCCCCAAGGTTAATGCATCATTACCTTTGGATAGTAGAAATCTTTTGATCCAAATCTTTTTCTTCCAGGACTTTAAGCCACTCATCATATAATTCACAGCAAAGGAGACTTCCTTTTGTCTTTCTGATGAAATCCTTATTTTTTAGTAAATAGACAAGAATTGTAAAGTTCCATGCATAATGGAGAAATTACTCATGAGCATTTTATTGAAAAGTAGCAGTTTAGACTAGTGGATCTCAAACTGTGGCTTGTGAAGCTTTTCAGGGTCACATACCAGATAGCCTGCAAATCCGGTATTTACATTACCATTCAGGACAGTAGCCAACTTACAGTTATGAAGTAGTAACAATTCAATCTTATGGTTGGGATCACAACATGAATACCAGTATTAAAGAGTAACATTATTCTGAAGTTTGAGAACCAAGGTGTAGAGCCTACTACTTTAAGAGAGTCCCACCCTATCACCTCTCCAGAATCTTGGCTCAACTGTAAAACCCAGGAGGAGGAGCTTGTCTTTTCTCACCTAAGACTGGAATGAAAGATGCAGAGTTCTGCATGCGGTAGTAATGAAATAAACCTATTCAGTGTTCAAGGTGCTCTTCCTGGGAATAAGTAAGCATCTCAAGCAGGCAGAGCCAGAGAATGTTTTTTCTTGATTCTATAATGTGATGAATTAGAACCTATAAAGGTTCTAATGGCTTACAGGCACACTTGGAATAGGGCAGGACCTTCTTATTTGAGCTTCCTGTGTTCTCATGTGAGAAGCTCTCACACTTTAATGTCCAATCCCTTAAAAGTGTAAATTCAACTCTTTTAATTAAGAGTAAGTATTAACTTGTTTGATGGACAGAAAGGTCTCTTTCTTTGAACCTTCCAACCCTGGTCCTTGGTCACACATACACTACAGTTTCAAAAGACTAGGGCCACTGAGATGTGTGAGGCCTAAGCAAGCATTTGTGGTATATACTTAGAATCCCCACTCAGAATTATTCAGTTGGGCCTTAGGTGAGAGTCTAGAGTGGATGTCAAACACAAACATGTCTCAAAATAAATAAGCAAATAAACAAAAAAAAGAAAAATAAACATACCAATAAAAATTGGAGAAATCTATAATTACCGGGGTAAGAAAAAGAGATATCAATTTACCTTATGTAGCTTTAAATATGCATATCTTCTCTTCATACTAAATACCCAAAAATTGTTCAGGACTAACTAGTTCAGTAAAAAAACTCAATTCACAATTCAGTAAAGAATGATTAATTTCTAACCAAGCAAGTGAAAGACCTGTTTGAGAAAAACTTCAGGTCTCTAAAGAAAGAAATAGAAGAAGATATCAGAAGATGGAAAGATCTCCCGTGCTCATGGATTGGTAGGATTAACATTGTGAAAATGGCCATACTGCCTAAAGCAATCTACAGATTCAATGCAATTCCCATCAAAATACCAACTCAATTCTTTATAGACCTTGAAAAAAAGATTCTCATCTTCATATGGAGAAACAAAAAACCCAGAATCTCCAAAACGATCCTGTACAACAATAGATCATCTGGAGGTATCTCCATCCCTGATCTCAAGCTGTACTACAGGGTAACAGTAATAAAAACTGCATGGTATTGGCATAGAAACAGAAAGGAGGATCAATGGAACCGCATAGAAGACCCAGAAATAAACCCACACACCTATGAATACTTGATATTTGACAAAGAAGCCAAATCCATTCAATGGAAAAAAGACAGCATCTTCAACAAATGGTGCTCGCCCAACTGGATGTCTACATGCAGAAAAATGAAAATAGATCCATACTTATCACCCTGCACAAAACTAAAGTCAAAGTGGATCAAGGACCTCAACATAAAACCAGATACTCTAAATCAATTGGAAAAAAAAGTGGGGAACAGCCTAGAACTCATTGGCACAGGAGACAACTTCCTGAACAGAACACCAACAGCACAGGCTCTGAGAGCAACAATCAATAAATGGGACCTCATGAAACTGAAAAGTTTCTATAAAGCAAAGGACACCGTCATCAAAACAAAACGACTGCCTACAGATTGGGAAAGAATCTTCACTAACCCTTTATCTGACAGAGGACTAATATCCAGTATATACAAAGAACTAAAGAAGCTGAAAAGCAGCAAACCAAGTAATCCAATTAAAAAATGGGGAACAGAGCTAAACAGAGAATTCTCGACAGAGGAATATCGAATGGCAGAGAAACACTTAAAGAAATGCTCAACGTCATTAGCCATCAGGGAAATGCAAATCAAAACGACCCTGAGATTTCACCTGACACCCATCAGAATGGCCAAGATGAAAAACTCAAGCGACAACACATGCTGGAGAGATTGTGGAGAAAGGGGAACCCTCTTCCACTGCTGGTGGGAATGTAAACTGGTACAACCACTCTGGAAATCTACCTGGCGCTTTCTAAGACAATTAGGAATAGTGCTTCCTCAAGACCCAGCTATACCACTGCTAGGTATATACCCAAAGTTTGCTCAAGTACACAAAAGGGATACTTGCTCAACCATGTTTATAGCAGTTTTATTTGTAATAGCCAGAACCTGGAAACAACCCAGATGTCCATCAACAGAGGAATGGGTACAGAAATTGTGGTATTTTTACACAATGGAATACTACTCAGCAATCAAAAAGGAGGAAATCATGAAATTTGCAGGCAAATGGTGGGATCTAGAAAAGATCATTCTGAGTGAAATATCCCAGAAGGAGAAAGACAAACATGGGATATACTCACTTATATAGACCTATAAGATATGATAAACATAATGAAATCTATACACCTAAAAAAAATCAAGAGAACGGACATGGGGTAAGATGATCAATCCTCGTTTAGAAAGACAGATGGGATGTATATTGAACGTATGACAGGAGTCTACTGAGCGCATCTGAAAGACTCTAACTAGCAGTGTTTTCAAAGCAAAGACTCATGACCAAACCTTTGGCAGAGTACAGGGAATCATAAGAAAGAAGGGGAGTTAGTCTGATGGGGAAAGGATAGGAGCTCCACAAGGACCAAATATATCTGGGCACAAGGTCTTTTCTGAGACTGACATTCAACCAAGGACCATGTATGGATATAACCTAGAACCTCCACTCAGATGTAGCCTGTGGTAGCTCAGTAACCAACTGGTTTCCCATAGTAAGGGGAACAAGGACTATTTCTAACAGGAACTCAATGACTGGCAGTTTGGCCTCTCCACCCCCCAAGGGAGGAGCAGTCCTGTTAGACCACAGAGGAGGACTTTGCAGCCAGTCCTGAAGATACCTGATAAAATAGGATCAGATGAATGGGGAAGAGGTCCCCCCCTATCAGTGGACTTGGAAAGGGGCACGGTGGAGATGAGAGAGGGAGGAAGGGACTGGGAGGGAATGAGGTAGTGGGACACGGCTGGGATACAGAGTTAATAAAATGTAACTGATAAGAAAAATAAATAAATAAAAAGAATGATTAATTTCAATGATTTCTGATCTGTGAAGTGTCGGGCATGTTTTGAGGTTCCAAGGGTAGAGAAATGAGGACAATGGGGAAACCCCAGGTGTTCCTGTACCTTTAAAGTCCCCTAAGGGTACAGCCCTGCCTTGCTGGTCACTGATCATTACTTTCTTCCTCTCTATGAGGTTCCAGCTTTCTGAGAACAAGCCATAATTGGCAAGCTCCAGGTCAGGGAGGGATCAAGTGGTACCTTTGTCTGATGTTACTAATCCTGCTTCTTTCAGAGCAGTACCTTCTCTCTTTATGTCTGATGCTATAGCTCCAGAGTCTGCTGAGTGGTGAACTCAGAGCATGGCCTTATTTGAACCAAGCAATGTTATTTTCTAGAACCACTGGTTGCTCCAGTCTAAGTTCAGTATGTAGTAGAGTATTTTGAGTAGGTTCAGAAAATCTTGATTTTCTGACAAGGGATAATAAGGTAGTAAATATAAAAGTACTTGATTATTATTATTATTATTATTATTATTATTATTTGGTAGAGAAGGAAAACAATTTCTTGTATGTACTCGACAAAGGGCTCAACCATCAGGTCAGTGATGGATTAGCCATGTTAAACTATTTTTATTTATGAGGGATATATTTTTGGTAAGTATGATTTAAGACTTGAGTTTTTTAAATGACACTTTTACCACTATTATTACTTGTTTTGTTAGGACCTCAAATAGTGTGGTCAGAGGTGAAATCAGCAGGTTAATTTGCATTGCCAAACCAAAGCACATCTGACTTGGGAAGAGGTTAAGTTCCTACAGAAGGTTTTCAATGGTCTGTTGTGATGAATCCCTTAGCTTCTCAGAACTTTACCATCCTCTTGTCCTCAGGTCATCAGTTTCCATAGTTGAAGGAGTCTGTCATCAGCAGTTTATCTCAAGGAAGGAAAGTGTAGAGGGATGCTAAGTATGGAGGATGCTAAAAACATTACCATTAAGACCGCTCCTATGACAACCACAGACTCCTCTTTTAAATTTACTTCCTGGTGAGAGTTGATCTTTTCCAGAAGGTCCCAGAATGGTTTGGTTGTTAATTGTCTGAATAACCCGGGTTCATCTAGACCCCTTTCGCCAACGATTGATATCATGTCCTGTGTGAGATAAACACATGCTTCTATTATTATACATCCAAAATTTAAAGAACGAATGTGTCTCTTACTATGAACCAGAGCAATGGCAATCATAGGTCAATAACTACAACAGAAGGAATGAACAAGATTTTGTATTTTTTCCTTTTTTTTTTTTTTTTTTTTTTTTTTTTTTACTTCTGAATATATTTTCTCCCCAATCCATTTTTCCCGATTTTAAACACTGTTGTTTGTTGGAAGCAGATCCTCCTTGGCATTGAATCACAATTAGGTTCCCTAAATCATTTTGGTGATTGGTCCTCTCTTACTTTTTCCATCTCCTCTAGGTATTTTCTTCCAAAGCATGCCATTCTCAGTTACTATTGGGATATGTCCTTTTTAGTGATGCAAACACCTCCTGTCAGTCCGGGTTCTGTTGTAAATCTTAAAATCTGTCTTTTCAGGAAAGATTTTGATTTTCAGGAAAGTTCCTTTGATAGATACTTTCACTTCCTTCTCCTGAGTCTTTTAGTTTCAGCTCTCAAGGTAAAAAGATGTTGTCTGAGTCAAGAAGCCAAGGAGATTTTCAATCATTTTCAATGGTTTCACTATGTAAAAATAACTACCATATACTGCTTTATTCAATAGTTTTGCTATTTCCAAGGTTGGAATGATTATAGTTATGGTTACCAAAAGAGATTGCTGTAAAATACTCAAGGTGTGTGCAGCCATTGTCATGTGTCTGACTTAATCTTCTTGACATGCTGCCATATACATTTAAAATGCTTGCTGCACAGTAAATTCATTCATTCTCTATGGCAATTTTATAACTTAAATTAAAATAGATCAAGCCATATTAGATGACTTTGAAATATATTTTTTTCTAGGATGAAAAGATTAATATACAACAAAGAAAAATGCTTACACCTAATTCCCTGATAAAGTAAAACAAAGCACTCTAGATATATTGAATTATAAGACTGAATGATCTCAGAGGCAATGCTATTACAGGAGACTCCAAGAAAATATGGAGGTTAAAAGAAGCTGGAAGATTTGACAGTTGGGGACTCAGAGGGGACTCCCATCCATAGAATCATTTCCTCTAACTAGATGGGGGGTTTGGATTTCTGTGGAAATCAGGGGGAAACTTGGGAATATTATACATTTGTTTTCAATTTTTTTGAATTACAGGACTCCAATTTCACTATTTCTTGGAGGCACTATTTTAAAAGGATCTCACCCTCATGGATAGGTTCAGTTTGATAAGATAATGAATTGAGAGAACAGGTTCCCCAGAAAGCATGTTGGACAGGACAGCTATAGAGACCAAAACTGAACTTACAAGTATAACAGCGGGCAAGTTGCCATTGTTACATATACTGGTGAGAGATCTTCCAAATAGCTGTCCTACACATGGCCCTGGTGGAGAGGGCGAAGAAACGGTAATATATTCCTCTGGGGGAGTGATGGTTAGAGATTCTTCCTTCGTTTCCGGTCTTGATGTTGGCGTCCTACCCTCAGATGTCTCAGAATCTAAGAAGAAAGGGCAATCACTGTAAATCGTAATTGAACTCACTTAAGCGTTGAATGCTCTTTTCTTTTCATAGCATGTATACCTTGTGCCTCACCTCAAATAATCAGAAAATAATCAATATTTTAAAATTAATAAAAAAGAGATTGCAACATGAGGCACTCAATAGCTAGTTGCATATGCCTCTTCCTTTTAGGTTTAATCTGTAAATGCCACTTTTTGCTTTGAAAGCAATGCATAAATGTATTAGAATCAAGCAATGATGTTGTGAAGATTCTGGTGGCCAAGGAAGTTTGGAGGATGCATGGGACACATGGGAGGCTGTCGAGGAGTCTGAGGAGACTTCTCCCTGAAATGGATCCCAGATCTCAAGAGGGAACCCCTTCTGGAAGAAGATTGGTCCAGCCCAGAGCTGGAGAGCGGCAGTAACCCAGTATGTGCTCTGAAAACCAGAACTTTTCTGGGGAATAGAATGCAATCAGTATAAGACCCCTAAGACCAAGGACTTCCTTCTGCCACCCTTCCCACCTCCAGATGGTGACTTTGGGCCTGCTGCCATTCGAGGATGAGGAGGCACACTGATGGACCCTGGTGGCTCTGCAGGACTGTTCTGATCTTGAGATAGCTGAGACTTCTGAGGTTGTGCTTTCTTGGACCGTGGTGGCTTTGGTGGAGGAACACGCCCTGATGGTGGGGGATCTCCTGGACCTTCCATCGGAGGAAGATCAGGCTGATACCAAAGCCCTGGGATAAGGGACAAGGAGAGCACCATCAGGAATATAAAGACCCACCTTACTAGAGACCAGTAGTGCTTTACCGACGATCAGATTTATTTTTAAACCAGAAAATGTTTTAAATGTGTAATTCCATATTTATAATGTTGGCAGCAACATTTTGATTATTCCTTGTCTGTACTTTAGTATTGTCACCATTTGTGAAGAAACATTAAAACACATGGTGTAAAACAATTAACAATAATAGAACTTCCATACTTACCTAGAATCTCCTTATTTTCAAGAGAAGCCGTTGCACTCCCAGGCACTGTGGGGCATGTCATTCCACTGTGGGAGCGGTTTTCTTGCTCTATTTCTTTTTGCAGGACACTTGAAGTTTTATTACCGTAAGGATTAAAAAACGATGTTTCACAGAAAATGATGTCTTCTCCAAATATATATGGTGAATTTTTAATAAGGAAAGTTACTAAAGAAACCTGTGAGAGAAACAGGGCAAAAACAGAGGGTCTTGAAATCACATTTGATACATGAGTATTGGAGGCTAAAAATATGCAGTCCAAAATTCTGAGAAAGAGTCAGCTGTTATAAGATAAAGGGGGGATATTCTGTTAGAAATTTAAAAGTTGATTTTGAGATCAGATGTTAAAATATGATCATCACAGGGCAAGACTACATAACAGGATGGTTTCCTGTTTTCCCATTGCGATGGGTAGTATATACCGTCAACCTGAGTAATTTTAATTCCACTTGTCACCCGCATGGCTGAGGATGCTGGGAAAGGATGTCATAGAAATACACAACTCAGAAGGGAATGGAGCATGTCTGAATGTGGGCACCGTCCTATTGAAAGTTCCCATTCGGGGATTTAAAGGAACACAGAGCCAAAACAAAATAAGCAGCAGCCATCATGAGTCTCTGATTGCTCAGTGCAGACTCAATGGTCAAAGCCTCATCCACAGGCCCGTTGTATTGAGAGGCATTTGAAATAAGGCCTTTTTGGAGAGAACTGGATAATTATGTTCCTGTAATGCTAGTTCGTAGGTACCCTATCTTTTTTCCAGTCCTTTCATTCTGCACAATATGAGAAAAATATTTTCTGAGTTATGCTTTCCTCTAATGTACTCCTTACAGGTCCAAAACCAATAATAACTCAGAAACTCAAATACTGGGAATCAAAATAATCATATATATATATATTCTATATATATATTCAAAATATATATATTCTATAAATTCAGGCATTAAATAACAGTATATGAAATGTATGTTCCATAAAAACGTGTTCATCAGAATTTCTCTAAACCAACCATAATTAGCAACTAAATAATGACACTCTCCTAACCTAATAACAACCATATCTGTTAAAAGGAGCCCATATTGCCCTTTTTAGTTGAGGAAAGCACCTTGGAATCAAGTAGAGTTCACACATTCTTCTGTAAAGATATGATGATTCAGTTTTGAATGTTGGACCCAGCACCCATGAGATTGCATCATTTTACAACATTTGCTCTCAGTGGTTTAGCTTAAGGATAGCATATTTTTAACGCCATTTAATGTCATTTAATTAACAGATGACAGAATCATTGAGTACAAACAGCCACTTTCAGTCTAATTATTTAAAAGACACCAATGATTCTTCATCCCCAGAGGAACATAATTCAAGAGTATATTTATTTAAAACCAAACCAAACCAAAACAGACTTTCAGGATAATCCTCTGTTCCTTTCTCTTTGTAGATGTGTTAATCTTATACCTAAATATATGTACTATTACCTTTCTGGCAAAGTTCTCTCCGAATCCTGAACCTGGTTTCCAGAGCAGAATTGGGGCTAGGCATAAAGCTAACCGATTACTGCACATCATGTTCTTTTCTGAATTTTTAGAAATTGTATGAAGTATTCTGAAGAGTTGTATGATGAGAAGGGCATTCACAGGTGGCACTTTTTCTAGAAGACTGAACCCAATGACAAATTATTTTCAAATAGTAAATTTTACTCATTGATTTGCAAAAATAAAGAATGGGCACAGAGTAATTGTATCTTATTAATGGCTTTATGAGAATAAAATGAAAGTAGGAATGTTCTTGGAATATTTCTCCAAATTTAAATGTCTACATTAGAAAAATGCAAATGGATCCATATTCATCACCCTGCACAAAAATTAAAGTCCAAGTGGATACAAGACTTTAATATGAATCCAGAAACACTCAACCTGTCAGTAGAAAAACTGGGGAGGAGCCTTGAACTCACTGACACAGGAGGCAACTTCCGGAACAGAACACCAACAGCACAGGCTCTAAGATCAACACTCAATAAATGGGGCTTCATGAAACTGAAAAGCTTCTGTAAAGCAAAGGACACTGTCATCAGAACAAAACGACACCCTACAGACTGGGAAAGGATCTTCACCAACCCTGTACCTGACACGGGGCTAATATCCAGGATATATAAAAAACTCAAGAAGTTAAAAAGCAACAAATCAGTAATTCAATTAAAAAAGAGGGTAGAGTGCTAAACAGAGAATTCTCAATAGAGGAATATTGAACAGCAGGGAAACACTTAGAGAAATGCTCAATATCTCTAATCATTGGGGAAATGCAAATCAAAAGGACCCTGAGATTTCACCTTATACCCATCATGATAGTTAAGAATAAAAACTCAAGTGACAATACATGCTGGAGAGGATGTGGAGAAAGGGGAACCCTCTTCCATTGCTGGTGGGAATTTAAACTTGTACAACCACTTTGGAAATCAATCTGGTGTTTTCTGAGATTATTAGGAATAGTGCTGGCTGAAGATCTAAAATATGCTCAAGTATACAACAAGGACCTTTGCTCAACCATGTTTTTAGCAGCTTTGTTCGTAATAGCCAGAACCTGGAAATAACCCAGATGTCCCTCAATTGAGGCCTGGATACAGAAATTGTGGTACATTTACACAATGGAATACTATTCAACAAAAACATGAGGAAATCATGAAATTTTCAGGCAAATAGTGGGAACTAGAAAAGATCATCCCGGGTGAGGTATCCCAGAAGAATAAAGGCACACATGGTATATACTCACATCTAAGTGGATATTAGAGGTATTATATAGGATACACATACTAAAATATGAACTCCCTAAGAAGCTAAGCAAGAAGTAAGACCCTGGGTAAGATGCTCTATTGCCATTCAGAAAAGCCAGCAGGATAGACATTGGAAGATAGTGAAAACAAGGAACAAGGCAGGAGCCTACCACAGAGGGCCTCAGAAACTCTACATAGCAGATACTGAGACTTAGCCAGATTTTGGGCAGAGTGTTGGGAATCTGATGAAAGAAGGGGGAAATAGAAAGACCTAGATGGGACTGGACCTCTACAAGGAGAGCAACAGAAACAAAAAAGCTGGA
This sequence comes from Meriones unguiculatus, assembly GCF_030254825.1. Classification (NCBI taxonomy): domain Eukaryota; kingdom Metazoa; phylum Chordata; class Mammalia; order Rodentia; family Muridae; genus Meriones; species Meriones unguiculatus. The sequence goes on from NC_083356.1 coordinate 106,237,766, forward strand.
TGGATATAGGGGTCTTTTTCTAAGATTGATATTCCAACCAAGGTCCATTCAAGGAGATAAACTTGAACTGTTGCACAGATTTTCCCATGGCAGCTCAGTCTCCAAATGGGCTTCCTAGTAAGGGGAACAGGGGCTGACTCTGACATGAACTCAATGGCTTGCTCTTTGATCATCTTCCCCTGAAGCAGTTCAGTCTTACTGGGCCACAGAGGAAAACAATGCACACAGTCCTGATGAGACCTGATAGGCTAAGATCAGGCAGAAGGGTAGGAGGACCTCCCCAATCAGTGGACTGAGGAAGGGGCATGGGAGAAGATGAGAAAGTAAGCTCAGGATATGGATGGGAGTACGGCGGGGCCTATAACTGGGATACAAGTGAATAAATTGTACTATACAAAAAAGCAAACTAAAACATTGCTCCTCCATTAACAGCAGGGAAAAGGCTTCCTGCCTGGGCCACAAGTTTATCTAAGAATATCTTTGAACCCAGACAGTCTTTCCAAAGAAGTTGCTATTCATTCTTGCTTCCTCTGTTGGAATGTTTGACAGTGCAGTGTGGCCCCATGTGTAGTTTAAGCGTGGATTTTGAAAACACTACCTCAAGATTATAAATCTGTCTCCCTGCTTACAACCATGCTCTCAAGTGTTATTCCTTCTGCAAATAAAGATTTTGGAAACAAACAAACAATAAAAAAGACAAATTTAAATGCTGTATGAATCCTGAGATTATGTGAATGGGACACTGTGACTCAACATACGACTCTTAACATTTCTTTCTAGTGTTGCAACAATTGGCAATTTTAATGTCAGTAATTTTACTAAACAATTCTCTGATATGTACTTGAATGTGTCTAAGCAAACATTATGTCTATTTTTGTTGATGTTGTTTAAGAAATTAGCAAGGCATTACCTTTTTGCAGCAGCCAATTGCTCCTGTTCTGTGAGGTGGTCTAGCACACTCAGCCACTCCTCATAGAGTCCAGCTGTCATCAGACTATTTTCAAGGTTTTGTAAGAACTCCTAATATACATAGAAAGGAAATATTTTGTGGAAAAATATAAACCAAAGAAATTACATAAACAACTTTAAAGTATAAATTAAGTCAAAACTTTTGTCATAGCTCTCAACCTGTGCCCAAGGTAGAACCTTCATTGACATGGAGGTCCTCTAAGTTTGGCCCATCAAAACTAGAAATGTAAAAGCAGGTCTTTCAGTAGTGCTGCTACTGCAGAGAGATATTCCCTTGGCTCAAAGGGCCTCTATTGGACAGCTGAGCCAACTAGCACACACTGAAGGGACCAATATCCCGGCTCAACTCCTATTTTTAAATGGCATCAAGAGACACATTATGGTAAACTCTGCAGGTCAAAGGTTTTTGCTTTTAACCTTAATGGTTCCGCATCAAGAGATCGAACTGCAGTTCCGGCGTACTTATAAGCCAAGGCTGAGTAAGCCTGGACTTACTCATGTTCTTTATACTTTGAGAGGAAATGGTTCTAGTGACATCCGGGAAGTGGTGGAGGAAATGCAATGCGTAATTTTTTGTAATGACTGTAAATAAAAATCAGAAACCTGGGAATGTGACACTTTGTGATCCATAGTGGAATGAGTGTGTGAACTCAAGAGCTCAGGACAGGAAAACAACAATCTTAAGTTAGAGCTCAACCCTGGAGATACAGCAACAATCTGGATAATTCTTTGTTAGAGAAAACTCAGTGGAACCTTCCTGCTGAGTCATTCAAAAACAGGGAGAAGATTTCAAATCACCTTGATAGTTTCCAGACATATGCCTTTTGTATAGGTCTCACAGATTTAACTTTCAGGAAAAGCACCAAGCTATTCTTATGGTTTCAGTCCAGAAATTTCTAGAGTAGCCCAACATTTTTAGAGCTGGCCTATATACCAGGCATGGTTTGAAGTACTTGGGATAGACCAGTGAAGAAACTCTCAGTTACCATCTCCTTATATCATAAATATATAATAGATGCTTCAAACCTTCTTTGTCTATCTGAATTGTTCAACATGGCTAGTTCTATGTGGTGCTGACACCATATTTATTAATAGGGTAAGGTAATTTTTTGAGAATTTGACAAGGTATTATGAGGAAAAATTTAGAAAGTGTAGAGATTGTTATTATATGCTGTTGCTATATAATCAAATCACTCAGTGTGTACCTCATATGAGGCAATACCTAAGTCCTTTATATACCTATAATATAGATGATTGATCTGCTGTAAGGTATTTCTGAAATATTGCCATTTATCATGTAACCATATCATAATGGGGGTCATGGAAATACTGAGTAGCAGAAACGGTTACTTTCAGAGATATATGGATTTTAGAGAGATGGCTCAGCAGTTAAGAGCACTGGCTGCTCTTCTAGAGGACCCATGTTCAATTATCAAAACCCACATGGCAACTCCTAACTGTCTGAGACTCCTGTTCCGGGGATCTGACACCTTCCCATATGCAGGCAAATGTTAATGGACACAAAATATAAAAAATAATTAAATATTAACATAATTAAAACCTCTTAACATACATATGTATGAGTTATTCCTCTATTGTAATGTTTTCTCTTCAAGGTATTTATACAATTTATTTTTATTATTCCATAACTCTTTTTTTGCATAAATCAATTTAATTTTCAGAAATCAAAATTCAAATTAGTCTGTCAATGAGATTACAAAGCAGCAGAACTATCCAAAATGACTACATGCAGAAAATGTTTCTCGTGTGGAATGATAAATAACTAAAATGAATTAATAGAATAACACACAGATTGAGTCATCTTTTCAGACAAAAAACAAAGTAAAAGTGTTTGACGATGGGAAGAGTTATGGTCAGTAAGTGAATAGAGTTCTTCTTAGCCCTCCAGTTTGTTTTGATTATAGAATAATTGAAAGAATAATTCTTGCTTATTGTCTGAAAATCTATGTATTCTGAACTTGGGTAGGCAGAGTTTCAATTGAGCAGGAAGGAGAAACAAATGCAGAAGGAAAGAAAGTGAACAGCAAAAGTCACTCAGGTTGTTTGAAAAATCTATAAAAAATCACATTATTGTTTTATTTAGCAAACTTGCATATAAATCACATAAGTTTATTTGTATTAAGTATACATAAAAATTAAAATTTGGGCTAACAATGCTCCACACAATGGACAAAGACTAATAAAGATCCCAGAACCAGGCATGAAAAATCGCAGTCAATGTGGTTCAGAGTCTAATCACCTTGATAGTTTCCAGACACATGCCTTTTGTATAGGTCTTCTAGTATACATGCTATTGTTGTTACCCTTGGGTAGGTCACAGAAGTTGACATTAAGTCTCCACTGCTGAACACACCATGCACTTCAGACTTAGGGGATGAAAGATCTAAGCTGGGGCTGACATGTAAAACTCCTCCCTGAGGACTAGGTTTAACAGTATTCAAAGGTGCTATGCAAGCTACAGTGGGGCCTTGGGGCCAGGAAAAAGTAATCCTACACAACTGCACCTATGAACCACAACAATGACAAGTGTGTTAAGTAATTGTGTGGTTTCTCAGCTTCAGAAAAACCATACCCCGGTACTTGCAACTAAGGTCATGCCTAGTAGAGGAGAAGGACTTGTCCTAAAGGCATTCTAAATATTTAAGCTAATACTCACAGATAATGCAGCTCTTACTCCTTCATCAAAGGTTCTCTTTGCAATGGAATGAGACTATTACAGAAAACTATAGCTGTTCAAAATACAGAGAACTAATGTTCCCGTGGTTCACAGCCCAATGGACACATATGCCAGGTAACTCTTGAACAATGGGCTCAGGGAACTTTAGTTAAAACACTCAGAAATACTCTAAAGCAGAGAATCAGATAATCCGTCTTAAATCTTGGTCTCCTAGAAATGAGGGGCAGGCTTCAGTCATGATAGTCCAACAATATGGTTGCTTTAACAATACGTGACGAAAAACATCATCCAAGTTAGTTGGATGAGGAAATGTCATAAAGCCAAACTCAAGACAAAGAACTATATGCACATAAATACTACTGAGTGTGAGAAAATTAGTCTTTCCCCAACATGAATCTGTAATTGGTAATCTAATACCAACCGGTTAGCTCAGAAATAATACATATACTACCAACCATAAGGGGACTCATCAGGATGATTGAACATATTATGGATTTATATGTATTTATAGAATAATAATTAAAGAAAATGGGCCATGTGTTTGACAGGAAGTGGGTGGGTGTTGGTAAAGAGTCTTAGAAAAAAGAAATGGAAGAAATGAAATGTTATAATTGAATTTTAATTTTAATAATAAAATACAAATATCATTTTATGGAGCTGAAGGGATATGTCAGTGATTAAGAACACCTATTTCCCTGTCAGGAGGAGTTGTATTTGAGTACAGTTGTGTGTGTGTGTGTCTGTTTGTGTGTGTGTGTGTGAAAGAGAGAGAGAGATCATGAGATCTTAAAGGGATCTGTAATGAAGATATATATGAAGGAGACACATGCTGTATATTGAGGAAGAAAAACCTGCCTCTCAGAAATAAACTGGTGACACTAATAGAAGAACACTGGTACCAACGACATGCGACCAGGCATGCATACCATGTGACATGTGTATATGAAATGACCCTACACACACACACACACACACACACACTATTAGGATTTTGAAATAATATGTGTCTCATGTGTCCTCGTTTGTCCCATGAGGAGGATGGAATATTCTTCAATACATTACAGTTTAGGATGGCTGCTTTATGATGGAATCCTTATTCCTTCTGTTGTGAACATCAGGGGAACCTTTGAGGTTAACACATTTCTACCTGTGGTATCTACTGTCACTCAGGATATGCATTATAAAGAAACTACTGACATAGCCCCAGAGGAATCCGAGGGTAGATGACACAAGGAAACACCCTACCTTTAGGACTGAGGCAACGACATGAACATCTTCCATGTTTAGGTTCACGTACTGCCCATGTTCTAGTTTTTCCTTCAAAATTTGACAAGAACTGACATTTGCAGATAGCATAAAAACAGCCTCAGTGTGCGGCCCTTTGTGTTTGATGACTGACAGCATGTCCTGAGAGGAAGAAAGGGAAGTACCTGTCATTTCATCAACAGCACAGGGCACTCTTTGCTTCTTATGAACCAGACCAACCCTGCTCACAGGTGCAATGCAAAAGCTGGAATAGATGAAGAGGACCTTGAACTGCTTGGGTGCCTCCATCTCTTGTTGTTCTCATACCACCTTACTGAGGACTCTGAAGCCCCAGGCAACATTTTCTTATCAGGCTGTCCACCATTGTATAGTGATGAAACCCAACTTTCCCAAAACCTGTTTCAGGTGAATAGCCCTCTTTTTCCTCCCTATTCTGAAGCCAACCCTTTGAATCACAATAGTTTCTCAACTTGAGGACAGAATTGAAGGGTAGGGAGGGGGTATTTAAGAAGCAGATCTTATCCTTAGGACAGCCAGAAAAGAACCTTGTAAGACCCACCAATACTTCATAGGGCAGATTGCCATCCTTGCAAAGAGCAAGTAGACTATTTCTGAACAATTGTCCTTGCTTTTCCACCATTTTGTCAGGTTGGGGCACAGAGCCCTTGTGAAACAGTGAATTCTTGCGGGGCCATCTTTTCTTCACCTTTTTTTCCTCCACATCTAAAGACAGAATGAGATTATTACATGGAGTAGTGTAATTTACACAACCTCAAAAATACAAAACAATTACAATTGCATGAAGTGCTGTTATAATGAACAAACACATTATTTGTAATAGAACATTCCCCACATACTAATATTGCTTAGTCATCCTGTATTGTGTGGATATTCTTTTTCTTTATACTCTATATTGTCTTTAATGTTAGAGACATGAAGTGTGTTTGGAATTCTTTTGGAGTTCTCACAAGACAATACTGGATAACTCCCACATTGCATCATGAGGCACTTGATACACATTTGAACCAACTTCCTCAGATATGTGTACAGTCAATTGCTTCAGTGGTCATGTCCTTTTCCACAGCTACCTTCATTGGTTTTCATATTGGAAAGTTTTCTATTGTCCTCAATGTCGCAGTGCATCTCTTCCCATTCTTAGTTTTCTTACTGAGTCAAATTTTGTTAATCATCAGCATATGCCCTTCATGAGGAAATATGCATGATGATTACTTTTGTCTGCCAGACTCTGGACCCTTGTTCCCATAGTATTAGCTCAAATCTGAGATCAAAGTTTCTTTGTGGGGCCTGGAGAGAGGGCTCATCAGTAAAGAACACTAGCTCTTTTTCCAGAGGTCCTGAGTTCAATTCTCAGCAACATCAAGGTGGCTAGCAACCATCGATAGTGTGATCTGTTTCCTTCTTTTGGCATGTAGGCATACTTTCAGATGGAGCATTCATTTATAGAAAATAAATAAATGAATAGATCATTTAAACATTTTTCTTTTGTTCATCTAAGATTTATTTTAGAATAGGAGACCAAAGTGAAATCTGAAATAATTTACTTAGAAAAAATGCATTAAGAGTAAAAAAAAAATAGTCATAAAACATAATATATGTTTCTTCAGAGTAGAAAATACTGGGTGGCTGTCTAACACAAAATAGTCAGGCCTAAACACACAAGTATTATTGGACAGATGAGTAATATATGTGAGTGTGTTTGCATGTTTGTGTGTGTGTGTGCACGAGTGCTAAAACATATACATACTCAACTATCTTTGTAAAGAAGACAAGAAATTGGAAGCCATCAAGGGAAGTGCGTGAGAGAGAGGATTGGAGAAAGGACAGCAAAGGAGACTAAAGAACAAAAGCATATTATATTTTGGAAAAACAGTAAAATTCAAATGCTCCAGTGTATAAATATTAGGTCCATTTCTAGTCCAGAGCCAGGTTTAAAAGACACACGTAAAACAACTGAAATGAGCTTAAAGCCTGGCCTTGGAGCCTAAGGCCATTTTCACACAAGCCCAGAAATAAATTATCTTCGATTCCATACATTTAACTTTTCTGTATAATATTCATTATAGGTTTGTCTACTTTGCAATTATTAGGGCATTTTCTGCTCTGATCATGAAACCCACAGAATAAGGAACATATGAGGATCCACCTCTTAGAAATCATATTCTCATGGGACAAAAGAAGTGTGCACACACAATTTTGTGTACACAGTGCCTTGGCATTTCTCCCTGTGTTGACTATCTGCGTGAAAGATGGAAATGAAAAGTTCTCCCTAAATCTTATGAAAGAAGAGGTAGATGAAAGACTTGGAGGGGACAGGAGCTACACAAGGTAAACAACAGAACCAAAAAATCTGGGCACAGGGGTCTTTTCTGAGAGTGATACTCCAACCATGGACCATGCAAAGAGATAACCTAGAATCCCTGCTCAGATGTTGCCTATGGCAGCTCAGTGTCCAAGCGGGTATCCTAGTAAGGGGAATAGGGCCTGTCTCTGACATGAACTCAGTGGCTGGCTCTTTGTTCATCTCCCCTGAGGGGGGTGGACAATGCAGCCAAATCCTGATAAGACCTGATAGATATGGTCACAGAGAATTGGAGGAGGATGGCCCCTCTCAGTGGACTGGGGCAGGAGCATGGGAGGAGAAGAGGAAGGAAGGGTGGGATTGGGAGTGAATGAGGGAAGGGGCTACATTTTGGATACAAAATGAATAAATTGTAATTAATATGTAATTTAAGTTTAAAAGGTTCTCCCTAAAAACTGGCTGAGTCTGGACATCACAATTTAGTGGGCTCGTGAGCCAGACCTGAGCTGTATTGCTGTGTGTTTTTGTTTTCTATGGTGCCCCTTTCCCAAGCAAGAAAATGACACTAGACATTGACATATTTTGCAGAATAGAAGTGGGAACTGATTAGGGCACTCCAAGGAAGCATCAACTCACTGCTCTGCTCTTGGTTTTTTGCCGGGTCTCTGATCTTTAACACAAAACGTCCATAATCCTCCAAGTTGTGATCATTCCCGTACACTCCAGGCAGGGATGGAAATGCCATGATGCTCCTCTCCCGTTGATTGAAATTATTTTCTATGTTCTTCAAAAGTATGTCCTGTGGGACCTCATGTCCTATGGGAAGACAATGTGAATATAAAACTAGTGGTAACAAGTGTGAGCAAACCTGCCAATAGGATTTAGCATGCACTGCTGTATATATTATTTCCCTTGTGCTTATGGACACAGTACAATGGACACCCCAGAGCATTAGCACTCTCTCTGGGATACTCTGACAAGGCAAGCCTGTGTAACTGAGAACTCATAAAAGTTGGGAAGGAAAATGAAAACTTTTCGCATTGTTTGGAGAACATAAGGCCCATCATTTAACTGTTTGTGGATTTGGGGCTTTTGCTGTTCTCCCCTTTGAAAGTTTTAAAGCCTTCCAGCTTCAACCTTGATGTCACTAAAATTCTTACATCATTAGAAGCATTCTTCATTTGTCCTTATTTGTATTAATCAGTTTGAATATTTTCCACCCCTTGTATATAATAAAAAGATGTTTATATGGTTTGGGGGCTTGAACTCTCTAAGTAATTCTATAAGCCATGGCAAACACTGCTTTGTATATTTTTTTCTCTCTCCATGTCTGCCACATTTATAAAGAATCCATTTCCATTCCCAGTATGAGAACAATGTTCTCAGGAGCAGTGTAGTGGGATGGCTTCTCCTTCCTCCAGCTGCTTTTCTTTCCGCCAATGGTCAGGTTGATGCTGTTTGCTGTACAAAACACATTTAGTGTCCTGGACACACAGCACCTGTGTAACTTTCTAGTTGGGGGCATGGCTCCTAGAGAGTCCATCCTAAAAATGAGGCAGACAAAAGTTGCATGTGATAGCCAATTTCATTCAGAGAATTGGAGTCACCTGGGTAGAGTCTACAACCACAAGGAAAAGCAGCATGTGGCAAAAATTTGTTTTTCCATAGAGGCATGTGAATAACAACAGAACAAATCTAGTCCTATCTGCTTCATCTGGGAGGGACTTGAAAACACATTTAAGAAAAGTTCAGTGCTTTCAAGGAAACTGAGGTTTCAACACCTTAGTCTGTTTTTCCTGATGCTTTTTCAAAATCTTTCAGAATTTCCTTTGCACAACTATGTTCTTGAACTCTGTTCCAAGGATAGTGAATGTGGACTAGAACTTGAGATCCCTGGATGTTTCATATCACTTAGGGTCCCTCCTTTAGGAAAGATGAGAGGGGAAAATACAAAGGAGGAGGAATGAGGGCAAGAACAGGACGAAGGGGGCTAGGGGTCAGGCTGAAATGAGATGCAATAAATAAATTAAACAAAACAAAACAAAAAGAACAGAATTTTTTTTTTTTTTTGGCATGTGTCTGCATTTTCAGGACTGATTATAGTGACAGTGAGAATTATACTGACAGTGATGATTTTAGTGACAGAGAAGATTAAGAGACAAACCCTTTCCTTCCTGGACATAATTGCAGTACACTTTGCCATTAAAACAAAACAGCAAGAAAAGATCCAAAGTATGGATATATTATATCCCATGTGTATCATCGAAGACACTAAAATTCTAAAAATAAGTATTGTAGAAATTCATAGTAGTTTAGTTTTACTTTATACTTTGAATAATCAAGAATCTTCCATAGATTGTGTTTAGGATACAAGAGGAGCCGGGGTATTGGGGTAAGGGTCTTCCAGTTCCTCAGAAGAGGGGAAGCGTGTTTGCAGGAGGGAGGGTGGGACTGGGAGGAGAGATAGGAGTGGACTACAAAATACACGTAAATTGAATAAACTAATTAATTAAAGAGAATGTCCTTGGTTAGAGGGTTAGTCTCAGAAAAGACCCTTGGGCCCAGAATTTTCAGTTCAGTTGTTCTCCTTGGGGAGCTCTTGTCCTGTCCAGGTCTTTCTATCTCCCTCTTTTCAACAAGGACCATTCATGGAGATAACCTAGAAGCCCTGCATAGATGTAGCCCATGGCAGGTCAGTGTTCAGGTGGGTGCCCTAATAAGGGGAGAGGGGGCTCTCTCTGACATGAACTCAGTAGCTGCCACTTTGATCATCTCCCTCTGAACAGGGGACAACCTTACCAGTCCTCAGAGGAAAACAATGCAGTCAGTCCTGGTGAGACCTGATAGATTAGGATCAGATGGAAGGGGAGGAGGACCTCCCCTATCAGTAGACTGGGAGAGGGGTATGATTGGAAAACAGGGAAGGAAGTTGGTATTGAAAGGGGGTTAGGGAGGGTGCTGCAGGTGGGATACAAAGTGAATAAACTGTAATTAATTTAAAAATGTAAAAAATAAACTAAAATTAAAAAGTCAGGCGTGTTAGATCATTGGCGTTTTCAGATTCATAATTCTTATATTAACACATTCATTGATTTTATTAACATTACCTATTTGTCAATTATCTGGTGAAAAATTCTAGAAAATCACAGCATATGGGATAGGTGATTCAATCAGAAAGGCTCCAGGAATATGAATATGGTTTCTTATGGAATGGTAGAAAATGCTGATAGTGGAGAGATTGTGAACTGAATATTTTTAATTGGATTCAGAGAAATGGCTAGATTTTAGATTTGCTGTCCAAAACTGAATCCACATTTGATGGAGCATACAGAGTATTTTTAAAATGTTACATTTTAATTTTAGACTTATTTATGTCTGTGGGTGTTTTGCTAACAAGTATATCTGTGTACAGTGTTGTGCCTTGTACCTGAGCTAGTTCAAAGAGAGCATCAAATCCTTGTGAAACTTTGAATGCCTGTGAGCTACCTACCATGTGGATGCTGGGAGCCACTGACACACCTCCCTAGCTGGTTAGATTTTCTTTAATGTTCAACAAATGATTTTTTTTTCACCAGAAACAAGACAACCAATGTTTTGTTTTGTCTGTCTTTTTAGAAAACTTGTTTCTCAAATGGAAAAAGCACAGGAAAATTCCAGTTAATTTTTCATCAGACCTCAAAATGTTACATAAAGAGAATTTATCATGTGTCTGAAGGTTATATTAAATTGTTGTCAGTTATGACTTAAATGAATGCAATGATTTCCAAGTTTCTTTGCTTTTAATGTGTACTTAAATTTAGGAATACAAATGTAAGCATTGGGAATTCAAGATTAGTACACTGAACTCAAATATTCCTGCTACTCACCTTGCAGTGGTCTGGGAGTTTCTTCATGGCCACAATAGAACCATAGTTTGAAATCTTGAACATTCTAGGGGGTTAAAAAAAATAAAAAACGATCTGACAGTGGACTCTGGAAGAGTCTTATCATTTGTTTCCTAACCAGTTTCATCTCTCTAGCAGAAATGTTTATAAGAGCAGTATTAATGATTTGTTGTCTGACCACAGGTTTGAGTAAATAGGGCTGATTTCAGGAGAAAACCCTGAGTACTTCATCTCTGATGGAGCCCAGATCTACTGATTGTAATTGGATCTGAATTATTATGTGCTACGAATTTCCATTCAGCCATACACACTAATCAAGAATGTGGTCAATTAAGATTTCTTACATCTGTCTGTCCAGCCTGTAAGTGGAACATTGAACTATAATATGATGCCTTTACATAATGTAGTATCCAGAGTGTCTTACATCCACAGTGGCTGTGATGACTTGGGCAAATTCAGCAACACTGAACAATATAGGAAAAAGCAAACAAACAAACAAAGAGAAAAGGACACACAGAAGAAGAAAACAAAACAACAACAAAATAAACAAAAAATATACACAGAGAAGCTTTCAGAGTGCCTAGGAATGAAAAACAAACAAACCAAACAAAACAAAACAATAAACTTTTGGCTTTCATTAGAGATGGTCAGTCTGTGGAGAAGGAGGATATGTGTCCAACCTGGAAGATATGCAAGATATTGAAAACAACTTCCACAACATAGCTACTGCTCACAGTGCCATGAATCCATTTGAAACAATCATTTAAATAGAATATGCTCTTGAAATATTTAGCACTTTAAAAACTGGCTAAAGTGAAAATATGCTCTAATTGGACTAAGCAATAATTTTACTTATTGTTCATTCCTGATTACAAGCCATTGTCATGCCCTATAAGATTCTTAAGTGTTAAAAACTAGCAGTCATACACACTCAGGTAGAAACCCACATCAAAACCATCCACAAACACACACACACACACACACACACACACACACATGCAGAAAGAAAGAAGGGGAAAGATAGAAGCAGAGAAAAACAGAGAGACAGAGAGACAGCCTGACAGAGATCTGCAAACTCACATAAGGTGATGGAGAAGGACATGTACACATACGAAGAAACATACCCAGGTAGAGAAACATAATTACATAGAGATATGCATGCACATTTAAAACAGAAAGAAAAGGTTATACACTTTTTGATATGTATGCAGAAAGAACAGAGACACATTTATTAAAGCTTTACTAAAGATTAAAAAAAAATTCAAAACGTATACACCTGTACTTGAACACAGACAAGAGTGATAAAAGAAGGAATGCAATAAGAGAAGAAATTATAACAAAGAGGAAGTACAATGTAATTTAAATAAAAAAAAATCCTACTTTCCTCTAAGATTGGCATCCTTTAAACCAGATTTGTGTATATGGTCAACAAATCTCAATTATTTATTACAATCAATGTTTATTATCTAGTGAAACTAAAAGTGTAGCTCAATGCCATTGGGCTATGAGTTTTATTTCATATGAACCTTAGACCTAACAGTTCAAAAAACAAAGTCCCCCTCTAAAGACTATTATTATATCTTAGATGTTTTTATATCCAGAAGGATATTGTAAAGTATGATTGGCAAATTAGTCATGATCAAGTATCTTCTGTATCCATTTATATGCACATCTGCACATATGCGGAACTCAAAAACAAAATTCAATGTTAACTTGAAGTAGTTTGAAAGTAACTTACAGGCATTCCTATCATTGGCACCACTTTCTGTATGATGTCATTCACTGTTTCTGTGTTTGTTGCTGTTAAATATAATGGCTATAAAAATACAGAGAAAAATATTATGACATAACTTAAGTCACATGATTATACATTATTTATTAATCACTACTTATAATGTACGACCTGTAATTAAAAGCTAATGTAGCCTAAATACTTTGATTTTTTCAATTTCTATAACTGTCAGTCTCACAAATCTAAATTAAGTACTAAATTGGGTAACGGGTACTCAAACATAACAGGTAAGAGGTGGTTTATGATGAAGGCAGACTGAGGAGCCATGGGAGTTGGAACTCTTTTCTTTCATCATGGCAGCAGGGTTTGGGTGCGGCAGAAACAGAGCAGAACCATTTGCTGCCTCCCTGACTGTACTTCCACCATTTTACTAATTTATTTTCATGCACAGCATGTGCACAGTTTTAGGACAATCAGGATAAGAAGTGAACATTCAACCAATACGAATGAGTATTTTCCCCATATCAGCCTTTGTAATGAGTTGATATACAGTGTTGAAAACCCATTGCAGTGATAGATGTAGGAATCCAAAATAAATATTTTAGTTATGAAACCCCATCACTTCATATTCTTGAGAATAAACAAGGGCTTGTAATATTAGCTTTCTACTGCCTTCATATTTAAATGTGCTCCTGAGACCTACGAAGACAGCCTGAAGAAAATGGAATAAATTCAAATGGTAGGAATTGATCTGAATTGATACCACTGCTATAGTGGAATTCTAATCTGTCACCATAGAATATGACAATGAGTAGATACATTTTATGCAGATAGTTTCCATAGTATCAGATTATCTTCAGTAAAGTTTCTAAGAATCTAGGAATTTGTCCCTTGGAAAAGAAACTAAGAACAAATGCCCTCTCCACATCCACAATAAAAATAAATAAATAAATAAACAAGGCCAAAAGACACCAATGGATAACCTGTATCATTCAATGTGTTTATATTTGTTATCTTTTAAACACTAGGCATAAAATATTTCCTTGAAAATGGTGTGTGTGTGTGTGTGTGTGTGTGTGTGTGTATGTTTGTGTGTGTGTGTGTGTGTGTGTGTGTGTGTGTGTGTGTGTGTTGTTGCAGAAGATTTACCCAGATCCTGCCATAACCTACCAGGTTAATTGAATTTTATGAACAAGGATAAGTTACACTTAGTGATTTTACAACTTACTAACTATAGGCTAGGAAGTATGGAAGAGCACCTCTGAAAGATAGAATAGCTCTACTCTTGTAGTACTAATGCAAGCATGAAGGAACAATGTGTGCTTCCTCTCAGAATGTGGATTTAATCATCTCTGGAAACAAAGATAGTTCAGGGCTCACATGATAGAAGTAACTAGACAATCTCCAGCAAGTTTCCTTCTTACCTCAAAATTGGCACTTTGACCTATGTGTGCACACTTGAAACTACTCACACACACAAAAACACACATATGCACACAAAACATGGTAAGAGTAATAATTTTAAAGATAAGTAAAGCTTCTGACATTTTGTTGAATATTTAAAAACTCTTCCCTATCATTTTAACCAGTGAAGTATTTTGTAGAAAAAACACACATGTGATAGGGTAGTAGCATTTCATTCTCATCATGTAAAGTCGTGTTTTCAGAGAATTTAGAACAGATTACCTAAAATTGGAACATATTAAGACCTAAATTAAGATTGCAATGATGTATATATTTCCTTGTGATAAGATTTTGTGTTTTAAAACACATTTCAAGAGAGTCTTTTTAAACCAAAAATTTCTAAAAATACTGCTTAATAAAGCATTAAAAGGAAATACAATCTAAAATTTGGTATATATGTTAAAATAAACTTGGTATATAATGAATCAGGGACATATAAATAATTATTGAGTGATGACCATTGGAAACTGGAGAAGAAACAGAAAGGACAGGAGCCCACCACAAATGGCCTCTGAAAGGCTACCCAGCAGAGTGTCAAAGCGGATGTGAAGAGTCCATAACAAAACTTTGGGCAGAGTTCAGGGAATCTTATTGAAGAAAGGGGGGGGGATGGAAAGACCAGTATGGGATAGGAGCTACACAAGGAGATCAACAGAGCAAAAAACCCTGGGACCAGGGTGGCCTGCAGAGACATAATCTACAACCAAGGACCATTCATGTAGAGGACTTAGACTCCCTGTTCAGAGGTATTCCATAGGTAAATCAGTTTTCAAGTGAGTTTCCTTAGTAATGGGAGCAGGGGCTGTCTCTGACATGAGCTCAGTGGCCAGCTCTTTGATCACATTGCCCTGGGGTGTGCAGGTTTGCCAGGCCACAGAGGAAGAAGATACAGCAAGACATAATGTCAGATAGAAAGGGAGGAGCACCTTCCCCATCAGGGGAACAGGGTAGGAGCATAGCAGGAGAAGAGGGAGGAAGGGTGGAACTGGAAGGAGATAAGGGAGGGGTCTAGAGCAGGGATACAAAGTGAATAAATTGTAATGAATAATAAAAGAAAGAGAGAACTAAAAAAAGAGTAATGAGCAACTTCACAATTGCTCACATGTTCAAAATATGAATAATAATAGCTTTTTATAACAATGCTCAGTGATGTAAAGGAAATATGTTTAATGCAAAAATTAAGTATATATATTCAGATAGAAATAGAAAACCTGTAGTATTAAAATTACACTTTAAAGTAACTTATCACTGAAAAACAGTGATAAGTTTAAATAATATAATTGCTATCACTAAAAAGGCATGAATTTCAAAAGACATTAAAGTCATCTATGCATGTAGTGAAATTCTCTCTTCCAGCCATAGCATAACTAATGACTCATACTGACAGTGCAGATATTTGTTATCTGCAAAATATTGAGTCAGAATATCAGCATTACATATACTTGTAATTGAAGTCACAAGGAGAGCCAGAGAGAAGAGTGGAGGAACATAAGAAGATGTGAAGGGTTGGTGGATATTTTAGGAGTGATGCTGTGAGTTGGCAGTGAATTTGTACACATGTATAAAATTATCAAATGAAGATAATTTCAAAAATCATCTTCATCCATGTGTTTAAAATATAAGTGGTATATGAAGGATCTATGTTGAATTCCAAGAATTTTAATAAGAACAGAAAAAATTAGAGGTAAAAAGTCCTAGAGTAAGAATAGCTTAAAAAAATTTCTAATTTTTCCATAGAAAAGTATACACACATACATATACCTACATATATATAACTATATATATATAACTATATATATATATATACACAACTATATACATATATGTATATGTATTTCAAAGATCATTGCTGACAACTCACAGGAGAATATGGAGAACGAAGTATGAAGAACACATCACTTTGTGAACTAAAATTTCTTCATATTTAACACCTTGTTTACTCTAGTGCAATTCCAATAGTGACACTTTAGAAAATTGACTCTAAATGTGTTTTAATAGCCACTAGCACTTATGAAGTTCAGAAACACGGTGATCCTTTTAGCTATACTATCCTGGTATGACAGTAGGAAAGGTCTTCTGTGCTCTGCATTCTACATAATAGTTAAATTGCTGATCGACCCTGCCTCCAGTAGTGGAAAATAGAACAATAAAATGAAAATTTAAAGAATAGATAGTTATTTTAATAGTATGTCTCTGAGTATTTAATACTCAAAGACAGAACAGCGCTGTAGTATATGTGAGGGTCATGGTTTCTATCCTAAGCACTATCCACAGAAAAAATCTCTCCCTCTTTTCTCTCTCTTTCACTCAGTGTCTCTCTCACTCTTACAAATTTTATAAAGGTGATTTGTGAACAGAAGTTACATGAAAAGATATCTTTTTGCCTAGGAGATTCACTTGTATCTGAGGATAAGGAGCCATGACTATGTAGTACCTGAGCTTCAAAATAAGGTGTGAGAATGAAGAGTGAGAGAAAGGAAGAGCAGAGGGCAGAGTTGAATAGGTAAAATGTCACCAAACAGGTCAATATGAAGAGTGAATGTAATTATTGATAACACTTTGCTTAAAAATTGTTTAAACATTTATGAATACACAAATATATTTTAAAATATAAGCAATCATGCAAACAGTACATGAGTAAGTCTATAAAGACTGTAAGCTATAAAGACTGGGGAAAACAGTTGAATTCTAGGAGGAATACTTGGATTGAAAAATGTATGTTGCTGGATCTAGCTAACTCAATTTTCAGGCATTTAACAACATCAACAACTTCTCATTTTTGGCGTACCGCTGCCTAAATTCTCACTTTCTCTCCTCAACCCTCTTTTCATGTCTTCCTACTTCATTACTCTACAAACAGTCTCTCTTCTAGTCATGAATTTGGAATGTTAATTTTCATTTTATATTCACATACATTGTCACAGCTTGGGATGTCCTCAATGAATATTTTCAGGGGAAGAGCTTTCTTGTTGCCCTTTTTGGCATCTTCGATGGATCTGCTCAAATGCAATCAAGACACACAATACAGTAAGATGAATTCTCTAGTAGAATATTTCAAGGTAATCACTGTTAATATTTTATCAATATCATCTTGGCTTTCAAAACAAGACTATCAGTTCAGTGGTATGCATTACTGGATTAGGAAGTATTCAAAAATGTTTCAGAAAGAAAGACACGGTTGGGTAACAGCACATTGACCTAGCAAGCAAAGCCAGTCTTCGAAAGGTTTTGTCTGCAAGAGAATGTCAGAAACCTGCTTGATTTCAAGCTAGGAAGCAGCAGCTGGTTTGAGAACACATGGTACAGTAACCTCTACTGAGAGCAGGAGAGAGTTCACTCCAATGAAGAGCACAGCAGGCAGAATTTCCTCAAAATTAAACAAAATATTCACTCTAACAGGAGACTTTAAAGTAGTAGCCAGAAAGCCTTTAATCAACAGCACATTTGGCGAAAACCACCAAATACAATTTTAATAAAAGATATGTTACTCAGAATGTCATTCATACATCACTAAGAAATTAAGGTACGAAATGAGTAAAATACCTGTGGAGAACACGATGCCAGCGCTCTTTCTGCTCCACAGTACTGTAATGTAAAATGTAAAAAAAAAATTACACTCTTGAGAAATGTCAAAATTTTTTCACACTTTTTAAAATTATTACTATTTGTCACAGTTTATTCACTTCATGTCCAGGCTCTGCCCCATTTCTCATCTCCTCTCTGTACAAGCCTCCCTTCTCCTCCCCCTATGCCCCACCCCTAGTCCTCTGATAGGAGTGGTCCACCTCCCCTACTATCTGACCCTAGTCCATCAGGTCTCATCTGTCCAGGCTACCACTTTCTTCCTTTGGGGCCTGTCAAGCCTGTCCCGCCCCCAACCAGGTAGATGTGACCAAAGAGCCTGTCTTCCTCATACAAATATTATAAGACAATTGCCATCCGTGAGCATGCCAGTGTAGGTGGCATTCTCCACATGACTGGGTAGCTGTTAGTCCTGTTATTTCCCTGGAAACCTACAGGGTAGGAAGTGAACTATCGTATGGATGCTGGTGAGGAAATACAAGCCTTGACTATAACCATGGAACAAGAACTCTGTGACCATGGCTGTGTCAAAAATTTCTCCAAACTTGATTTCATATGTCTAAAAGGATAACTAAGGCTTACCGTGTCCCCTTAACTCTTGAGGTAGTGTTCACATCGAAAGGTGCCATTACCCTGTTCAAATGTAGCCCATAGATTCAGTGTCCAAGTGGGTGCCTTAGTAAGGGGAGCAGGGACTTTCTCTGGCATGAACTCCATGGCAGGCTCTCTGATTACCTCCCCCTGGGAGATACATCCTTGCCAGGCCACAGAGGAAGACAATGCAACCAGTCCTGATGAGACCTGATAGGCTAGGTCAAATAGAAGGAGAGGTGACCCTCCTCTAACAGTGGAATAGGGGAGGGGCGTAGAGGAGAAGAGGGAGCTAGGGTGGGATTTGGTGGAGATGGGGGAGGGGCCACAGCCGGGATACATAACAAACATTAATAATTAAAAACAAAAAGAAAGGTGCCACCACACAAACCTCCTGTAAATCACATTAACTTTGGTTTGAACACACTTAAACCAGGGGAAATAACTTTTATGAGAGAAAACAATTGTTTTTTCTTCACATGAATTACATAATTGACATATAAGACATTAGGTTCCTAGAAAACTAGTGCTTCATTTGCGTGAGTCATAACATCAAATCTCCTGGTGCTAAATAGTAATAAACTCACAGCTATTTTACTGTTGCATGTACTACTCAAATTTAAATGGATTAAAGATGAATGCACCACACTAACATTTGAGAGAATGCAAATTATAGGTTGAATGGGTTGGACCTCAGTGATATTGGTATATTTAGAGTGTCTTATAATGGTCAACATCATTTTTTTATGAACATCTTTTTCTTATCTGGAGGACAGTCCTTTTCCAGTTCACTATTCTTAATTCTCCTTGCTCACAACTGATACCACGTACTGTTGTTCCATTCTTAAGTTTAGTATGTGAGTTATTTCTCCTTGATGAAAATTGTGATTCATGAGGCAAGGAACATTCTTTTCCCTTTCTCCATGTTAGTACATTCATTATTAGAGTGTCATATTCATACTGAAATTCTCTGTAACATCCTGTGGAGCTACGGACTGATTCTTGACAAAAGACTAGTGCACTTCATGTTTCTACTATTAACTGCTCACCCACTCTATATTCTGCCTGAAACCATTCTGATCAGAAAGGTAGATTATACCCATGGCCCCAACTTCATGTGTACATAGACAACACATCAGATATCACCAAATTAAAAGGTGACATAGCAGGAAACATCAAAGGAACTTACAGAGGAACAAGAAAACTCTAAAGTGAGTGTTTCACGTGATGAGCTCTTCATGTAGAAAAGAAATATAAATTCGGGTGTAAGCTTATGTAGAGCAGAAGATTTATGCTACACAATCCCTGTGATTCCAGCTGTTGTAAGGAAGATATTCTCAGTATACCATGATCACATTTTCTCATGAAAGATCAGAATGTGACTTTAAATTTACCTGCAGTGCACAAATCAACTGTGACTCTGATGGTCCAATGACACTGGACCTCATCTGTTGACTATAGACACAAGTGAAATTGTGCTGCACAGACAATCAGGGCCTTGAACAATCCAAGGGTAAGTTACTATTTTTATCTGTAGAATATATACTCTATTTTTAGGAAATAATCATGGCACTGTAGCATGAATTTTTTAAATTTAATTATACTACACAAAATCATTGGAGAGAGATCAATTTCTTTATTTTCAAAACCCAGATAATACCTGGTCATTTTGGAGTGAAAAAGGTGGGGCATGCCCTGCTCCTGTCACATCCCTCATAGAGCACAATGTCCTTGATTTCTACCCCAAGGATCCTGGGACATCGTGATGAGCATCACTGATCAAAAGCTAAGGAACCTACTTCCATGTAGGAATGTGCATGGTGAAAAGTATATAACGTTGTTCATCTTGGGAGCTGAACACTTGAGTTGGGAGCCTTAATACAATGAGTCTAAAATAAATTCTTATTTTGTAAATATTCTGATTACCTGATTTCGATATTGCCTGTAAGTAAGCATTAAACTGACCCACATTTTCTACAGCCTTTTTGGAACATGGTCCAAACTGTAGGTCTTACCGAAAAGTGGCCACAAAATTTCCCATAGGAAACAATAGGAGAATGGACTTGGAAGCAGAGGTGTTTTCTGTCACAACAATATCTGCATATTCATCAATCCAAAGATAAGTCAGGTAGATGATTTTTTTTATTTTAAATTTTTTCTTGCACCTAGAAAAAGAATCAAGTATCTCTGTTAGTTTGCTTTTCATTGCAGTTGGAATTGCTTGTCATAAGACCCAGTTCTGCCTGCCCCAGAGCAGAGGACTCATCCATCTCTAGGATCCAAGCACACACAGCTCATGCCATGGTAGACAGATCTCAGCAAATCCTCTGTTGAAAGAAGTGAGTGGGTACCCACGTTTCAATGCTCATAATTAGCTATACACTAATCTTTTTCTGATTGATGAGTGTTAAGGCAAAGCTGAACCGGGGGTTTTAAAGGCTTAGCATTTTTCGAAACCCATCTTTCAATATTTCTACCCTCTATTTAGTGGGACACTAACATTTTTCCTTTGTTTATTTCCATAAATTGCTTACCTAGAAAATTAGTTAATTTTTTAACTTATAAATAGATAATATAATTTAATAATCTCTTCAAAATAAATACTGTAGATTGTCTGATGCAATAATTTTAACTTTCCGTGATCCTTCACCCTGTACAAGAAGTCATGTCGGCTCACTCCTGTTGCTACTTCAGTGAACACAAGGTGTGCGTCTCATACAAGGAACACAAAGAGGGTTCAGCTTCTCAAGAACCTTTTAATTATCAAGACGTTATCAATATCTTCTTGTAATCAATACCTGGGAGTGTAAGTTCCATTCTTTCACTCTTTTTATATGAAGTTAGTTCTTTGAGAATTTCACATATGTATGCAAGGTGCTCTGATTTCTCTTGTCACTCTCTCAGACCTCCTAACAGCTCTCCTTCTCGCATTTGTAAATTTTTTTTTGGATATTTTTATGATGGACTGAGTAGTATCTGAGTCAGTTGTTATGTGAACCTGGATATAAAACTCTCCATTGGATATTAGTGAGCTAAAATGTAGATACACAACTAAAGATCATGACTCCCCTTCTCTCACATTCAGGAGACTGTGTGTCACAAATATAAACCCTGATTCAAAATCAGAGATGTAAGCTGGGCATGGTGGCAACTGCCTGTAACCCCATACCTTAGGGGTTTGGAAGAGGCAGGTGGATCTCTGTGAGTTAGTGACTAGTCTGCTCTCTGAAGAAAGTGCAGGACAGCCAAGACTACACAGAGGTTTTAAAAATGCAACAACAATAAGAAAATCCTACCTGTAAATATTTCTAAAGTCAATACACGTGAAGCCTAACAAGATATTATGGAGAAAGATTTCCCACCCCTTCTTATATGACATACTACAATCAAAATACAATCATATCATACACCATTTGCTTCAGGATACACACACAAGCACAGAGACACCCACAAGCATTAAGCATTTTTATATTTGCATTCTACCGTCAAGACTACTAATTGTGTATATATTTTTGTAAATGTATATAAATATGCATATGTGCATATATATGAAACAAAACTTAGAAAAAACATTTAAACCTGTAAGTATTAATTTTGATGTTTCTCCTAAGAGACAATCTGCCTTGAAAATGAAAATAATTACAATTATCTCTTGTGTTTGATGATACTCTTTCCATAATATAAATTACAATTTCAAGATACTATTAAATACAACTGTAACAACTGAAGAAATACAAATATGCAGTCTTTTAGAAAAGTAACCAATTTAGTTTTCTTTATTCTCAGAAAACAAAATGTAGTTCACTTATTTCTCAACTCCACTGTGTGGAATATGATCAGTATATTTTTTACATTTCAAATGAGTTGATTACTATCTTTTATATATAAAATCTGAGGAATTCCAATGGTAGACTGAAGGGAAGCTGAGGAGAAATCACAAGAAAGATGGACAGATTGACAGACAGCTGGGTCATTCACTTATTTTAGCCTGCATCGGTCTTTGAGCCATTTTCTAGGTTGGCAGCTTAGAGTGACTGACCAGGGCTGAGAGGAAAATGTACCCAGTGGGTTGTGTCTATTTTATAAAAGAATGCGCTGCTGGATGTTTCATTTTCCTCATGATCTTTGAAGTGGAACTTCAGAAATATTCTCTGATGACCAGAGAGTTTGCCCCCCAAAACTGAACAGAATTGATAT
Source organism: Meriones unguiculatus (assembly GCF_030254825.1). Classification (NCBI taxonomy): domain Eukaryota; kingdom Metazoa; phylum Chordata; class Mammalia; order Rodentia; family Muridae; genus Meriones; species Meriones unguiculatus. The sequence goes on from NC_083356.1 coordinate 106,260,469, forward strand.
CTGTCCTATAATCCATTCATTGATGGACTTACTAGAACACCCTTAAATTATTTACTTGAGATTGGTACCAATTTGATACCTTTCCAAATAGTATGAAGGCTATAGTCATGGCACCTGGAGATTATATGTATTGTGCTCTGAGAAAACACCTCCAAGCTCATATGTGACAGTACAACCATGTAAACGGTGCAATCACAGCAGACTTCTGTAGCATCTGCAGGATCACCAAGAATCACCTGCTCTGTTCCAGCATTTTTCCCTAATTTCTGTAGATATAGTATCTGCTTCTCATCTCTTCACACTAACTTGGAAGTTATGAGCTCAGAGGAGCATGCATATGTGGTCCCTGCTGAGCAAATGTTATAATCAGGGACTTTCCCCCTGCTTCTACAATCTGTCTTTACAACAGGAAAAGTTTTTAATATGTTGTTTTGAGAAAATTTCTTAGTGTAGATTACAAACTTGCAACTCTCATAAATCAGCTTCAAAATTGCTAGAATTGTTGGCATGTGCTACCACACTTGCCTCCATTTCAAATTTGTTGGTATACTTTTCCCAGATTCAAACTGCAGAATAGCACCGTAATAATTCATTATTTTCAGTTTGACTGAAAGATTTGTGAAAAGAGAGTGAAAAATATGTACAGACTAAAGTCCACTAAGCCTGTACACTGCTCAAAGGAATATGGGACCCTGAGTAATTTCCAGGGTAAGAGAAATACTCCTCCCCTAGAGAAAGTAGACAGGTTGGGTATCAGGTCCCAAACTGACAATCCTGAAAGCATATATACAATTTAATATTATACTGACTGAGAAGATTATAGTTATCTAAGTAAAATACATATCTTGAAAGTACAGATATGTATCTCAATACACATATGTATATAACAACAATTATTAAAAAAGAAAACATGAGATTTTTTTTTAAGTACAAGAAAGGAAATATGGGAGGATGTGGAAAATTTAAAAAAGGGGTTTAACAAGGACCATGTATGGATATAACCTAGAACCTCTGCTCAGAGGAAGCCTGTAGTAGCTCAGTAACCAATTGGTTTCCCATAATAAGGGGAACAGAGACTATTTCTGACAGGAACTCAATGGCAGGCTCTTTGACCTCCCCACCCCCCAAGGGAGGAGCAGTCCTGCTAGACCACAGAGGACGACTTTGAGCCAGTCCTGAATATACCTGATAAAACAGGGTCAGATGAAAAGGGAGGAGGTCCTCCTCAATCATTGGACTTGGAAAGGGGCAGACAGGAGATGAGGGAGCAAGGGAGGATGTGAGATGGATTGAGGGAGCAGGATACAGCTGGGATACAGAGTTAATAAAATGTACCTAATAAAAAATTAAAAACTAAAAATGAACATAAAAGACAAAAAGGGGGTTTAAATAATGAAATAATTCTAAAATTAAAAAAAACAAAATATAAAAAAATTTCTTTTTGTATATTAAAGCCTTATCAATTGTGTCCTCGCGTAGTTAGGCTGGCATGACACACATACTCACAGGTTAGTAGATATAACCAGAAGGTCATCAAATAAAGAAAGATATCGTTTCTTCTTTGACGATCCCCTTCTGATTTCTACAGGGCCCTGGCATAACAACATACGGTGTGTGGCTTCGGTGTTGAACTCCTTCCGGGTTCCCATGTGGGAAAAATTAGGATTGTCTTCATACAGGTCTCCACCTAGAATAGTCATTCAGTTCATAAGTTATAAGACTAGTTATTACTTATCTTCAGAGGTGCATAGTTTTAAAACACAGGCTCCAATGCAGGATTCTGTTGAAGTATAGGCAGATTTTAAATAAAACATAAAAACAACGACGACAAAAGATCTGGGCCCCGGGGGTTTGCAGAGACTGATGGACCAACAAGGATCATGAATGGAGAGTCCTTAGAACTCCTGCTTAGCTGTAGCTGATAGGCAGCACAATCTCCTTGGGTGGGTGCCTTTGTCATGAACTCAGTTGCCTGCTCTTTGATCACTGTAGGCTGGCAATGCAGCCTTGCCAGGCCAAAGAGGAAGAGGATCTAGGCATTCATGATGAAACCTGATAAGTAAAGGTCAGATGGAAGGGAAAGTGAACTCCCCCTTTCAGTGGTCTAGAGGAAGAAGATAGGGAGGAGAGATATGGAGGATAAGACTGGGAGGAGTTGAGAGAGGGGCCTACCATCAGGTGAAAAAAAATTATAAAAATAATTTGAAAAATCCCTTTGATTATCTGGAAAAAATAACAGAAGAGGTACTTAGGAAAAGATGTATTAAGTACAGACTGAAGGAGTGGGCTTTTTTAGAAGTTATTGACTTGTGGGATGTGGGGAAAGTTTGAAGAAGGGCAGTCAGTGTGGTCTAGATCAATGGTGCTCAACCTTCCAGATGATTTAACACTTTAATATAGATCCCTCATGCTGTGGTGACACCAACCAAATAATTATTTCATTGCTATTTCATAACTGTAATTTTTGTTACTGTTATGAATCCTAACGTAAACATCAGATACATAATTTCTGATATGCCAACCCCAAAGCAGTCAGGACCCATAAGTTCAGATCCACTGGTCAAAAGTTAGGAAAGGGTGGGGAATGTAATTTTATTTCAAACAAAATCATTTTTTAAAATAAATGAGTAAAAAATATTCTTTTAAAATTGGATTTACCAACATTTTCATGTTTTAAAAAGTAAAGCAGGAAACATTGCAAGGTATCTTACTGCAGAGAAGAAAAAATATTCAATTGAGCGATTCACAAAAAAGACAGATTGATGTCAAACACCCAATGAAGGCCAAAGTAGGCAACTCCTGAACATTGTCCGGTAGAGTAGTAACATGGATATCATTGTTCACTCTAACTGCAATATTATGTGTACAATAAAAGGAGGATGCTTGTGACAAAAATGGTAAAATATATACTTCTCCCCACATATTAAACCCTAATATAGTTAACCTATCAAAATTCAAATTGAAAAATGCAGGTTGCAGATATCATTAATCCTGTTAAACTTAGACTCTAACAGATGTAAAAAGGATAGGGATTTTATAGAGAAATGTGCTTTACTGAGATAGTTAGACAGGTCCATGCATAGAGACTTTAGACAGCTTTGAGGAGTATAGAGAAGGACACATGATTATTAGTGGAAAGTTTATATACTAAATCCTAGAGACACTTAAAATTGTGACTGAAAGAATGTGTGAGGTACTCTGTAAATCTCATAATTGCATATGTAGGATTCATTGGAAACTATAGAATCACGGGCAGATCATATAAAATTAGAAAGAAATTTATGTATTGGAATGCCTAAACTAAACTCAATACTTAGTAAGCAAATATAAATAAACATGAAAAAACTCAGGTCTTCCTAATGATTTAAACTATTTAGACCTTAGAGAGCACATCTATCCAGAAATAAAAGACTTGGTTCACATCAAGATAGAGGACAGAAGGATTTATGGTGTTTAGAAACAAACAAACAAAAAACAACAAAAAATAGTCAGCATTATTCATTAAGAATTAGTGAGATAGACCTTGTCAATAAAGAGAAGTCATTTCCCATGCCTCTGCCAAAAGGACATATGGCTCTTCAATAACCTGTGACCTATCAGGATATTTAACACGATGTCTGGCTTCCAGGTTAACTGAAGGGGAAGCAAAAGTAGTTGTTAAATGTTTTGAAAACCCACCTTTGTAAGATGATCATTCCTCCCTCAGAAAGACCAACAGGACAGACATCAGGAAGAGGGAGTAAGCAGGGGAACAGGACAGGAGTCACCATAGAGGGCCTCTGAAAGCCACTACCCAGCAGGATATCAAAGCAGATGCTGTGACTCATAGCCAAACTTTGGGCAGAGTGCAGGGAATCTTCTAAGAGAAGCAGGAAGAGAGAAAGACCTGGAGGGGACAGGAGCAACATAGGGGGAGCAACAGAACCAAAATATCTGGGCCCAGGGACCTTTACTGAGACTGAACCAAGGACCAGTTATGGATATAATATAGAAACCCTGCTCAGATGTAGCCCATGGTATCTCAGTATCCAAGTGGGTATCCTAGTTAGGGGAACAGGGACTGTTTCTGACCTGAACTCAGTGGGTAGCTCTTTGATTGATACCCCTGGATAGGGGAGTAGCCTTGCCAGACCACAAAGGAGGAAAATGCACCCAGTTCAGATGAGACCTGATAAGCTAGGGTCAAGTATAAGGGGAAGAGGACCTCCCATATCTGTGGGCTTGGAGAACTGCATAGGAGGAGATGAGAGAGGAAGGGTGGGGTTGGGAGGGAATGAGGAAAGGGGCTACAGCTAGTATACAAAGTGAATAAACTGTAATTAATATAAAATATAAAAAAATAATTAAAAAAGAATTGTATCAAATCAGTTTCATGATTAACAAAATTGAAAGTGAATGAGCAGGTCATGAAATATATGCCTATCTGTTGTGAATCTATGTCAAATGTTGAGGAGTATGTTCCAAAGAACACTATATATGTTGGAAAAAGTAGGAATTTTTTTAAAACCACAGAGTTCTTAGATTTTGGGGGTTGAACTTTGACCAGTTTCCAACTAAGCTTTGTGATCATAGCAGGGAAAACAATTGGATGGAGCAGAAAATAATCCTCTCCCATATGGTGGACATACATATTTTGAAGATATCCAGACAATATTCTTACATAGAACTCAGAGCATACCTTTCCAGATATGATAACTGTGTGTCTTTGGGGGGATGCTACTGAATATGGCTAGCATGCATAGATTCCCATGAAGCCACACTTGAGTTAAGAGTTAGTTCACATGATCTGGAGGAATCAAGACACAGCACTTCCTGAAACCATTAGTCTATCTTGAGGATCTTAATAGTCATGTAAAAAATACCTTTACGGTAGAGCCTGGAATGAAGAAACTCTCAATGGGTGTGAAATTAGGCTTTTTTCTCTAGCAGTAAACACAAGTAGCTGCAGGCACTACAGTAACTTGTAGACCAACTACTGAAGTCTGAAGGTTCTGGGGTAGTCATAGTGTCACACCATTGTGATGTCAACACTGTAAAGCTCATGAAGTAGCTGACAAAATGACACATGCATTTCATTTTCTTTCATACTTTTGCCTTCAAAATTATTATAGAAATATTTTGACCACAAGTTCCTCAGAAGTAACAGATTCTTACTACCATATATTCATATATTTATAATGTATGATATATATGATAGATGATGAATAAATACATGATAGGTAGATACAGAGAGAACATTGAAGTATAGACAGAAAACTGTACTGTTACGGGAGCAAAAAGAAGAGGGATAATTGTGTAAAACATTGTGAAATTTCTATTCTTGCTCAAAGAGTCTCAATTCTTAGTTCTTTAACCAAGTGAAAGTCTACTGGACAAAAGTAGCAGGTAGAAATTATGAACACTATGAACCGTAGAGTCTAAAATCTCCACATAATTTAGAGATGAATGCACTTATCTCAGATAGTGTTAGAAAGCTTCATGCATAGAGAAATAAGACAACTTTGAAGACTATGGAGGAGGACACAGGCTTATTAACAAAATTTGAATCCCTGAGCCAAACATTTTGGACTGAAACAACCTGGAAGATACTCTCAAATGTAACCACACAGTGCACAGTGCTCACGTATTAATCACGGACAGATACTTTAAAATTAAAATGCCTATGTCTTCACTGTGACTGCATTTTTGTGTTAGCCAAAAAAATTGTGCCTTCTACAAACTGTGTATTTTCAACAATTCGTGTCATTATAGAGTACTCATTAAGAAAACAAAATTCTTTTGAATTGACAAGTTCTCCATAAAGATATTCTGTTGAATATTCCTGAGTTCCTGTGACTAATACATTGGAATGTGGCAATTTAAAACAAATCAGAAAGAAAACTATGTGTTGACATGGCATAACAAAACCCATTACTTTCCTGGTGAACATAAATAGATGTGAAGAAAATTATCCGGTTTTCCTAACAATGTAAACATGTTGGGACCCAGAGAGGATATATATTCAGAAATGCCAGCTTTGGTCCTTCTGAGAACAGAGTAAGAATGATTTCAGTTGTTTAAAAACAAACATACTAACAACAGAAAACAAACAAACAAACAAACACAAAACCCTACATTGATCAAGAATTTCTTTATATTTTTGTCCAGAAAACGGAGTCACTTTCCTTGTCTCTGACCAAAGGGAGTTATGGCTCTACACTGGCCTGTGGGTCCTTTCAGGATATCAACATCTGTGATGGCAGCCAGTTTCCCTCGAGGGAAAGCTAATAAAATTATTTTACATCTCAAAACCCCCACCAAGATTCCTGCCCCTTTTCAATCATCCTCTTACATCCTTCTGCACTAGGCTAACACATTTTGTTCTAGAAAAACCCTGTCTCTCTTTTAATCCAATAACTTGTCTATTTATTTTACATCCTCATCAAAGCCTGCCTCCCTCCTCTCCTATTCTCACCCTAACAACCCCTCCCTTTTCATTCTCCAGTTTTCCTCAGCATGGGGACCACCCCTCAAAAACCCACCCATCCTGACACATACAATCTCAGCAGGACTAAGAGCACCCTCTCCCACTGAGGCCACTTAAGACAACCCTGCTAAGGAAAAGGGCCCAAAGGGAGGGAATGGAGTCAGAAACATCCTCCTTTCTTATTGTTAGGAGAGCCACATGAGGACCAAGCTGCACATCCTCTAAATATGTTTAAAGGGCCTGGGTCCAGACTGTGAATTTATGAAGGAAAATTTTCTATCTCTGCCCCACCATCTACAGTATATAGTTTTGTTGTTGTTGTTGTATCTTTGGTGTTTTTGTTGTTGTTGGTAGTGTTTTTTTTTTACTGTTTTTCTTCAAATTTTTATTTTTTATATTAATTTCAGTTTTTTTTATTTTATATCCCAGCTGTTGCCCCCTTTCTCATTACCTCCCAATCCCACCCTCCCACATGATCTGGAGGAATCAAGACACAGCACTTCCTGAAACCATTAGTCTATCTTGAAGATCTTAATAGTCATGTAAAAAATACCTTTACGGTGGAGCCTGGAATGAAGAAACTCTCAATGGGTGTGAAATTAGGCTTTTTTCTCTAGCAGTAAACACAAGTAGCTACAGGCACTACAGTAGCTTGTAGACCAACTACTGAAGTCTGAAGGTTCTGGGGTAGTCATAGTGTCACACCATTGTGATGTCAACACTGTAAAGCTCATGAAGTAGCTGACAAAATGACACATGTATTTCATTTTCTTTCATACTTTTGCCTTCAAAATTATTATAGAAATATTTTTGACCACAAGTTCCTCAAGAATAACAGAAAAATACTGCCATATGTGCAAATATAAATTATGTATGATATATAGGATAGATGATAAATAAATAGACGATAGGTAGATACAGATAGAACTTTGAATTATAGACAGAAAACTGTACTGTTACAGGAGCAAAAAGAAGAGGGATAATTGTGTAAAACATTGTGAAATTTCTATTCATGCTCAAAGAGTCTCAATTCTTAGTTCTTTAACCAAGTGAAAGTCGATTTGACAAAAGTAGCATGTAGAAATGTCGCGCGCAATCCTTTGCCGATAAGAAAGACGCGGCAACCGAAGATTTGTCCAGCAGAATCTTTATTGTACAGCTCTTGTAGGTAGATGGAGAAGGACCTCAAGCCTTGTGAGTGCTCTGCTTAAATAGCCCGCAGGGCTACGTGCTCGTCTGTAATTGGTGCTCCGCACAATACCCAATTAGCATGTGTTCTCTGATAGGGAGAGCACTCAAATCCATATTAGCATCCTGTGGCGCATGCGCTGCTGCAAGATACAGCACTGACAAGAAGAAGCCAGCGCCATCTTGTAATGGCGAATGCGGCTCCCGACATCGAAATCATGAGAACCTCAGAGTCTAGCTGATGTGAAAAAAATCACAGCATACTGTAAAGATGAATTTGCTTATCTGAGACAAGAATGCTTCATTCATAGAGTAATAAGACAACTTTGAAGACTACCGAGGACCACACATGTTTATAAATATATGCTAAATCCTAGAGCCAAATAATTGTGACTTAATCAATTTATGAGGTGCTCCGTAAATATTTATACTAAATATCTAGTGATCCTTTTTCACAGAATAATCATGGGCAGTTATGTTACAATTGCAATGCCTGTTTTTTTTTTTTTTTTTTTCAATGCAGTTTATTCAGGAACATTGAACAATCCTCGGACCCTGGGGAAAGCCAGCCCACAGCTTAAATAGCCTCTGGGTAGCCAACCCAGGCGTGCCACGGGGGCAATGCAGATAGGTCCACATACATGGAAGCAAGCCAGATCCTCCGCCTTAGCCAAATGTGGAGTTGTTCCTGACAGAGAGCACTCACCATCGGGAAGGTGGAGGGCGGAAACCAGCTCCATCTTTAAGGCATAGCATTCTGCAGCTCTCTACAGTTCCCCCTTTTTGTTTTAGACGCATCAGGCAAGAGTAGAGGTCTGATCTCTGATATTAGAAATAAATTGGGACTTTGTACAGATGTTCATTTAGGTGTCATCCACCCAAAGAGCATCGGACCCGTCCGATACCTTTTTCTCAGAGGCGGGACCTGGGGCATCAACCCGCATGCAATCAGACATGCTCTTCTCTGGGTCCAAAGCGGCTGACCCTGAGTGCAGTGCTTAGCCTCGCATCCTGAGCGTATCATTTTAGCTTTTTATGGTATCCAACCATGCTTGGGGAGAATGTCTTGCTTCAATGGCTGTAAAGGCCTGAATGATCATGGCTGCATCACACTGTTGTGAGACTCTAATCTTGCATATATGCCACAGGCAAACCAAGGAGACCAACACCAGAAGGCCTGCTAACACTCCCATGCCCGCTCATTCCTTCAGATGATTCATGGCTGCAGCAATCCATGTTGATAATCCTGTGGCTAGTCCTGCGTCCACTCCGGTAGAATTTACTGTGACAATGGCCACTCTCAGCTGCTCCATCGTAGTATCGAATTCTCCAGTCCAATTACCTAAAATATAGCTCGACAATTGTTTAGACAGATTTGCAGCGCAGGAAAAATTCTCATGTTGTATGCTAGTGACACAAAGTCCAGCATACTTTCATTGACAGCCAGGTTGAGCGATTTGCCATAGGGTATCAATTTGCTCCTGCAAGAGGTCAATCCTCTGATTAGCCATGAGTCATACTGGGCAGACTGCTCAGACCCTGAATAATCATTTAGCCAATGTAGCTCATGCCTTAGTTGTACATAAAGGAATTAATGCTCAACTAAAAGGAAGCTTGATGGTGTGCAATGCCTGTTTTTGAAATGAGTGAATTTGGTTATTTGTAACCATTTCTGCCTCCTGTACACTGCGTAGTTCATTTAATGTTAATGTATGTATTTTTACGGTATCAATTAATATAACAAAACTGTACCAAATTGTAAAGTTCTTCATAACTATCTTTGCTGCATAATGTTGACTTCATAGGTCTGATACCTTATACTGTGGTAAATAAAAACAAATCAGAATTAGAATACTAAAACTATTACTTTATATGTGAACATAAATAGATGTAAAGAAAATAACCAGGATTTTCTAAATATTTTAGGTCCCAGGGAATGCAGATATGATAATATGCCAGTCTTGTTCTCCATCAAGGGAGGAATGGATACAAAATTTATGGTACTTTTATATAATGGAATACTACCCAGCAATTAAAAACAAGGAAATTATGAAAGTTTCTGGCAAATGGTGGGATCTAGAAAAGATCATCCTGAGTGAGGTATCCCAGGAGCAGAAAGACACACATGGTATATACTCACTTATAAGTGGGTACTAGTTTTATAAGATAGGATAAACATACTAAAACCTGTACACCTAAAGAAGATAAACAAGAAAGAGGACCCGGGGTAAAATGATCAATTCTCACTTAGAAAGAAATGGGATAGACATTGGAATTAGGAGAAAACTAGTAACAGGACAGAAGCCTACCACCGAGAGCCTCTGAAAGACTACCTAGCAGTGTATCAAAGCAAATACTGAGACTCATAACCAAACCTTCGGCAAAGTACAGGGAATCATATGAAAGAAGGGGGAGTTAGTATGACCTGGCAAGGACAGGAGCTCCACAAGGACCAAATATATCAGGGCCCAGGTGTCTTTTATGAAACTGTTTCTCCAACCAAAGACAAAGTAGGGAACCCCTGCTTGGATATAGCCCATGGTAGCTCAGTATCCAAGTGGATACCCTAATAAGGGGAACAGGGACTCTTTCTGACATGAACTCAATGGCTGCTCATTGACTCTCCCAAACCCTGGGAGGAACAGCCATGCTAGGTCACAGCAGGGGACATTGCCACTACTCCTGAAGATACCTGATAAGCTAGGTTCAGATGGAAGGGGAGGACTATCAGTGGACTTGGAAAGGGGCCAGGAGGAGATGATGGAGGGAGGGTGGAATTGGGAGGGAATGAAGGAGGGGGCTACAGCTGGGATACAAAGTAAATAAACTGTAATTAATATAAAAAATATAAAGTATATAAAAAGTAAAAGTTTAGAAGGATTTCAGGTGATTAGAAGCAAACAAGAAAACAGACAAAACAAAAACCAGCTTTCATCACGAATTTGTGAGGTAGTTCTTGTCCAGCAAAAGGAGTCAGTTCCATTTTTATCTGATAAAAGAGACATATGGTCCTCCACTGACCTGTGGCTCCCATCAGGATATCAACACCCCTGCTTGGCTTTCAGGTTCCTTCAAGGGGAAGTTAATTTTCTTTTACACATTTTATTTGTGTGAAACTCAGAACTCCCACCTAGATTTCAGTTCCTTAACAAGAATCCTCTTGTACTTCTATACTATGCTATCTCCAAAATATTCTAGAAATGCCACCCCCAACTTTTATTGGGTGAGGGTACAGCCTGCATTGCAGTGGGGACCGCAGCAGATTGGAGAAACCATGGTCGTTAGAAGAACACCAAGTAGAGCTGTAGCTGTGGATGGAGCTTCCTAAGTCTGGGAGATAAACTCTGTGACTGCAGAACAGGAGACATGGAGCTGCCTGGGAATTCTGGAGCCTAGAAGATCTGGGGTTACAGATGTTAGATACTAAGCTCTTTACACTGTTGAATTCAGTTTTAGTATTATTCTGACAGCGCCATTTCTCTGTCTTTTGAAGTGAGAAAGCAGGACTTATGTTTTGTATGAGTTTGCAGCTGAGAGACTCTGAACTTGTAAAGCAACATCGGACTTTTAAACATAAGTTAAACATATAAGTTGGACTTTTAAATTTCTGAAATTATAAAGAATGTGTTACTCCCTGTAAAATTTTTTATATTTTGCCATTAAGTAGTATATATGCAAGATTAGAGTCTCACAACAGCATAATGCAGCCATGACCATTCAGGCCTTTACAGCCATTGAAGCAGGACAGTCTCCCCAAGCATGGGAACTAAAATGTTACGCTCAGGATGCGAGGCTAAGCACTGCACTCAGGGTCAGCCACTTTCGACCCAGAGAAGAGCATGTCTGATTGCATGCGGGTTGATGCCCCAGGTTCCGCCTCTGAGAAAAAGGTATCGGATGGGTCTGATGCTCTTTGGGTGGATGACACCTAAATGAACATTGGTACAAAGTCCCAATTTATTTCTAATATCAGAGATCAGACCTCTACTCTTGCCTGATGCATCTAAAACAAAAAGGGGGAACTGTAGAGAGCTGTGTAATGCTGCGCCTTAAAGATGAAGCTGGTTTCCCCCTTCTACCTTCCCGATGGTGAGTGCTCTTTGTCACAAACAACTCCACATTTGGCTAAGGCTGAGGATCTGGCTTGCTTCCATGTATGTGGACCTATCTGCATTGCCCATGTGGCACGCTGGGGTTGGCTACCCAGAGGCTATTTAAGCTGTGGGCTGGCCTTCCCCAGGGTCAGATGATTGTTCAAGGTTCCTGAATAAACTGCATTGAAAAAAAAAAGATACTAATATGAAATTTGGGGATGAACAAGAAAAGAAAGTCATGGTTTGTTAAAAGATATTTCTGTGTCAATTTGATGCCAGATCAATTGGGGAAGATCCTGTATTTCATTGGCACAGGAGACAACTTCCTGAACAGATCACAAACAACACAGTCTCTAAGAAACTGTGTTCTTAGAGACTTAGAAGCTTAGAAACTTCATGAAACTGAAAAGCTTCTGTAAAGCAAATGACTGTCCTCACAACCAAACCACAACCTACAGATTGGGGAAGGATCTTCACCAACTCTATATTTGACAGAAGGCTAATATTCAGAATATATAAATAACTCAAGAAGATAAGCAGCAACAAATCAAGCAATCCAATTAAAAAGTGGAGTACAGAGCTCAACAGAGAATCCTCAATAGAGTAATATTGAATGGCAGAGAAACACTTAAAGAAATATTCAACATCCTTATCTTTCAGGGAAATGCAAATCAGCATGACCCTGAGATTTCACCTCATACCCACCAGATTGGCTAAGGAAGGTCAAAAACCCAAGTGAGAACACATGCTGGTGAGGATGTGGAGAAAAGAGAATACTCCTTCATTGCTGGTGGGAAGGTAAAATTACACATCCATTTTGGAAATCATTTTGGTGGTTTTTCACACAATTAGGAGTAGTGCTAGCTCAAGGTCCAGCTCTATACCTCTTAGGTATATATCGAAAAGATGCTCAAGTATACACCAGGGTCATTTGTTCAACCATATATAGTGCTTTACTTGTAATAGCCAGAAGCTGGAAATAATCCAGATGTCTCTTGTTGAGGAATGGATACAGAAATTGTGGTACATTTGCAAAATGGAATACCACTCAGCAATTAAAAACAAGGAAATCATGAAATTTGCAAATGGTGGCAACTATAAAATATCATCCTGAGTGAGGTGTCCCAAAAGCAGAAAAACACACGATATATACTCACTTATTCGTATATCTTATACGTATAATATAGTATTATCATACTAAAATCTGCACACCTTAGGAAGCTAATCAAGAAAGAGGACCATGGGTGAGATGATCAATCCTCATTCAGAAAGGCATAGGGATGGACATAGGAAGAAAACAGGGAACAGGAAAAGAGCCTACCACAAAGGGAGTCTGAAAGACACTACCCTGCAGGGTTTCAAAGCAGAGGCTGATACTCATAGACAAACTTTGGGCAGAGTGCAGGGAATCTTATGAAAGAAGAAGAAAAGAGAAAGACTCTGGTGGGGGGGGAGGAACAGGAGCTCTTTATCTCCGGACCAGCATGGCGGCTGGCCACGTGTAACTGAACTCAGCTGGAAGCCCTAAACAAAAATGGCAGCAAAACTACAGCTTTACGTGCTTTCTATCCCTGAACCATCATGGTGGCTAGCCATGTGTTAGCACAGGCTGCGACTGACAATACCAAACTTAGCTATACCAAACCGATCAGCCAAAATTCTTTCCCCTTAAAAGAGCATAAGAAGGCATTTTGTAATGAGGAATCACCACCCTTTTAAATGAATTATAACATATTTGCAGGTATAAAGAATCAAAACAAACATTATTTATATGTTCATATGCCCTATATACATACACGGACCCTCTACAACATTTTATTTACCTTTAGGTTTATAGCTTTGTTCGTTGCCTTAATCAGACATTTTTGCTTTAGACAAACTACTTTTTAAATATCTCTTGCTCACTCTCTCTTTCTTTTCAGACAACAGAAAAACTCCCATTAAATTTTTTTTTTTTAATTTCCCCAAGGGTTGGGAAACTGTTTCAAGTTCGTTGTTAGACTGCCCAAGAGTTATTGCTTAAAAAATGTGATAAACTGTAAATGTTTTATCCTCTTAAACATCTAAACAATTTTTAAAACTCGTCCCTGCAATATCAAAGCAAAGTATCTTCTTTAGGAGTGAATTCACAAAGCATAACCATAATTTTAAAAGTAGAAACAAGATTTTAAGACCAAAATTTATCAGTGAAAACAACCCAATCTTCAGAACCAATATCAACTTAGAACAAGACTTTCTTCTTATCCTAAAAGGAAATAAAATCATTTTGACTCAGAGATTTTGCAACCTTTGTTCTTTTCCTGAGCCACACCATGTGGCAATTTACATTGTTGTTATTTAAACATATGCATTCATAGACCCTACAAACACATAGGCACATATAGATGTTTTAAACAAGAATTTGAATTTAACCTTAAAACATACCCAATTATTTTTGATCATACCAACCATTTAAGACCAGTTGAAAACAATCATATAATGGTCATATATTTAAACAGACAGACAAAACTTTTTTTATTTAGACTCAGCTGTAATTCTAAACATTACAGCAAGTGCAGTTTTTTTCCTAAATTACTGTTTGATCTGTAACTTGCAAGCCCCCTAGGTGGGAGGAGGGAAGAGAGGAGCAAGAGGCTGTGGTGAGCTCCTGCCACTCACTTCCTTGCTGAGCTGGCATGAAGGCAAGGGGGAGGAGTTTTTCCTCACTCTTGGCAGCTGGAGCAGCTCCTGTCATGGAGCAGCTATGGTGCCAATCCCCGCCTAGCCATGTGTAAGGATGTCCACCTAGCAAGCCCACGAGCCTTGCCTACTCTCCTGGCTCCCTTGTGAGCTTCCCTCTAGCTTACCTCCCCCGCAGGTCCTGAACCTGCTTCCTGGTTGGTCCTCTCCCTTCTCCTGTGCTCTTTGGCTGCCCATAGCAACAAGGGGCAGCATCAAGCCCTTGCCCTGCTGGGTGTGCATTGTTATTCCACAGATGCTCAAGTGCCTGAGCACTGCCCACCCAGGCTCCAGCCCCAGCACAGCCAGCTCCATGTGTCTCCCCAGCCACCTGACAGCATTCCCTCCTCGGCTCCCTCGGGAGGGAGAGCACACTGCTAGGTGTCCTGCCATGCAGCCTTGTGCGCTCCTAGGCGGAGAACTAGTTCTAATATTAACTGTCCTCTGTCTGAATTTTCATCAGTCCAAGTCTACAAAGAAACAGACACAGAAAAATGCATACATACATGAGAAACACAGGATTTAAATTGCTGGGGGAGCAGAGCAGAATCTCTCTGCTCCTTCCCAGTCCAGGTTGGAGGAGCAGAATCTCTCTGTTTCCTCCCTGTTCACAGAAAGGGGCAAGCTGAGCATCCTACAGGATGTCCCATGGCCTCAGCATTAATGACATGTCTATCTGCCTTAATGAGACCGTTTCAGGAGAGTGGCCTCAAACCACTCAGGGGACTCGAACCTCTTCTACAGATGCTCTCAAGCCAGACCATCTCTCTGTCAAAAAAGTCAGAGACACAACAACAACAGAAACACAGAGAATCAGGCAAGTAATCAAACAAGGATGCCCTTGTGAGTGGTACCACAAATCAGACAGGAGGAGGACCGTCTCAGATCCAACCTCCCAAACAGAAACTGGAGCGTCCCCCAGTTCCCAGTCAAGCGATATTCTGACAGGTCTGTCAATCGCAATGACTGATCAGATGACCAAAAAGGTCCAGATAGGCGCCTAAATTGAAAGAGATTGGTACCACAGAAGTCTGATTGAGAGGCTGCCTCATGGCAGCCATCTCTGACAAGAAACAGATTGGTAAGACAGAAACAGACTAAACTGTTCCGAGCTAGACCTCCGAGTTCAGTCTGATGAGGGTTGGAGAAGGGGCACACCCTTTCCCGGCCAACGCACCAAAAATGTAAGACCTGGGGTCTCACAGCACGCCTTTTCCAGAAACTCCCCCAGACCAAGACTAGTTGCAAAAGCAAGAGGTTTATTAACCATTGCGCAATGGGGTCACCCCTGCCGGTCAGCAAAGAGTGGCACCTGGAGACAAAGGCCTTTAGGTTTAAAAAAAAAAAAAATTGTGGGAGATTTGAAGTTGCAGTCTTGGCAATTTAGGATTGAATGAGGAAGCTATAAAGTACAATAATAGTCTTAGGTGCTCAAGCTTGGCCAGTCCTGCCAAGTGTGGATGCAGCTGCAATTGAAGGTGGGTTGGTTAGCTCATCCTTGAAGATTAGGGGCTGCGGAATTTTAGCTGGAGGTCAAAAGCTACTCAGAAGAAGTTTAGGTTCGTTGCTAAGAAATGCTATCTCAAAGACAAGGGTCTGGTCCTTCTTTTTGCTGAGTGAAGGTCATTGCTTGCTTGCCTTTTTTTTATATCTGTCCTCACAGAGAGGGTCACATTCCTCCATTCTCTGGAAAGGTACTAAGAGGCTTTAGCTTAACCTGGACCTAAAACTCAAAACTATAGGCTTTAGAAGACGTATAGGTTACAAAGTTAGCCTAACCCTTTCAAAAGAACCAGCTCTTGGTTTCATTGATTCTTTGAATTTTTTTTAACTTTTTTTATTTTTTATTAATTACACTTTATTCATTTGGTATCCCCCCATAAGCCCCTCCCTTACCCCTCCCGATCCCACCCTCCCTCTCCTTTCTGCATGCATGCCCCTCCTCAAGTCCAGTGATAGGGGAGGTTCTCCTCTCCTTTCTGATCTTAGTCTATCAGTTCTCATCAAAAGTGGCTGCATGGTCCTCTTCTGTGGCCTGGTAAGGCTGCTCCCCCGTCAAGGGGAGGTGATCAAAGAGCAGGCCAATCAGATTATGTCAGAGGCAGTCCCTCTTCCCATTACTAGGTAACCCACTTGGACACTGAACTGCCATGGGCTACATCTGTGAAGGGGTTCTAAGAATTTTTTTATTTGTTTCTAATATATTGATTTCTTCTCTGAGTTTGATCAATTCCAGCTGTCTATTCCATTTTGGTGTGTCTGCTTCTTTTTTTCTAGGGCTTTTAGGTGAGACATTAAGTTGCTTGTATGAGATGTTTCTGATTTCTTCTTGAAGGCACTTATAGCTATGAACTTTCCTCTTAGCACTGCATTCATTGTGTCCCATAAGTTTGGGTATGTTGTGCCTACATTTTCATTGAATTCTAGGAAGACTTTAATTTCTTTATTTATTTCTTCCCTGACCCAGATGTCATTGAGTAGTGAGTTGTTCATTTTCCATGTGTGTGTAGGCTTTTTGCAATTTCTGTTGTTGTTGAGGTCCAGTTTTAATCCATGTTGATCAGATAGGATACAAGGGATTATTTCAATCTTCTTGTATCTGCTGAGGCTTGGTTTGTGACCAACTCTATGGTCTGTTTTGGAGAATGTTCCATGAGGTGCTGGAAGAAGGTAATTATTTTTTGTATTAGGGTGAAAGGTTCTGTAGATTTCTGTTAGGTCCTTTTTTTTTTTAATGACCTCTGTTAGAGTTATTGTTTCTTTGTTTAATTTCTGTTTTGTTAACCTGTCCTTTGTTGAGAATGGAGTGTTGAAGTCTCCCACTACTGTTGTGTGGGATCTATGTGTGGTTTAAGTCTTATTAATATTTCTTTTACAAATGTGGATGCCCTTGTATTTGGGGCATAGATGTTCAGGATTGTTATGTCTTCTTGGTGGAATTTTCACTTGATGAGTATGAAGTGTCTTTCCCCATCTCTTTTTATTAATTTTGGTTGAAAGTCTATTTTATTAGATATTAGAATGGCTACTCCTGCTTGCTTCTTGTGTCTATTCGCTTGGAAAACAGTCTTCCAGCACTTTACTCTCAGGTAATGTCTATCTTTGTGACTTAGGTGTGCTTCTTTTATGCAACAGATTGTTGGATCTTGTTTATGCATCCATTCTGCTAGTCTGCATTTTTTTTTTTGAGAATTGAGTCCATTGATCTTGAGAGAGATTAATGACCAGTGGCTGTTAGGTCCTTTGATTTTGATGTTGGCTGTTGTAGTGTGTTTGTGTGCTTGGCTACTTTTTGTTTTGCTGCAGTTTGGTTAATTATTTCTTGTGGTTTCTTGAAAATAGTTAGTTTTCTTGGGTTTTATATTTCCTTCCAATGTTCTCTATATCGCTGGATTTGTGTGTAGGTATTGTTGAAATTTGTTTTGTTGTTGTTTTTGTTGTTCTTGACAATCTTGTTCTCTCCATCTATGAGGACTGAGAGTTTTGCTGGGTATAGCAGCCTGGACTGACATCTATGTTCTCTTAGGTTCTGCATGATATCTGTCCAGGCCCTTCTGGCTTTCATAGTTTCTGTTGAGAAGTCAGTTGTGATTCTGATGATTTTGCTATTATATATTACTTGGCCTTTTTCCCTTGCAGCTTTTAGTATTTTTTCTTTGTTCTGTATATTTACTGTTTTGATTATTATGTGGTGAGATTTTATTTTCTGGTCTAATTTATTAGGTGTTCTGTATGCCTCTTGTATGCTTATAGGCCTCTCCTTTTATTTGGGGAAATTTTCTTCTATAATTTTGTTAAAAATATTTTATTTGCCTTGGAGTCAAAATCGTTTTTTCCACTATTCCTATTATTCTTCAGTTTCGTCTTTTCATGTTGTCTTGGATTTCTTGGATGGTTTGTGTCGGGAACTTTTTAGAATTATATTTACTTACCTCTATAGTTTCTGTTTTCCTTCCTAAGTTCTCCCTCTCCATGATTTCCTCCATTTGTGTTTTCTTTAAATTTTCCAAATCTATCTTCATATCTTGAACCGTTTCGTTGATTTCCTTCACCTGTTTGATTGTGTTTTCCTGTTTTTCCTTCAATTCCTTTACCTGTTTGTTTGAACATTCCTGTTTCTGTATTTCTTTTAGTGATTTAATCATTTCCCCTTGAAAGCCACAAACTGTTTGGTTGTATCTTCCTGTATTTCTTTACAGATGGCCACAATCTGTTTGATTTTTATCTTCCTCTAATTCTTCACGCATTTTATTTATTTCCTCCATTAACCTTTTCATAATCATAGATGTAAGGTCATCTTCTTGAATTTCACTTATGTTAGGGTGTCCAGAGATACTTGTACCTGGATACCTGGGTTCTGGGGATGCCCTACTGCTTTGCCTTTTGTTGGTTGTGCTTTTATGCTGGTCTCTACTCATCTGGCTATCTCAGGTGTAGTCTATTAATTTCTGGTGTCTGCTGGAGTCCTGGGATGGGGACAATCCCCTTGGTAGGGTTCTGAAGGAGCTCTCAGCTTTTTAGGTATGGTCAACTGAATGGTGTTGCTTCTCAGGAATATTTACATTTCACCTTAGGCATATGGATCTGTGTGGTAACTGTGATGTTCAGGAAGTCTCTCATCAGGAAAATCCTGGAGATGGCTGCCCTGCTGATAGGTTTCTTGCTCTGAACTTAGTGAGCTGCAGCTACTGCTCTTAAGGTGTATTTGTTGGGTGCAGCCCTCTTGAAAAACCAGGGAGTCACACAGTTTTGTCAGTTTAGCTAGAACTAATTGATCGCACAGTGGAGCAGTATCAGAGGGCTGCTCTAATGGCTATCAAGCTTTTGTAGGTCTGAGGTTGCAGCTGTGTGCCACAGTGCCCTAGCAGTAATCAATGGCAGGTGAGCATGCCACTCAAGCTTGCAGTAGAAGGCTGGAGCCTAGAGTCTGCGTGAACCCAGAAAGTCTTCTGGAGCTGGGTATCCTGAAGGTTGGACCTGATGATCCCCCCTCTTTGGGGTTTCCTCCCGACAGTGGTACTGCAGTTCTGTGCTTTGGGGACCTCAGTTATGTCTGGGATTGCAAGTAGAACACGCAGGCAAAGGCACGCGCATGGATCCGCCTTGCTGGCAATGGAGTGCCTGGGTGTCTGCCAAAACTGTAACTTTCCCCAAGAGATTTTTTTTGGGGGGAGGGGGTGTCAGCTGAGTGCTCTGTGGTCAGACCTGCTGTTCCCGTCACTGTGGGTTTCCACCTGACAGAGAAACTCAGTCTCTTGTGCCCTGGGACCCATGGTTCTATCTGGGACAGTGAGTCAGGCACACAGGCAGGACTATTTTTCAGAAACTGTAGAGATGGAGTCTTCCTAGGAACAGGCAGATACTTGCCTTCATAGAGGTTGCATTAAATGGATGAGGATGAAAATGAAGAAATGAGGCTAGGCCTCTGAGAGTAGAAAAGGCCAAGAGCAAATAACCATCGCAGACTCCGAGTTGGAACACTCTTGAAATATTGGAAGAACTAAAAAGAGGTCAGTGTGACTAAAGCACAATAACAAGAAGAATGATTTCAAAGAGAGATGGAGAAATACTCAAGGACAGATCAGGCCTTAAAATCAGTATAAAATAGTGAATATTATAGAAAGTACAAACAACACTGATAGATGACAGAATTTTACCTCATTTTGACATGATTATGCATTTTCCAAGCACTAAATTAATAAGTATGACACAAAATGCACCATTTTGCTATTAAGTGTTCAGGGAGAAGCATGTAGCAATATATCCGCATAGTGCTGTTTATGTGGAGACTGCTACATGGAAGATTTGTACAAAGTTGAAGTCACTACGTTTAGTTTTGACAATGCTGTCCCTGACTTTCTTGTGCTTAGTGTCTCTGGAAATTGTGTGATGTGTTAACTACAGCTTTGTAGTGTAAAATGTTTGAAATCAGGAGAGCTTATTTCATAAGCATTGATCAATATATTGATCTATATGGGAAAACAGCTCATATTTGATAAAGTAGCACTTCAAACACAAGACATGAGTTGCTGGTAATGTAAGGAAGCTAAAGCACATAGGAAATGTGAATGGGATGGAAAATGATGGGGCCATTATGAAAAGTAGTATGCGTATTCCTCAAAATAAAATACATTTCAAATGAAACCCAAGCATTCTATTCCTGAGTTTTTACCCTGAAAATAAGGGTCTTTTGAGAGCTTGTCTGCATGTTCTCGACAAGCACAGCCACTCATACAGCCTTTGCCAAGCAATTTCCCTCCTGTGTCAGAGAAAGGCACCAGGAGGATGGCCATGGAGTTATGAGTGATGAAGGGTACAATTGCATAGTCAGTCGCTTCAGTTTCCTCGACTCTGCTTATGAATGAGGTGACAGATGTTTGACACAGTGTTCCCTTGCATCCTAAAATTAGCACCATGAAATACTGACATTCCAGTGTTCATGGCCACACTATTCATAACATCCAAGATAAGGGAAAAACCTCAGTGCTCATTAATAGATAAATAGATAGAGGAAATGACATTCAATAAGAGATCATTTAGCCTTTGAAAGTTTTTAAATTTTTTATTCTTATAAGAAATATTTAATACACCACAGTAGGGATGAACTTGAAAATATTATGCTAAATAAGGCCACAATATACAGTGATGCAAGATCACATTGATATGGTATACATAAAGTAGTAACATACAGTCAGAGTAGAATTATGGTTACTGAATCTGAGGAACAAGCTGCTAATCAATGGATGTAGTCTCAGCTGTGCAGAAAGAGTATGTTCAACACATCTCTTTGTGCAATTACATTCCTGGGGTTGACAGTATTTCCTAATATATTTTTCTGAACTTAAATCTTACATTGCATTTCTACTACAGTGAAATGAAAGCTCCCTGCCGCTCATTCCTTACTACTTTAAACCATACTGTTTTTGTCTTTTTCCTATCAACCTAAACCCATTTCAGTTACTTTTTTAATATTACTTTTCTTACTTCTGCTGTTGATTTTTAAGTCCCTAAGTGATGATCTTTCTGGTCAGCTGGAGTAAGCTTCTATATCAAATGTGTTTGATGATCTTGAAAATCCTTTATTTATTTTATGTACTATGCTCTGACCTGAGATCTTGGGTCAGAAAGGTGACTGAAATGAAATATGTTTTACATATGTACAAACCATTTCTGAGTTCTTGTTCAGAATAAGAACAAAAGATATACACACATGGTGTCAGAATATATTGCTCACAGGAGACAGAGTTTATGCCATCGTTCCAAGAACTGTAGATTGCAGACAGCTTAGCTTGACACCCCTTCCTCCTTTAGGTTCTACAGTGTTCCAGTGGTTTAACCAGCGAAAATATCCCTTGCCTGTGGGCCACTTGTAGAAAACTAATCGCATACTTCAGTTCTGTTTAGGTTCATGATTTCTTTGCCACAGTGCTGCGAGAGAAAAATCCCAGAATGGAGATAATCAATAATTAGAGTATTGTTAGTATCAGAGGAGCAAGTCTATTATGTAGTAAACAGATGGGACTCTTGTGGTTAGGATGGAAGTATAACAGTAATCAAATTGCTACATCATTTATATCTAGCCTCCAATGCATCTGTGTTGATTTTGTAATAAAGAAAAGCAGAACAATTCAATATATTCAATATCGAGTAGTAGAGACCATAAGTGACAAGGAAAAATGGATGGTTTTGCTCACAGTAGAAAACAAAGGAGATAAATTTTGCTTGAAGATTGCTTTTCTGCATGAAAAGTAGAAAGTAATGATCTTGAAGTGTCCCAGGTATTTTCATCCTGTAAGTCTCGTACCCAAGGAATCAATCATGGACACTATTCTACACTTATTAACTGAACTCTTGCCCTCAGCTGCCAAGGCCTCAGGCTCTGGGTCTGGACCCATTGTTTCTCTGGATTGTATGCATCCATTCTTGGGACCAGCTGTAAATGTCTAAGAGTTTCTAGAACCATTTTTCAATTAGTAAATCTTTAACTTCTCTATTTCTGGTGCACACAGGCACACAGGCAGCACAGTGGGTATTCTTGTGTAGGAGCAGGCAGAAGTATCATACTATAGGGTTCCACAGTGGTGGAAACTTTTTCCAAAAAGTTTTTGATTTTGAGAGACTGCCATTGTATACATTCATATCCTCTACCAAAGCCCATATAAAATTTCCCAAAGGAAAAAAACATAATTTCCCTAAGTCCCATAATACATAGCAAAAATCATTAAAAAGGTTACCAGGTCACAGAATAAGACAATGCAGCCACTCCTGATGAGACTAGGATTAGAGGAAGGGGAGGAGGACCTCCCCTATCAGTGGACTTGGGGAGGAGCATGGGAGAGAAGAAGGGAAGGACAGTGGGATTGGGAGGGGGCTACAGCTTGGATACAAAGTAAATAAACTATAATTAATAAAACAATAAAAAATGAAAGTAAAAGGCTGTTGCAGACTTGTGATCAACCGTGTCAATATGCTTGAACGTTGAAAAGCTGCAGTGGTCATCATGCCGTCCATGACATTAAACCATGTCCCAGTTTCAGTGTTGTAGAGTATAGGCTTTTCTGCATCTGACTCTACCGGTTTCACTGGCACCAGCTGACGGTAATATAAACACTAATTGAAGACTTGTGAAGAGGTCAGAGAAATGATACTTTTAAAATGGAAATCCTGAATCACTTTAAGTTCACGGGTACAAATATTAAGATCCAAACCAAAGGCCCTGGGACCAAATGAAAACAAAACAACAAATATTAAAAACAAACAAACAAATAAAAAACGACTTCACTAGAAACAACGGGCAAGTTAATTTTGAGAACAAAACATGGAAAGGGGGTGAAGAGAAGAACAATGACCCTTACATGCCTAATTTGTATTTCAGATCTTTAATTTACCTGTGTAATCTAATTAATGGCTCACAAATTTTGAGGCATTAATGTAAAAACAGCAGCTGAGTTTTAGAAAAATTAAGTCTATGTAGTTATCAGGTGATAGCACAGAAATTTTCTTTTAAATAAATTGCAAAATATTCAAAACCTTAATTTTGTTCCACTGATTTATACTTTCCCAAGGAAATATTGTTCAGCTTATCTAACTCTTTTAGAAATGAATGTAAGGTCAAAGGCATCCACTCTTCATGTAGAGCATATGGACAAGGCTCATTTATCCTCTAAGATGACAATAAGCACATTTGAGATATTTGGTTAGCTGAAGACTTGCCAGTAAAAACTGAAGAACAAAGAACACAGATCAACATACAACGAATGTAACAGGTATCCCAGTTCTCAAATCAGGGAAGGCTGGTGACCTATGTAATGCTGAGATTCTGTGTGCACTGGGTCTGGATAAGGATATGATAGCTGGTGACTGGAATTTCTAGTGCTGTTGATCTGATGTAATGATTATACTCTTTCCTTTTAAGTGGTGTAATTAGGATATTAGTTCTTACTCATTATAAGAGAAAATAAACTCAAATTTAAAACCACAGCATAATATAGTATAATTATATTTTTATAATTGTTTTAGCAATTGTACAATTGTTTTGGAAGTTCTAGGTTTTCTATAAATTGGAGATGTTTTGGGTGTTTATTTAAATAGCTTAATTCCAAACTGGGTACTTGGCAAACCCAAGATCAATAACTCATGAAACCTTACTGATATTTACATAGTCAGCTTTAGTTAGTATAGTTTTACAGTGGGGAGCTTGAAGGTGGCAAAGGATTATGTCCTTGAAAATAGCTTTTCTGCCAGCCTTAACATGGTACATAGAATTAGTATATTACTCTTAACAGAAATGATGAAAACCATTGACAAAAAGTACATATTATCTGTGAAAAATCAAATGCCACCTTTTTACCAGAATTCAGCTGTGCTTATTCAGCATTTATTTATTTATTTATCACATTGTAAGGCTTTATTTGACCTAAATTACAGGGTTCAAAGAATTGCAATACAATTAAGACAGAACAATCATTTTCCTCTGTTTAAGCTACATTGTACTTATACAGATATGCAACTATCTCTTTCTCCAGCCAAAGACCGAGAATGGATGTAGCCTAGAGCCCCTGCTTGGATGTAGCCCATGGAGGTTCAGTATCCAGGTGGGTTCCCTGGTGAGGGGAGCAGGACTGTTTCTGGCATGGACTCAATGGCAGGTGCTTTGACCTCCAGCTATGCCCCCACTGAGGGAGAAGCAGCCTTGCTAGTCCACAGAGGAGAACATTGCAGCCAGTCCTGGGGAGACCTGATAGGCTGGGGTTAGATGGAAGGGAAGAGAACCTCCACTGTCAGTGGACTGGGATAATGCAAGGGGGAGTTGGGGGAGTGAGGGTGAAACTGGGAGGGGCTGAGGGAGTGGGCTACAGCTGGAATATGGAGTGAATGGACTGTCAATAATATAAAAAAAATGAAAATTTAATTTTAAAAAAAATCTGCTTTTTTTCTTCTCCAGAATATACCTTAAAATATTTGTTTTATTCCTCTTAACTTATCACTGTTTATTAAATAAACCATTTTGCAGAATATAATACTGAATTCATAGATGAGAAATATCTAAATGATTCTTAATTTTTCTTATAAAGAAATTAGGGCTAGAGGGACGGCTTTCAGTAAAGTGTCTGAGGCACAGGTATGAGGAACTAGATTCAGATTTCTAGAACCCACATTAAAGGCTTGGTGTGATCATGAGGGTTTATGACATGCAGTAGAGGGAGAAAGAGATAGGCCAATTCTTGGCCTCATTTGCCAACCAGTCTAGTCAACCTGTGAGTAGTAGATCCAGTTATAGTCTCCATTTCAAAAGATAAGGTAGAAGCCTATGAGTGAAGACACCTACCCTTGGCCTCTTGCTTCCACACACATCTACACATAAATGTACACACACATACACACACACACATACACACACACTCATACACATGTACACATACATACACGTACAGACAGACACCATCTCACTTTATTTTCCATAGTGGGCAAGACTTCTGCAGAGTTCAGAACTGGGAAAGGCTCAGTGAAAAACAAACTTAAATGTTTAATTTTATTGTGTAACATATTGATTTGTCAGATTAAAGAATTGATTAGTCATCCTAGGTTCTGTACAGACTTTCAAAATGATAGTTTTAACTACTTCAGCTTCCTAATAAGATATGGTTCTATCAAGGAAAACCATGTCTCATGCCTTTTTTTTTTTAATAAAACTGACATTTCAATATAGAAAAGATGACCAAAGTTTGCAAGTGGCTCTCTAAGAATAAAAAATCTATCACATTGCCAGGAATCTTTACTAGATTAAAAAAAAGGAGAGGAAAATAAAGTAATTACCTACCATAGATCAGACAAAACTTTGCTTGATTTTGATACTTCAATATAATGTAATTCAATACTTCATTTTGAATTACAAAAAAGAGAATACACTGTCATGGTAAAGTCTTGATCCAGTGTTTAAAGGCATTTTGTGTTCAGGGGAAAGAAAGCCTCAAGAGAGGGATAAGGTAATAGATTATTAGACTCTTTCCTGCCATATTCAACACCTTCATACTTTCTTTGCATTTAGTTACCATTTTCATTTAAATGCTTTCTTGTTCCTTTTGAGAACTCCTTCTTAAAAGCTCATCAACCAAAAGAGTTTTGTTCCTAGGCTGAGTAGAAAAGATAAAGAAAATGCTTCATGCATGTATTCATTTTTACCCAGATTGTATTCACTGAATATCTGCAACATGCCAGATGCTGAGCAGACCATGATTAACAAGGCGTGTGCTTGCACTCAGGAGCCGTCAATTTTGTGCTGAGGAACGGAGCACAAAACCACAAGATAACACAGTAAAGGGGAAAAGCAATAGGAGACTAGCTTTACCAACTACACAATGCGGCAAGATGGACTGGTCAAGGTGGTGGCAAAAGTTCCTGGAAGGCTTCTAAGAAAAGGTAAATCACTTAGTCTTTAAAGATAAAGACCAGGCAACAGAAAGATGGTTCAAATAAAGGCATCTAAAATTTTTAAGAAATTAAGCCATGAAAACACATAGTTGTTCTATTTTACTCTCTGTGTTGAGATAAAACACGCTGATACAAAGCAACTTAGAGGAGAAAATGGTTTATTTTAGCTTATAGGTTCCATAGAGGCCATTCTGGAAGGAGGTCAGGGAACTCAAGCAGGAACTTGAAGCAGAAAGGACGGTGAAATGCTGCTTGTTGGATGGCTTACAGGCTGGTATTTTCTTATATACTCCAGGACCCCTTGCCTAAGGATGATACCACCTTATCATCCTTAGGCAGTAGACTAGACTCTCCCACATTAATTAATAATATGCCTCCCCTACACACACATGTCCACAGACTAATCTGATCTAGGCCACTCCTCTGGAAGCTTTTCTCTCAAAGGACACTAAATCAAATAGAAAATGCAGCTAACCAGGCTTTAGTGATTTAGGTTTGGAATGAACATTTTCATGAAGCAGTTTCTAGATTGGGTTAAAAGCAGTTTAACGTGGACAGCACTATTCCAAAAGCTAGAATCCCAGACTGAATGAACCTGTGATGTCCTGTTAAGACTGCTTTCCCCACTCTATCTGCTCCCTGCCTGCAGATACAATGTGACAAGACATTTGGAATTCCAAACACTATTGCCAAAGTAAGTCATTCTTTCTTTTTGTTTCTTCATTTGAATTTTGTCACACCCATGAGATAATTGATGTAGAGTTCAACAATGTACATGCTGGTTCTGAGATTTTTCAGAACACCGTGAACAGTGGCTATAGTTAAAAAAAAAAAAATTCCAAATGGGGAACAGAAGAAATGGATCAGGTGTTAAGTGGGTTTGCTGCTCTTCCAGAGGACCTAAGTTGGGTTCTCAGCATACATTTCAAGTAATTTACAACCGCTTGTGATTCCAGCTGCAAGGGATCCAGTGCTTTAGGCATTGACGGGTACCTGCACATATATGGAATTCACTTACATATGGACATGCACTCATACACACACAGACAAACTTACACATAAATCATAAATAAAAATAGTAAATTAAATTATTTAAAAATAGCAATGCGAGCCCCAGCAGGGTGGTGCACACCTTTAATCCCAGTACTCAGGGAGACAGAAGCAAGAGGTCAAGGCCAGCTTGGTCTGCAGATCTAGTCCAGGACAGCCAAGGCTACACAGAGAAAACCTATCTTGAAAAACCTAGATAGATAGATAGATAGATAGATACATAGATAGATACATAGATACATAGATAGATGTAGTAGTAAGAATTTTGACTGAAGACATAAATATCAAGACTTTATTTTTTTTGCATCCCCCCATAAGTCCCTCCCTCCTCCCCTCCCAATCCCACCCTCCCTCCTCCCTCTGCTTGCATGCCACTCCCCAAGTCCACTAATAGGGGAGGTTCTCCTCTCCTTTCTGATCTTAGTCTGTCAGTTCACATCAAAGTGGCTGCATTGTCCTCTACTATGGCCTGGTAAGGCTGCTCCCCCCCCAGAGGGAGGTGATCAAAGAGCAGGCCAATCAGATTATGTCAGAGGCAGTCCTTCTTCACATTACTATGTAACCCAATTGGACTCTGAACTGCCCTGGGCCAACTGTTGGGCAGAGTGAATGGAATTTTAGGTAAGAACTGGGAAATAGTAAGAGCTGGAGAGGACAGGGTCTCCACAAGGAGAGCAACAGAACAAGAAAATTTGAACACAGGGAACTTCCCAGAGACTCATACTCCAACCAAGGACTATTCATGGAGATAACCCAGAACCCCTGCACAGATGTAGCCCAGGGCAGTTCAGAGTCCATTTGGGTTACATATCAAGACTTTTAGTCATTGACCTAGTTATTTTGTTTTGTTTGCAAACTAAAGCATACTCAGACAAGTACTTACCCTGTATGTCCAAGTCAGCCACATACAAACTACTATGAAGGCTAAATTGTTGGGGTAATTTTTTGTTTGTTTGTTTTTGTTGTTGTTGTTGTTTTTGATGCTAATTACTGGCCCTCAGGAGCTGGTTACTGCCCAAATACACCTATCCTTGTTTTGTAAACCTGCTTAAGACGTTTTTCCCGATTGGTTGATTAAAGGCCTATACCTGGGCACTGTAGAATGGGGTAGGTGTGGCTGAGGTTCCCAGGCTTTTGAGGACAAAAAAGTTTGAGTAGACAGATGGAAGAGAAGAGAGGAGGAAGGAGGACGCCATGATGGTTAGCGTGGAGAAGAAACCAAGCAAGCCAGGAGGAAGGACTCCAATAATGGCTTGAAAAGGCCCAGATGAAAAATACATGCAAGCACCTTGGGATTATGGATGGAGGGAGCCCAGACAGGAATGACTAAGGCTGATGGCATTGGATGGGGACTGGGAGATGGATGTTGAAGTTATTGAGATAGTGTAGGTAGAAATGCCTGCCCAGCGCAAGATAATAAGGCAATTATAAAATCTAACAGGGATCTGTGTATTATTATTAGTGATAGTAGGTCTAATACTACTGCCACAATAATTATAGGTCTAATAATAAACAGTATACAGTCCAAAACTCTTTTTTATTTACTACAACACTAAATTTAGGAATTGATAGAAAGTACATAGATTGTTTGGTAGATTGTGACATCATCGGTGTCAACATCAAAATAAATGGACCTATTTATATCTTATGTTAAAAAGCAGTAGTTCTCAACCTGTGGGTCATGACCACTTTAACGAACTTTTATTTGCAAAATATATTTACACTGACATTCATAACAGTGGCAACATTACAATTATGAAGTAGCAACAAAAATAATTTTATGGTTGAGGGTCACCACAACATGAGGAACTCTATTAACGGCTCATGGCATTAGGAATGCAGATAATCAGTATGAGAAATTAGTGACTCAAAGACAGGTTTTATTGTAGATCTATGGGTCTAAGCATTATTAACACACTAATGCCTATTTCCTCATTTGGTTATCTACTATCTTAGTTGGGCTACAATGATTACTATATAAGTAATTTATAATCTGTTGAGTTTTACTCTCAACTGGTACTAACTTCTGTTTTTTGTTGTATTTGTTTTTAATGTGTATATTAAAATGTTTGCTGATTTGGGGTTATTTTCTCTTTTATTAGAGGGGTAAGCCTCTTGGATGCTTAGAAAGACCTCATTGTATTTCTGTGAGATTCAAATTTCTTTATTGTCTTCAGCTTATGCTTGAAGAGAAACAGAAAAGCAGTTATAAATGTAGTAAATATATGTATTCATGAAACTTGTGTTTACACAAAAGGATAAAATCATGTTAAGTATGAGAATGAATGGAATTCGTCCCAAAGCTTTCCTGGAAAAAGATTAAAATTAGCAAGCCACAGAATACAGAAACAAGATAAGGTAAATTGATGAGGATTATTGCAACCAATATACTATATTTATTAACCTAGATTTGATATAAGCCTTTAGTGTGACCAGAACAGAAAAGTAGATTTCTCTTTGTCTCAAGACTATTGCTGTGTCATTTCTGCTGTTCAGTCTCCATCTGGTCAGCGTGTGGGTCATCTTGCTTGTTTGTGTGGAAGGTTTTGGATAAGGTTGCTACAGCAGAGCTACATCAAGATTGACTTTATTATGAGCAACAAGCAAAATGAGATTTTGATAAAAGTGATAACTAGCATTCAGTAATTCACCCCATGAATATTTATTAAGCATGTTTTTTTTTCTAGCATCTGTTTTGGATGCTTAGAACAGTGAAAAGGAGAGATTGTTTCTCTATCTCATGAATTTACATTATATTAAGGGAAACAATAAACAAATAAGAAAACCATATTTTAAGAGCATGGTGTATTGTCTGAGGGAAAAAAAGGCAGAATGAGCTCACAGAGAATGACCTGGAATGACTGGAATATTAGATAGAGTGGGTTATAAAGGGATTCCACAATGAAATAGGTTTCTAATTGAGACAGGCACATCAGAGCTGAGCCATGCAGAAATCCGCACTAGAACTAAATGACTGAACAAATTTAAACATACCCAGACGAACATGAAATTCTCCTATGATTTGCAATATATGAGAAGACTAGTAAACTTATTGTTTTATAAAGTGGCCATTGTCTCATGGATGTTAGAAAAAAGGGACGAGGTATCAGAAGGAAGAGATGTTTTGTTTTTGTCATGTCTTACAACTTGGTAATAAAGATAAACCTACATGTTAGGTAATTTAATAATAATATATAGTACGGTTTTTCTGGGACAATGTAATCTAATCCCATTTTTTCACTTCATTGTTTATTTTATGAATGAAAGTCATAATTAAAATTCTAAAGTGTATTGTATATGATTATATTTTCTACATTGTTCTAAAACATGGTGATTTAAAAAAATCAAAAGATGAAAACACACATTCATGGATGTATAATATGAAATAACAATATCCCTTGGTTGTCATTAAAGTATGTTGTGACAAAAAACATTCTAAAAAATAGTGAAATCCAAAAACAAGGAGTAAGAACTGTTGAAGCCCTAAGATATAAGCAGCAGGCTTGGTTCATTAGCATTTGGTTTTTGTTTTGTTTTGTTTTGTTTTGTTTTTAGGGAGTGAATTTTTTATTAATTACACTTTATTAATTTTGTATCCCCCCATAAGCCCATCCCTCCTCCCCTCCCGATCCCACCCTCTCTCCCGTTTCTGCATGCATGCCCCTCCCCAAGTCCACTGATAGGGGAGGTTCTCCTCTCCTTCCTTCTGATCTTAGTCTATCAGTTCTCATCCGAAGTGGCTGCATTGTCCTCTTCTTTGGCCTGGTAGGGCTGCTCCCCCCTCAGGGGGAGGTGATCAAAGAGCAGGTCAATCAGATTATGTCAGAGGCAGTTCCTCTTCCCATTACTAGGTAACCCACTTGGACACTGTCCTGCCATGGGCTACATCTGTGCAGGGGTTCTAGGTTGTCTCCATGAATAGTCCTTGGTTGGAGTATGAGTCTCTGGGAAGTTCCCTGTGTTCAAATTTCTGAAAGCCAGTGAGACTGCCAAAACAGGATGACTGGCATGAGCTGTGATGAATCAGATGTTTGGGGTTTGTATGTCATGGGGCATTTGGACCATGTTTGGAAGGAATGAAGAAGATAATGACTTGCTGTGGTTTCTGAATAAAAGAGATCACGATCTTAGGGTAGTGACTATGTCTATACTAGCTGGTCTAGGCATCTTCATTTGCCTGGAATGAAGAACATTTTAAAGTCAGTACAAAATTAATACTTAGTTCATTGGTTTAAATTATCCAGAAAAACTAGGGATTATACTTGTCTCAGTAACTTCTCACAAGTATTTTGTTTTTTGAGTTTTTGTTTGTTTGTTTATTATTCTCACCCTCCAAAAGCTCCAAAATAATTTTATTTGCATTCAGTACCTTGAGAGGGAAAAACTGCTTACATGGATCATATTTATGAGAAGCCTAGATGGTTTGTTGATTGTATATAGTTAGTTCCGCTGTGTCTGTTATTCCATGGTTTATTTGGAAAACGCAACACCCAACAGAAACCTTTTTTAGAGGGCACTGCTATGGGACACTGTAGGAAAGGTGCATTTTCCTCAGAGACCCACTTTTAGGAGTAGCTCTGTAGCTAAGATCCCTTAGACCCCCTTGAAGGGCTCTTTAGAGTAAGGGAGTCAGCAAGAGTTGGAAATTTGTTATATTCTAGAAAGTGACTCCTGTTAGACAAGCAGCTGTTTTATATGAAATCATAGGCAGTCTTTGTGTGACTGTCCACTTTAGCATGTGATTTTCTGTGCCTGATGGTTTCTCGTGCTCGGTCACTTCCCCAGTACTTAATGGCCTACCATGACAAATTTGCCCTAGTCTATGTATTTAGGACAATTCTCTGACTCCAATGTGAGAAAAAGTCTTTGGTGCTTAGGAGAATATTTTCAAGGGGAGATTGAAGTTTGCACAAACCAGAGAAGATCCACTCATCAAGAAAAAAATCATTTCTGTTCCCCTCTCTCCATCTCCTCCCATGCCTCTTCCTCTTAAATTTACAACATCTTCATTAATTATTATACTTCTACCCCACATACACACATAATGCTTTAGTCTGTTTAGTGTTGTTCATTTACACATGAGTTTAAGGCTGATACTCATATTTAATAACCTATCAGGGGTCGTGACCTTGAAGAAGCTTGATTCTCCTTTCATCAGCCATTAATTGCTTGTAGCTCTGCATCTAATGGTGAGGCCTTGTGAAATTTTCCTCATCCAAAGTGGCATATCAGATGGTGTTGTTATTATGCAGGCCTTGTTTAGGCAAAATTACTGCTGAGATTTCACTGACCTGACAACCTAATCATGTCTAGAAGACACTCTCTTGTAGCAGACATCTTGATCCTCTGGCCTTCAGGTTCCCTAAAGCCTCAGGTATAAGAGTAGCATTACAGATGGACTAAATAGAGTTGTGTACCCTATTGCCAGTTGTTCTCCACGATATGATCAGTTTTGAATCTCTGTAATAAGGATAAGTATTTAGAGTGCATTTAAGAATGTTCCTGGCTTAGCAATATGACAGTAGCAGGTTCTCTGCTGGAGTCTATAAACTTTCTGGCCATCTAGATGGCTAGACTTATACACGAGGTATAAACACCCTCCTATTGAGCAAGCTTTAAGTCTAAGTAGACAGTGTTGGCTTTCCCCAAGATAAAACTTGGACTATTGGAAATATCTTGCTGGGTAGGTCATGAGTAAGTTGCCTTATATCATCTTTCTCAGTTTCCCGACAATTGACAGATGGGACATCATAACGTGAAAAAGTTCCTGTAAGGCTAAGGAAACAACTGGGGCTATAGAATGTGAAGGGAGAAATGGGCTCATGGTTTATACATCCCTCCATCAAAGGCATTTTGTCATAAAGCCTCAATAGAGATCTCTCCTCTAAGGGAAAATGCACAGGACTCTAATGCTCTAAACAGATTCTCTCTCTTAGGAAACGGTGCCTACCAGAAGCTTTGCATTTACAACATGTTGTGCAGGCAAGGTCCAAGCATTACACTGCTGTTTTCATCATCCCTTTCTGTCTAGCCCCAGGGGAAAAAAAAAAAACTAAACTCAACATAACCATTTGCATCATCTTTTACGAAACTATATTTTGTATTTTCACAAGAAAAGAAATGCAGGTAGCAAATCATTGCCACAGATATAATTCATGTGCCATCAAATTACATGCCATTTATATACACTGGCCCTTTCGGTTGTGCAAAGGACCATTTATCAGGAGTGACGAGGGGTCTATGTAGAAGCAAAAATGTGGGCTGGTGGGGGATGTGCTTGGAATCAAGAGAATATAAATTGACCTAATTAAAATTACTTTTAGTTCCTTCCTTAGATGACTATCTTTTCTTCTTTGCTTCATCACCTATGAAAGGAATTTGACATGTATCTAAGCTTAAGATGTTCTCTGGGGACAAAACCAAGGAACTTTATGCTAGAAAATTCATATTGGAAACAGCATTTTAGAGGTGTCTGGAGCATTAACTTTATTGCAGAGTTATACAATCTAGTAAAAAATACTAACATGAAATTGTTCTAAGCAAAGCATTTCTCCTCAGGCCTTTGAATTTTCTGACTGGGCACTTAATGGTTGAATTTTATTATTGCTTTAACTCTTGCCAGAAAACTGCACAGAATCTAGAATCTATGAGAAAAAAAAACTATGTAATAACTGAGTAGTTATAAATTTTAAATAGACACCACACTAATATGGTCACAGTGGTTGAAATGTATGGTTTTCCTCCAAGTCATACGTTGAATTTCTAATCCCAAAGTAAATATTAGGTGTTGGAAGGTCATGAAAGCAGAGCACTCAGTCTGGGTTTATGGCCCTCATAAAAGAGAACCTAGAGAAAGCATTTTTCTCTTCCACTATTATACATGAGTACTTAGAGTTTTAAATTTTTTTTGTTAATATATCATTAGAAAGAACTTTGTGGTTATTATTTTAAAATATCAGTTGATTTTCTTTATTAAAAGTGGAAAACAAATTGACAGTCACTTTGTCTCCTTTTTAATAATAAAGGATTATACAATCTCCATTTATTATATAAAATAAGAGAATAATAAAATCGAAAACCTTAGCCTATTACAAAGAAAGTACAAAGTGTAATCATTATTTAGCTTGAACTATTGCATAGCCTCAATATCAGACGCCAAATTTACCTAATAGAAATTATTCTCAGATTCAAATTTTTGGCATAGTTGGCAATAATCAATGATTTTATGTTCAAGTCTTATTGTAATATCCACTGCTATGTTTGTGAATGTAAACATTAAAATCCCAGGCGAGGTTCTTCAGACAAAGTCTTTATTATCCTCAGGCATTTTAATTCAGTTTGATCAATTTCCCATTCCAAACCAATTCCCATTCATACCTTATGGTTTGCTTACGACACAAAGCTGAGGTTTAGGGCAGCATAGAATTAGAGGATGTAATTGGTCATAGCTGAGTTGAATTAAGAATGAAATTCCAAAAAAAAAAAAAAAAAAAGGAGACTTTTTAGAATTGAAGCTTAGGATCATAGTTCTTGTAGTTCTTTTTCTATATTATACAGGTGTTTGGAGGGTCATATAAACATCATGTAAAGTTTTCTTTGCTGTTCTTGCTGTTTTGGTAACCTGTACTTTTGAATGCTTCAATAAACCATGTGGCTGCACTATACATGCTACCGCATTGGCAGAGTGAAGCTAGGCTATTGGGAAACAATTTCAAAGTTTGGGTACTTTTTGGAGGAATGCACCAATAATAATAATAATAATAATAATAATAATAATAATAATAAAATAAATCCAAGTATGGAGAAAAAAATAAGGCTCTGAAGATAGAAAGTATTTTGAATCAATTAATTTAATGACAATAATTCATTTCTGTTTCTGAATTAGTGCTTTCTGTTTGGCTTTTTCTACCTAAATATAGAAAGTACTTCATTGCACCATATATTGTTTGGAAGTGCTTTATTGAAATCTTTTTACTGCATGTCTATGTTTTTCTAAAATGTATAGCACAGAGCTAGAAAAATGCCTTATAATGATTCATAGATAAAATATTGATGGGAAAATAACAATACATAAAATTATATAGACATACAAAACTTTCAGTATACATGATATTTATAAATGTCAGATACAAATTATTAGTTTTTAAATTCCCAATTACATAGAAATCTTCTATTTCTATAGAAAGCAAATCAATTTGGTTTTGGCCCAATTTAAGATTATATTCTCTGGTGGTTTAAATGAGAAATGTCTCCTTTAGGATCTTATATGGTAACACTTGTTTCCCGGTAGTTACTGCTATTTGGGGGATATGGTAAATTGAATGACAGTAGTCCCTATGGACTCATAATGTTTAAATACTGGGTTCCCAGTTGGTGGAGTTGTTTGGGAAGGACTAGGAGGTGTAACCTTGTTAGAAAAGGTGAGTCTCAGGGGCAGAGCATTCCCATTATGTCTCTACTGTCCTGGTATAAGTTTTCAGCTGTTCCTACCACCATGCCTCTGCTACACCATCATAACTCCAGTCCTCTGAAGCCACATTCAAAATTCAACGCTTTCTTTTATAAGTTGTATATGTTATGGTGTCTTCTCAGTAATAGAAAAGTAATTAAGGCAGTGAGGGTATGAATCCTTTAGGAAATGCAGCATTCCTGGAAGAAATATGTCACCGGGAACAAGCTTTGAGGTTTATTGTCTCATACCACTTTCTTTTTTTTGTCCCTCAGTGTTTTGCCCTCATTGCCATACCAGGGCTTTCTTGATATCATCATGGGCTTTATAACCCTCTGGAACCTGAAGCCGAAATAAACCCTTTCTTCTTTAAGTTGCTTTGTTCATGGTGTTTTATCTCAACCACAGAAAGGTAGAACTAAGTCAGAAGTTTTATCCCACATTCCTGTGCTTTTCTATATTTCATAGCATACAACTAGTAAAATGCTCCATAATGACCCAAAGATGAAAATAGAAATAGGAAAATAACTCACAGGGGTCTTTCCTGAGACTGCTATTCCAACCAAGGACTATGCATGGAGATGACCTAAGACCCCTGCACAGATGTAGCCCATGGCAGTTCAGTATCCAAGTGGGTTCCATTGTAATAGGAACAGGGACTGTCTCTGACATGAACTGATTGGCCTGTTCTTTACTTACCTCCCCCTGAGGAGGAAGCAGCATTGCCAGGCCACAGAAGAAGACAACACAGCCACTCCTAATGAGACCTAATTGACTAGGATCAGAAGGAAGGAAAAGAAGTCTTCCCCTCTCAGTGGACTTGGGGAGGGGCATGCATGCAGAGGGTGGAGGAAGGGAGGAATTGGGACAGGAGGAGGGAGGGAACCAGGGGGGGGGATACAAAGTGAATAAAGTGTAATTAATAAAGAAAAAAAATAAAAAAAAATAAATTTGTGTAAGGATATGTGAAAGTGGCCATGCAGGTGAAATACTCAACTAAAATTACCATTTTTTTTCAAAGCCCAGTTAACTAGGAAGCTTCTATTTCTGTATAATATTAATCTATTTTATCTTTAGCAAAACTTATGTTTTATCCATTAAAACAATATTATATTAGAAAGTGTACACTGGAGAAAGAAAAACAAATGACTGATTTTAGAATCCAAAATTTGCTTAGGATGAATCCATTCGTTATAACAAATTTTGTCTTACCTAAGGACTATAGAAATTCATGGATTGTATAGAGACAGACTCATTCTGAAGTACCTAAATGAAAGTGTTACTTTGATTCAAAGCTTCCTACTTCCTCCATGCCATAAAAAGTGGATAAAAGCTTAAAAATCTCAAAAACTGCGTCATTGCTAGTACCTACCATGACCTCCTATGATTCACAAATTGATTTTCTGACTTTATATCTACAAGACACAGTGGGCTTTTTTAATACTATAATTTTTCATAAGCTGATGAGAAGGGGGATGATAAATGAGCCATCAACCTACAGTTACCTCCAAGTGGGCTTTTTAAAAGAATGCTGCTGTTCTGAAGTCATCTTTATTTTAATGGTATTTTACTCCCCATTGCTTTTCAGGGTTTTCTGAAAATCATATTCCTTTCCTTATCAGTTATCAAGCAAGCCCTATAGATTCCTTTTTTTCCTGTTGAGAATGAAGTTATTGTAGTACATAGATCCAGAATATGAGGTAAGGATAATTTTGCACTAGCCCATATTCAAAGACAAATAATGAGTTCTAATTCTAGGTTGTGGCAACAAATTACTGTTTAGGGAGAACTTTCTAAACATATAAGTGATAAGAGACAGAAATAGTATTCTCAAAATAAAAGCCAAAAAATAGGAGGTAAACATTGTAACAAATATTAAAGCTTTCTCTCTCTCTCTTTCTTTCTGTCTTTCTTTATTTCTTTCTCTCTCTCTCTCTCTCTCTTTCTTTCTTTTTTATATCTTTGAGGTACTTCTTCACATGGGCACATGGGTTAACTATTTGGAGAGTGTCACAATGAAGACATTTATTATTTTTATTCACTCTTCTCTTCAGTCTGTGTAAAATAGAAAAACAAAACAAAACAAAAAAACTACTCAAGTCAACTTGAATTTCAAGACCCTCTTTTTCATTGCCTCATGATTATACTCACTTACAATCAGTGGTGAATTCTGCTTCGATACTTTGCTCGGTAGACTCTTTCAGAGGCCCCCTGTGGAAGGCTCCTATCTTGTTCTTTGTCTTCTCCTGCTTCCAATGATGTATCCTGTTCACCCTTCTGAATGAGGATTAAGCATCTTACCCAAGGTCCTCCTTGTTTAGCTTCTTTAGGAATATAGATTTTAGTATATTTATCTTACATTTCTAATAGCCGCTCAAGTGAGTATATACCATGTGTGTCTTTATATCATGTGTGCCTTTTTGTTTCTGGGTTACCTCACTCAGCTTTTCTAGTTCTATCCACTTCCCTGCAAAATCATGCTCAACTCTACAACAAGGACATTTGCTCAACTATGTTCATAGAAGCTTTGGTCATAATAGCCAGAATTAGGAAACAACCTAGATGACCCTCAACGGAGGAATGGATACAGAAATTGTGGTACATTTACACAGTGGGATATTATCAACAGTTAAAAATGAGGCATCAAAATTCTTACAGCTAGACTAGTTGTGAGCCACATGTGTGGGTTCTGGGAACTGAATTGAGGTCCTTTGCAAGAACAGCAAGTGCTGTTAACTGCTGAGACATCTCTCCAGCCACTCTTTTGAGCAAATATTTGCTAGGAGCTGGTAGTTCACAAGTGTGAAGCTTTCAGGCTATACAGGCCCCCTCAAAGGAATTTTATAGCACAGATCTGAGGACACATTCATTCTTAAGATATTGAGGAACTGTGTAGTCTCATAAATGTTCTGTATCATCATGGAAGTTAATTTTAACTCAACATTTTGAGAAAAAGACAATATTGAGAAAACAAGCAAAAGGCATTTCTAGGCTGCAATAGAATCCTATATTTGACTTTAATTAGCTGTGAAAACTCTAGGCGAGTTACTTTTTCTCTCTGGGACATCATTTTCCCTACTTTAATGACTTCAAATGAGGTGTGTGCAAGTAGTTAGAAAAAGTTACCTCCAAACATAGCATAATTTTTAAACTGTTGAGTAGCCAGAGGCATGAATCCTAGTTTTCTCTCAGTGCCTGCTAAGTTCAGATTTGAAAGTAGAATGTTTTTCTTCATTTCTTATTTTCCAGAAATAAGTGTGATACAAGATTTGTCTCAAACAATTATAAATTTGGGCATTTCAAGCAAATTAACGAAAGTTTTATGTCTTTTGTTTTTCATATGAGGGTTCTCAAGATGACAATTATGTTTAATATAGTCTTCTATTTTTAATTATATTGAGATTATAATTTAATTACATTTCTTCCTTTCCTCCCTCCAAACTCTCCTGTATCCCTTTCCCGGCTCTCCTTTCAATTCATGGTTTCTGTTTTCCATTAACTATTTTTGCAAGCATAGATTTGCATATACTTACACATTTTTAAA
The DNA here is from genome assembly GCF_030254825.1 of Meriones unguiculatus. Classification (NCBI taxonomy): domain Eukaryota; kingdom Metazoa; phylum Chordata; class Mammalia; order Rodentia; family Muridae; genus Meriones; species Meriones unguiculatus. Next base: position 106,299,909 of record NC_083356.1, read on the forward strand.
TAAACCTTTTTTTTTCATATAAAGTTAGTTGTATGCATGTTTTCAGGGTTCGCCTTTCAGCTTTGGACAACCAATCAGTGTTGGAGAGAACCACTTCTTTTTCTTTTTTTTTTTTTACTTCTATTAATTACACTTTATTCACTTTGTATCCCCCCATAAACCCCTTCTTCCTCCCCTCCTGATTCCACCCTTCCTCCTCCTTCTTCACGCATGCTCCTCCCCAAGTCCACTGAGAGGGGAGGTTTCCCTCTCCTTCCTTCTGATCTCCTTCCTTCTGTGTCTATCAGATCACATCAGGAGTGGCTGCATTGTCATCTTCTGTGGCCTGGTAAGGCTGCTCCCCTCTCAGGGGGAGGTGATCAAAGAGCCAGCCAATCAGTCCATGTCAGAGGCAGTCCCTCTTCCCATTACTATGGAACCCACTTGGACACTGAACTGCCATGGTCTACATCTGTGCAGGGGTTCTAGGTTATCTCCATGCATGGTACTTGGTTGGAGTATGAGTCTCTGGAAAGACCCCTGTGTTCAAATTTTCTGGTTCTGTTGCTCTCCTTGTGGAGTTCCTGTCCTCTCCAGATCTTACTATTTCCCACTTCTTTCATAAGATTCCATGCACTCTGCCCAACAGTTGGCCATAAGTCTCAGCATCTTGTTTTGATAGTCTGCAGGGCAGAGCCTTTCCGAGGCCCTCTGTGGCAGGTTCCTAGGTTGTTTCGTGTTTTCTCCTTCTTCTGATGTCCATCCTGAGAACCACTTTTAATACTAGTCTTGCTCAGTGTCCTGTACTTCTTTGTATAGGGCTGAGGACTCCTGGGCTTTTCCCACATCCAGTTTGGCATGAATTCTGGAGCATATGTTGCACTCTTTGAAGAAACTAGACAGCTATAGTTTATAAGAATAAAATATTTTATTAATGACAACAGCTAAAATCCCTATTATTGGTACAATTTGTTTTTACAAGGCCATAAACTTTACTGTGGCTTGACAGGTGACCAGGTGACTCTAGCACAGAACTTGTAACCTACTGTGTCTTGTTGATGTGTTACTGTGATGTGATTGGAAGATGTAATAGAAGAATATGGATTAAAAGGAGAGAGAAGACGAAAAGAAAAAAAAACCCAATGCAGTTTTAGAAATTCTAGATTTAGTAAGTTACAGATTGATATCTACTGGTGCACAGAAAGAGCTATATAAGATGAAACACTGAAAACCAGTGTGCACGGTGTGAGTCAATACTGGTCACAAACAAATACCTGTACGGATATATTCTGAAGCACCAAGATGAACAAGAACAAGGTGTGAAGTGTGTGTACCAGGCTGCCTATGTTCATTACCCAATGTGAGTGTGATTGGGTGATTTGAGAGGCATGTAAGTCTTTTATTTCTCTCAACTTTGATTTTTTTCAGTTGACTAAAAAATGAGTTTATTTTGTAAATTGATAAACATACATGTTGAAACATAAATTAGTAGTATTTTTATTTCTTTTTTTTATGCATGACGGCTTGAAATTGATAAATATTGTTTCTTTAGTATATATTAAGTTTAACCTGCAGTTTATAAAACATGTTTCAGGTTCATAAAAGTTGAAAAATAACTTTCTTAAGTATTAAACACAAGTAAAATTCTAATAATTATATTTATTGATCTACAGTAATGAGAAGTATTACTTTCTTACATTGGATTTCTTTGAGTATTTCAAATGGTTTAAACAGTAGGCCAAATGAATACAATATAACAACTGAATGCTTAAAATGTTAAAATCTTGTGTAACATTTGCTTAACATTAACCATTACATCTACACTATATTCATTTTGATAACATATTTTCCTTCAAATACTAATAAATGTTTTACATATGTCATAAGTTCCCCAAACTCTTTTGTACCAGAAAGAAAACAGATATTGTCCTAGACTGTTGTGGTTAATGAAGAAATTCCACACATAGGCTTCTTTGTCTGAACACATGTCCCCCAGCTGCTGGCTTTGAGGCCATTGTGGAACATTTAGGAGATGGAGCCTTGTAGGAAGTGGGTAACCGTGACGGGCTTGGAGGCTTTGTAGCTCCTCTCCATTTCCAGTTCTCTGTGTTTCCTGGGCGTGGATGTATTATGATCAAGTGACCAACTTTCTGCTACCGTCACTGTAACTTCCTTGACTACTGCCATGTCTTCCCCCGCTGGAACTATAAGTCAAAAACTATAAGTCAAAACCCTTCCTCCCCTGACTTGCTTTTGTCAGGGTACATTGTAACAGCAACAGAGAAGTGACTAAGACACAGGTACATCCAAGGGACACAGCCTGGATTGTTGGTAAGTGCTTTGATGAGTCCCGAGATTAGGCTCCTTTCAAAGAGTACATCAGATCTTCATTCCTTTGTATCTGGCATTCCTGTATGTAGCTCTTATAAGATCTTTTACTTTAGAATTCTGATAGGTGTCATTTTCTCTGTGTTATTTGATTTACTAGCTTTATATATGCTACCAAATTATTGTCATTAAATTATTTCTCAGCTCTCTTAGCATTATTAAAGCACTAATTACATATTATTGAAGTCTAATTAAAAGTAGATGATTATCCATCAAATTTTTGTTTTATGAGGGAATGATGAGACCTTGACTGTCTCTTTAAAAGATTTGGCTTATCATTTTATGTTACAATAGTGAGCTTCTTTCTAATCATGATGAGAGTGCATTGTGGATCATTAATTATATGATTTGCAGTTTCACTTGCCTTGTACATATTACTGTGTTTATTGCTTTTGGCTTATATCATGGAAAACAACATATAACCTAAACCTTATAAAATGATATAAATTTAATAGACATATAACACAAATATGCAAATACCCATAATTCTACTACTTGCTGTATAGGTGGAGTAGCAATTTCCTACATCTAGAAATGGGTCTGTGTGTCAATAAGCTCATCATAAGTGAAAAAAATCGCAAATGCAAATGGATTTTAATTCAGTTAGCCTAACAAGCATCCTTTCTTGGCTCCACAGCTCACTACAGAGTACTGGCTGTTTCATCTTTGACCCATGGGCTAACTGACAGTGACTTCATGTTACAAACCACTAGCACAGCAGAAGATAAAAATTGAAAAATGAAGTATAGCTTCTAAGTTTCATGACTATACCATCATAAGGTTGAAAATCATTAAGTAGGCTATGGCAAGGCAGCAATCTTCCTTATGTATTAATTGATAATGCAAAAGTTATTCGAGACACAAGTTTTATACTTCAACATGTTATTCTTTAGTTAACCTTTTTAATCATATCATATAATAGACCAGGTCATTTTAATCATGCCATATGACATTTAATCATTTCAAGCATTTACAACCCATTACATAATTTTTTTATTTATAATAAGGTACAATATATAAATGTAAAACTCCACAAAGTCTTGCACCTGTACACATAAAACATAAAAATGGTGTTTGTCTAATTATTTATACTAGAAACTATAAGTAAATGTGTATATTATAGTAACAAAATGAAAAATTTGTATAGTAATGCTGTAAGCTATTAATTAAATAGCTAAAACTTAGAACTAATAAGAACTAATGTAAGTGAATTAATGTCGTTAAAATCGGAAGCACATCTTCATAAAAGTGACTTGCAGAATTAGACACAGTTAAGATATAAACAGAACACATAATAGTTTCAGGATATTTTTATATGGAAATAGAAATTACTCCAATTTCACAATGACGGTTATATATTGGAAGGTGAATAATTTCAATGAAAAAAATCAGTATTTTTATTTATTTATTTACTTCACATGCTGATCATAAGCCCTCCCTTTTCTCTTCCCATTTCCATTCTCCCTCCCACTTTTTCCTATCCAAGCTATTCTTACACATATGTGTAAGGGCCCTAGGTTGAGTCCATGCATGGTACTTGGTTGGTGCTCCAAAAGCTCCCCCGGGCCGAGGTTATTTGGCTCTGTTGGTCTTCTTGTGGAGCTCCTGTTCCATCTGGGTCCTTCTATTCCCCTACCCCCCAAGCAAGCATAGCAGAGTGTAAATAGTGTTAGCAACTGTCACTCTCCCAGGGGTTGGGTCTCAGGTTGGGCAAGGCATTGGCTGGACATTTCATCAATCTTTGCTTTATTTTTCTCCCTGTAGGCAGGTTAACTTCTGGGTCAAAATTTTTGTGGATGGGTTCCCCTCACTTCACTAGGAGTCCAGTCTAGTCAGAGGGTGGCCTCTTCAGTCTCTATGGTCCCTGATACTAAGAGTCTCAGCTAGAGTCACCTCGATGTGCTCCAAGGAGCCTAACCTATCTCAGGTCTTCAGCTTCTCTCAGAGACGCTCCAGACCACAGGTTTATTCTCTTTGCAAGCCGGCTGTCTTCCTGCCCCCTTTCCCTGGTTTAACTTATACCCTTATTTCTCTCTATGCTTATTATTCAACCCTGTTCCCTCTCTTCAACCGCTACTGCTATCTATTTTATTTCCATTTCTGAGCGATATTTAAGTATCCTCCCTAGGGTCTTCCTTGTTACTTATCTTCTTTGGGTCTATGAATTGTAGTATGGCAATCCTGTACTATATGGCTAATATCCACTTATACGTGAGTACATACCATGTGTGTCTTTCTGAGTCTGGGTTACCACGTTCAGGATGATCTTTTATAATTCCATCCAGTTGCCTTAACATTTCATGATTTCCTTGTTTTTAATAGCTGAGGAATATTCCATTGTGTAAATGTAACAAACTTTCTTTATCCAGTCATTAGTCGAGAGACATCTGGGTAGTTGACAGTTTAGACAATTAAGAAGAACGCTGCAATATAGTTAAGCAAATGTTCTTATTGAATAGTGGGGCATCTCTTGGGTATATGGCCGGGAGTGGGATAGCTGGATCTGAGGTAGAGCTATTCCTAATTTTCTAAGAAAGTGCCAGATTGATTTCCAAGGTGTTTGTACAAGTTTGCACAACCGTCAGCAATGGAGGAGGGTTCCCCTTGCTCCACAGCCTCACAAGCGTGTGCTATCACTTGAGTTTTTGATCCTGGCCATTCTGACAAGCATAAGATAAAATCTCAGAGTCATTTGATTTGCATTTCCCTGATGACTAAGGACATTGAGTATTTCTTTCAGTGCTTCTCAGCCATCCGAGATTCCTCTGTTGAGAATTCTCTGTTTAGCTCTGTACTCCATTTTTAACTGAAAATTTTGGTTTGTTGGTGTTTAATTTCTGGAGTTCTTTATATGTTAACCCTCTGTCAGATGTAGGGTTGGTGAATATCTTTTCCCAATTGTAGGCTGCCATTTTGTTCTGTTGACAGTGTCTTTTGTCTCACAGAAGCTTTTAAGTTTCATGAGGTCCCATTTATTAATCATTGATCTTAGAGGCTGTGTGTTTGGTGTTCTGTTCAGAATGTTGTGGCCTGTGCCAATGAGCTCTTCCTCACTTTCTCTTCCATTAGATTTAGTATGTCTGGTTTTATATTCAGATCTTTGATCCACTTGAACTTAAATTTTGTGTGGGGTGATAAATATGGATCTATCTGCATTTTTCTACATGTAACCATCCAGTTATATCAGCACCATTTGTTGAAGATGCTTTCTTTTTTCTATGGAAAGATTTTGGCTTTTTTGTCAAAAATCAAGTGTCTGCAGGTATGTGGATTTATTTCTAGGTCTTTGACTCAATTCTATTAGTCAACTTGTCTGTTTTCCTGCCAATACCATGCAGGTTTTTTTTTATTGTTACTATTGTTCTATAATACAACTTAAAAACAGGGATTTTATATACCTTTAGAAGATCATTTATTGTACAGGATTGTTTTTCCTATCTTGGGTTTTTTATTTTTTCATATGAAGTTGAGAATTGTTTTTTCAAAGTCTGTAAAGAATTATGATGTAATTTTGATGGGAATGGCATTGAATTTGTAGATTGCTTTTGGTAAGATGACCATTTTTACTACCTACCCATGACCATGGGAGGTCTTTCCATCTTCTGGTATCTTCTTCAATTTCTTCCTCCAGAGATTTGAAGTTCTTGTCATACAGATCTTTCACTTGCTTGGTTATATATACACCAAGATATTTTATATTATTTGTGGCTATTGTGAAGGGAGTTGTTTCCCTAATTTCTTTCTTACCATGTTTATCATTTATATAAAGAAGACTAATGATTTCTTTAAGTTAATTTTGTATATAGCCACGTTCCTAAAGTTGTTTATCATCTATTAGAGTTCTTTGGTAACTTTTTTGGGTTCACTTAAATATACTATCATATCATCTGCAAAAAGCAATAATTTGACTTCTTTTCCAATGTTTAATCACTTTGATTGCCTTTAGTTGTCTTATTGCTCTAGCTAGGAGTTCAAGTACTATGTTGAATACATGTAGAGAGAGTGGACATCCTTACCTTGTCTCTGATTTTATTCAAATTGCTTTAAGTTTCTCTCCATTTAATTTGATGTTGACTATTGGCTTTCTGTATATTGCCTTTATTATGTTTAGGTATGGGTCTTGTATCCTTGATCTCTCCAAAACTTTTATCAGGAAGGGTGTTGAACTTTGTGAAAGGTTTTTTCAGGATCTAATGAGATGATCATGTGTTATTTTTTTCCTTCAGGTTGTTTATATAGTGGATTATATTGAGAGATTTTTTTTGCATGTTTAAGCATCTGTACACTTAAGCATCTGTACACATGTTTAAGCATCTGTACACTTCATCTACTTGGTTATGGTGGATGATGTTTTTGATGTGTTCTTGCATTCAATTTGCAAACATTTTATTGAGTATTTTTGCATCAAAGTTCATGAGAAAAACTGGTCTGAAATTTTCTTTCTTGCTTTAATTTTTCTGTGATTTAGGTATCAAGGTGACTGTGGCCTCATAGAATGAGTTCTGTTTCTATTGTGTGGAATAGTTTGAGGAGTATTGGTATTATTTCTTCTTTGAAAGTCTGGTAGAATTCTACACCAAAACCATCTGGCCTTGGTATTTTCTTGTTTGGGAGACTTTTGATGACTGCTCTTATTGCCTTAGGGGTTACAGGACTATCTAGATTATTAACCTGATCTTGATTTAACTTTGGTAAATGGAATCTATCAAGAAAATCTTCCGTTTCATTTAGATTTTCCAGTTTTCTGGTTTTTGAATTAGTACTTAATAATTCTTTATATTTTCTCAGTCTCTGTTGTTATGTATCCCTTTTCATTTCTGAATTTGTTATTCTGGATAGTGTCGCTCTGCCTTTTAGTTAGTTTGGGTAAGGGTTTGTCTATTTTGTTGGTTTTCTTAAAGAACCATCTTTTAGTTTTGTTGATTCTTTGTATATTGTTCTCTTTGTTTCTGAGTTATTGATTTCAGCCCTGACTTTGATTATTTTCTGCCATCTACTCTTTTTTGGTGTGTTTGCTTCTTCTTTTTTTTTTCTTTTTCTTTTCAGTTGCTCACCTGAGAGCACTCAAGTGAGGTTTTAAGTTGCTAGTATGTGATTTCTCCAATTTCTTATTTTTCAGTCAACTCTTTTTCTTTTATTATTATTATTATTATTACTATTATTATTATCATTTATTACAACTTATTCAATTTTTTCCCAACTGTGACCCCCTTCCTGTCTCTTCCCAAACCCACTGTCCCTCTTTTATCTCTCTCTATGCTCCTCCCCTAGTCCAATAAGAGGGGAGGTCTTCCTCCCCTTCCATTTGATCCTAGCCTATCAGGTCTCATCAGGACTGGTTGCATTGTCGTCCTCTGTGGCCTGGCACAGTCCCGTCCAACCCTCCCAAGGGGAGGTGATCAGAGAGCCTGCCACTGAGTTTATGCAAGAGAAAGTCCCTGCTCCCCTTTCTAGGGTTCCCACTTGGAGAATGAGTCTATGGGCTACATCTGAGCTTGGGTTTTAGGTCCTCTCCATGCATTGTCCTTGGTTGGGGTATCATTCTCTTCAGGGTCCCCAGAGTTATGAAGTTGCTTATTGTTATGAACTTTCCTCTTATCATTGCTTTCACCACGTTCCATAAGTTTTGGTATGTGGTGCCTTCATTTTCACCAAATTCTCAGTGACCCACAGTGGTTCTTTCTTAGTTGAGTTCCAGGCCTAACCCATAGTGGTCTGATAAGATACAAGAAGTTATTTCAATCTTTTTGTATCTCTTGAGGCTTGCTTTGTGAGCGAGTATATGATCAATTTTAGAGAACAAGCCATGTGGTGTTTGGGGGCAATTTCTGTAGATATCTGCTAGAGCCTTTGGATTCATGATGTAATTTAGTTTCATTATTTCTCTGTTTAGTTTCTGTTTTGTTGACCTATCTATTGGTGAGAGTGGGTTGTGAAAGTCTCTGACTATTAACAGTGGGATTGATGACAGCCAGCACAAGTAAGTTGTTGCAGATATAAACAGGTTTTTGTTTTGGTTCCAGGTGTGGAATATGGGACTGATTGAGACAGTCCACAGCAGCAGACTATTTGACTCATTTGAGCTCTGAGAGGAGCTCTTTGCCAGCTGCAGATAGTTTAAATCTGAGGACTATGGAGAGAGAATAAATGCAGAACTCAGAAAGTGTGGAGCTCAGAGAAAGATAATGCTGCTCCTGCTTCGCCTTTCTACTCCTGGTTGCTTTGTGATACAAGAAGATGGAGATTTCCTGAAATGAAGATTATACTGGCTACAAGGAACTGATGACCTTCATCAGCAGAAAGCAGCTAAAAAAGAACTGTGACATCTCTCCCACTAACTCTTTCTCTTTGCTACCTGGTGTTGGGGTATTGGAAAGGATTGGCACATGGAGAAAAAGATAAGTATAAATAAAAGAGTTTTTAAAAAGTATAACCTCAAGGTCTGCCTTGAGCTTTCCATGCACTAGTTATCGGGCTCTGGCTCTGCCTGAGATGTCAGGCACAGTGACCATTGGAGACAGCCTGCAGAGAGGCAGTCAACAATCAGTGACTACCAAAGGTGACAGCCATGAGAGACTACCGGGGTCTCCAGCCTGACAACATCAGGGTGTTGGTATAATGTTCTTGTGGAATGTTCATTCAAATGCTGTTTTTTCTACCCCACTATCTGATTTCAATCCAGACATTGCATTATGATGTTTATTCTAAGCATCACCTGTCTAAAGTTTGTGTAAACATGCCACCATTTGTTCTCTGTATTTTCAATAAAACAACCAGCCAATGCTGTGCCATAGGGAGAATAGGGTGGGGCATCCTGGTCTGGAGGAGTGGCGAAAGAATCAAAAACAGGGATCAGCAGAAGAGGACTTGAAACCATGAGGAGAGATGAACTGGACCTCAGATATGACTAAAAGCAAGTATAATGTGGAAAATCTGAAAGGGAGGAAACAATGTGGGTTTGGAGGTTTAGAGTGGAGTAACTATTGCCCAGGATTGTGCTTTAGGTTAACTAAATGAATCCTAGTCTCTGTGTGGTGATTTGGGTATACAGCTGGTTTAGGAATATCCACTGTTTAACTAAAAGATGAGTCAATAGTAAATATTAATATTTGACAACACCAGGGACAACCAAAAATCTAGAAAACAGCATAAGAGCACACTAAGCAAAACCCAGGACAATATGGTAGCACCAGAACCAAACTATCCTACTACAACTAACTCAGTTGTATATCCTAATACAACTGAGCACTGGAAAACAACCTGAAATATAATCTTATGGAGATAATAGAGGCCTTTTAACAGGAAATGAATGAACTTTTTAAGGAAATACAATGAAATAGGTTGAGGAAATAAATAAATCCCTTAAAGAAATAAAGGTAAAGACAAGCAAACGGAGAAGGAAATGAATAAAACTGTTCAAGACCTAAAAAGGGAAACAGATGCAATAAAAAAAACACAATCTGCGGCAATCCTGGAAATGTAAACGTTCAGAAAAAGAACAGGAAATACAGAAGCAAGCATCACCAAGAGACTGTAAGAGATGGAAGAGAAAAATCTCAGGCATAGAAGATACTATAGAAGAAATCAATACATTGGTCAAAGAAAGTACTAAATCTAAAATGTTTCTAAAACAAAACATCCAAGAACTATGGGACAACATTAAAAGGACTAAACATAAGAATAACAGGAATAGAAAGAAAAGATTCCTAGCTCCAAAACCCAGAAAATATCTTCAACAAAACCACAGAAAAAATTTCCCTAACCTGAAGAAAGACATGCCTATAAATGCACAAGAAGCCTATAGAACACCAAATATATTGGACCAAAAAAGAAAATCCTTCTCGCACATAATAACAAAAATACTAAATATACAGAGCAAGGAAAAAATATTAAAAGGCGCAAGGGACAAGGGTCAAGTAACATATAAAGGTAGACTTGTTAGAATTACAGCAGACTTTAAAACAGAGACTTTAAAAGCCAAAAGGTCCTGGAAAGATATCTTGCAGACCCTCAGACATCAAAGATGTCTGCTCAGACTACTACACTCAGAAAAACTTTCAATCACCATAGAGGGAGAAAAGAAGTTATTCAGTGACAAACCCAAATTTAAACAATACCTTTCCACTAATTCAGCCCTACAGAGGATATGAGAAGGAAAACTGCAACAGAACAAGGGTAACTACTCTCAAGAGAACACAGGAAGTAAATAATTTCACGCCAAGAGAAACAAAAGAAGGGAAGCACACACATTCACAGTGCTACCACCAATATCCAAATTACAGGAATCAACAATCATTGGTCATTCACATCTCTCAATATCAATGGACTCAATTTCTCAATAAAAAGACACAGATTAACAGAATGCATACAAAAACAGGATCCATCATTCTGCTGCATACAAAAAAAAAAAACATTGCTCAAGACAAAGATAGACAATACCTCAAAGTAAAGGGATGGAAACATGTTTTCCAAGCAAACGGACCCAAAAAACAAGTGGGAGTAGCTATTCTAATACCTATGAAAAGAGATGGGGAAGGGCACTACATACTCACCAAAGGAAAAGTCCACCAAGATGACTTCTCAGTTCTGAAGAGCTATGCTTCAAATGGAAGGGTACACCCATTTGTGAAAGAAATATTACTAAAAAAAAGTCAATATTTTTTAAAAAATCTGATGCCATAAACATTGATGCTGTTTTATCTCAGTATCAAATGAATACGAAATCCCAGAAGCATAGTAAGGAAGAGTTATCATCTTTAATGTGACCTTGTTGGTGAGCTACATTAAAAGGAGAAAGTAATTTGCTTATTCTCACATTACAAAGGAAATCAGATCATGGCAGCAACTTATATTTTTCATAATGTTTGTCAAGATTTAGCTTGAGCTTAACAGTAATATTTTTTATTATTGTGAATGAAAGTTACACATTAGGCTTAAGAGCTGATTGTGCGGAGATTATTCTTGAAGAAAAACCACCAGTTTAAGGGATAAAGATGAAGGAGGAGGCTTGGTGCTTCTTCTGACTTCATCTCCAGAAACACATATGTAATTATATTATAGAATATTATAATATTACAATTATAGAACCATTAGCCATGTGCTGTTCTTAGGATTAAGCAAGCTTTTTATTTTTATTTTTTACAGTTGAAGCCTGTGGAGCAACTTTTCTCTCATGAGTGGCTACAGATGGAACAATATGACTAGTGGACAGTTACTTAAAAACTCAGGGCACAGGATGTTCGCTTATTACCATTTCCCAATTCAATGCTACCGTTGTGGTCACAGGATCATTCTCATAAGGATTCTATTTCCTGTGTGTCAAGATATACAGGCGCATACAGATGGAGACTAATGCTTCTGTGACTACTTTCTGCTGTTGTACAGAATGATGCTTTTGAATAGTCCGAGCTGAAGACTATTGTGAGAGACTGAACTGGGGCAACCCCCACCCATGCCCACAAGTGTATAAAACTCATTGATCTACACCATTAGCTGATCAAATTTTCATGTGGGAAAGACAGGCTGGCATAAATCAGGTCAGCACTCCAAGAACTGTGGATTTTAGAGTCGGTTTCTATAAAAAGCCTCCCAAAGAGGAAGCTGAACAAGAAATATGGAACATAAACGTCTTTGAGAATGGTCATTTCACATGCCAGATCACTGTGCTTTTCCAAAGACCTCCACGCCTTAAACAGCTTTTGCTGAGAAAGTGACATCACCTTGCCGAATATTTTCCTTCTGGGAAACTGGTATAGCTGTAAATGATTGACTTCTTCTCGGTTCTTTCAGGGAGCCCACACAAATCTTTTCAGAGTTCTGCTCTTGGTGATTCCAAGGTAATTTGACTGACTCTCCACACTACTACAAGGGGGTGGGGAATCAGTTTGCTACTGTGGATGTGCAAACAGAGTCCAGAAGAACGGTAAACCCCCTTGTGTATGAATCCCCACTTTTTCTTTCATCCTCCTTCCCTTGCCTTCTTCCACCAGCTGCCTGGATCTTTGTGTTAGTTCCTCAAAGTGTCTTCACTGGTTTACTGCATTTGCTCCACAGCTTAGTAAAATCTCCAGAACCCTGCATGAACTTGCAGTGCCTGTGGCCATCCACTCTTCGTTTCCACGTCTGCTGGATTTCTGCTGTTGTACTACATCTTTCCCACCACCAGCAAGGGGATATTGAAGGCGAAGAAGGCCTGTGTAGGGAAGCATTTCATTTTATTTTGCACATGTGAGTGTCTTGATATAGAAGTTATATTTTTAATTGTAAAGGAAATTAAAGAAGATGTTTGACACACATTTATACATTAAATCATTAATGATAATCCTATCAATCCATGAGCATGGGGGAATCTTTCCAACTTCTGATATCTCCTTTGATTTCTTTCTTTAGACACTTGAAGGTTTTTTGTTTTTATTTTATTTTTTTTTCATACAGTTCTTTCACTTGCTTGATTAGAGTCACACAAAGGTATTTTACGTTATTAGTGGCTACTGTGAAGGGTGTTGTTTCCCTAATTTCTTTCTCAGCCCTTTTGTCTTTTGTATACAAGAGGGCTACTGATTTTGTTGAGTAAATTTTGTATCCAGCCACTTTGCTGAAGGTGTTTATCAGATGAAGGAGTTCTCTGGTTGAATTTTTGGGGTCACTCATGTATACTGTCATATCATTTGCAAATAGCGATGCTTTGACTTCTTCCTTTCCAATTTGTATTTCCTTGATCTGCTTTAGTTGTCTTATTGCTCTAGCTAGGACTTCAAGAACAATGTTGAAGAGGTATGGAGAGAGTGGACAGCCTTGCCTTGTCCCTGATTTCAGTGGAGTTGATTTAAATTTTTCTCTGTTTAGTTTGATGTTGGCTTTGGCTTGCTGTAAATTACCTTGACTATGTTTAGGTATGTGCCTTGTATCCCTGATCTCTCCAAGACTTTAAATATGAATGGGTATTGGATTTTGTCAAATGCTTTTTCAGCATCTAAGGAGATTATCATGTGGTTTTTCTCCTTCAATTTCTTTATATGGTAGATTACATTGATGGATTTCCATATATTGAACCACCCCTGCATGCTTGGGATGAAGCCAACACTGAAAGAAATGCTCAATGTCCTTAGCCATCAGAGAAATGCAAATCAAAACAACCCTGAGATTTTACCTTATACCCATCAGAATGGCTAAGATCAAAAACTCAAGGGACAATACATGCTGAAGAGGATGTGGAGAAAGGGGAACCCTCTTCCATTGCTGGTGTGAATGTAAACTTACAGTACCACTTTGGAAATCAATCTGGCACTTTCTCAAACAATTAGGAATAGCGTGTCCTCAAGATCCAGCTATACCACTCCTAGGGAAATATCTAAAATATGCGCAAGTACACAACAAGGACATTTGTTCAACCATATTTGTAGCAGCTTTATTCGAAATAGCTAGAACCTGGAAACAATCCAGATGTCCCTCAACTGAGGAATGGATACAAACATTGTAGAACATTGAAACAATGGAATACTACTCAGCAATTAAAAACAAGGAAATCATGAAATTTACAAGCAAATGGTGGGTACTAGAGAAGATCATCCTGAGTAAGGTATCCCAGAAGCACAAAGACACACATGGTATATACTCAATTATAAGTGGATATTAGACATATAGGATAAATTTACCAAAATCTGATCACCTAAAGAAGCTAAGCAAGAAAGAGAATCCTGGGTAAGATGATCAGTCCTCACTCAGAAAGGCAAGTAGGACAGACATTAGAAGAGGGAGAAAACAGGAAACAGGACAGGAGCCTAACACAGAGGGCCTTTGAAAATCTCTACCCAGCAGGGTATCAAAGCAGATGCTGAGGCTCATAATCAAACTTTGGTCAGAGTATGGGGAATCTTATGAAAGAAGGGGAAGATAGTAAGACCTGGAGAGGACAGGAGCTCTGCAAGGAGAGCAACTGAACCAATAATCTGGGCTGAGGGGTCTTTTCTGAGACTGATACTCCAACCAAAGCCATGCATGGAGATAACTTAGAACCCCTGCACAGATGTAGCCTATGGCAGTTCAGTCTCCAAGTGGGTGTCCTAGTAAGGAGAATGAGGGCTGTCTCTGACATGAACTCAGTGTCTGGCTCTTTGATCACCTCCCCCTGAGGGGGGAGCAGCCAGCCTTACCAGGCCACAAAGGAAGACATTGCGGGTAGTCCTGATGAGACCTGATAAGCTATTGTCAGATGGAAAGAGAGGAGGACTTCCTCTATCAGTGGACTAGGGGAGAGTAATGGGAGAAGATGAGGGAGAGACTGTAAGATTGGGAGGGGAAGAGGAAGGGAGATACTGCTGGGATACAAAGTGAATAAACTGTAATTAATATAAAAGAAAAATAAAAATTGAAAAAAACAAAAACCAAAAAATCATTAATTATTTAAAATATTCTTATAAATGTTTATGATCCTCCTTGATCTCAGAATTTAAATATCATTTTGTATTGTATAATTACTTTATCTTCCTCCTGAGAGATCAAAAGATTAAGTAGCAGCAATTGTTAAGACCAAAGTAGGTGCGGTATAGAAGTTAGTAATGCCCTGAGGGGAAGAGCTATCTTGCTGCATTCTTTTCCCACCCACTAGAGATACAGTTGCTAGGAAACTGGACCCTCCCCTTAGGGAGGAACACCTGGTCATGGTCAATGGTCTGGGAACCTTCCTATAGCCAATCGATTCAAAATGTAGCATCTTGACCAATAGATGCTTGCCAGGCAGGAATTGCCCCTGCCTTGGGCATGCTGGGAGGGACCAGAATCTATAAATGACCCAACTAACCTGGGGATGGCGCGCTCAGCTCCCACCGCTTTGGTGGTGGGGCTGTGTAGGCCCAAGCTGCAGCTTGTAATTTACAATAAAAAGACCCTCTTGTGTTTTGCAACAGACTCGATTCCTGTAGATCTTTTGGGGGCTCACGAACTGGGTATAACACTCCCACATACCTCTCTTTTAGAAACGTTTACCATCAACTGTTTCTTAACCTTTAGAAGTTCTGTATTGGATAGATTTTTACAAAAGAACAGGTAATTTTCTTTAGCAACCTCAAGCCACAAAGGAATCTATTTTTGTTTGTGACTTCTCTTGAGTTTTCAGATTCCAATAGTACAACACATCTTTAGAATGTCTTTTTAATTATTTGTTGCTATTGAAATAGTTCTTTGGTTTGAAGTGCCATTGTTCTCTAAATATCAATAAAGCAAGTGCAGAGAGAGCTACTCCCAGCCTCCAAGTGAAAATAATCAGCAACAAACCTAAAGATGTGTGATGAAGACTGGAGCTAATGACCACTGACTGACTTTTAGGAAAAAAAAAATCCATTTTAGGTTTTCTTCTTTTCAAGTTGTAAACACAATGACTAAATATGCCAAGTAGGTTGCAATGTTAATAACATTTACAGGTGCATGAGCTCCAACAAACACATGATTATAGTTGACTTCATTTAAAGCTAGGGCTTCTACAGAGGGCATTTAATACCTGGTGCTTGCTGTTTGGGCTGCATTCCATGTGTCACAATCTGCTGTCTCAGAAGAGCAGCAGAGAGCATTCTAATTAACCTGGCTAGTCATGATAGCACACAACATTTTTTTTCTTTTTCTTTTAATAACTAAATAAAGGTATATAGCCTGGGAATTAAAAACAGACAGGGACCTGACAAGTTTTACCTAGTGGTAAAGCATGAAAATCTGCTTTAGATCCCTGATATCCCCATGGTGGAAGGAAAATACTAACTCCCAGTTCATGCTCTCTTTTCCACAAAGGCACCAAGGCACACACATGTGTATATGAGCATGCACATGCACACACAAACACATACAATAAAGACATAAATGTAATTAAAACTTTTGGAAAACATCACAGGCAGGTTTTTATTTTTTAAAATACTGTCAACAGCATCAAAACAACTATTGCTGGAATGCATTTGGTGGCTTCATATAATTTGTGGCCTTTGTAATTCCTTAAATTACAGTAACCACAACAAACAGGGGAGGGGAGAGTAGTTTGTCACATTTGAGGAACTGTATTTTTTTTTTTTTTTAATGAAGAGAAATAAATGTATACAGGTTTCGCGAACTCACTAATTACTACTGTTAAGGATAAAAATCATCTCTGGACTGGGAGGAAAGCGGCTTCCTATGATTGGACTGGGTACCAAACTATGAATATTATTAGTAATCATTTCACTGACTTCATTTTTGCAAGTGCATTTGGATCTACCCTAGGTCACTGGGCTATCCATCCTTTAGCTCCTTTCAGTTTGCTTATATGATTGTTTTTGGTTTTGTTTCATTTTAAATGTTCAGCTATCCTTGCATCTCTGGGAGAAGCATTCTTGATCTTGGTGGATGAACGTTTTGATGTGTTCAGTTTGTGAGTATTTTGTTGAGTGTTGTTGCATCAATGTTCATAAGAGAAATTGGTCTGTAATTATCTTTGCAGAATTTTTGTGTGGTTTGGGTGTTAGGTTTACTAGGGTCTCATAAAAATGAACTTGGCAATGTTCCTCCTACTTATATTTTGTGGAATAATTTGAAGTGTATTGGCCTTAGCTCTTCCTCAAAAGCTCTTCTTGGGTATTGTTCATGTAACTCATTCATATGAGGGATGAGATGAAAGCTGTACTATACACAAGCTGTGCAAACACACCTTGGGCTGAGACCAGAGAGTATCTTTCTCTATTCTAACTATCCCTAGGCTTAGACCTAGAAGATTATAGCCTCCATACAAGCAAAGCTTTCAACTCCATCTGCTAAACTAGGCCTAGAATGTTTCAGCTTCTGAGACTTAGAGCTGAATAAGCTCATCTTTTCTGTTTCTTTCTGAACTCTAGATAGCTGGTTCAACTTAGCTGTTCTAGTTCAAACTCCTCTCCAAGCTGACTGATTCAAACTGGCTCCTGACTGATGTGCTCTGCTTAGTCTCAAACTATAGCAATCTGTTCTAATCTTCTGTCTCCTTCACATTCTCTGACTTGTTCTGTCTTCACCTGTGTCAAGCTTGTTTTCTCTGCAACATGTCTGTGTAAAACTGTTCCGGTAAAAGCTGCCTCTGAACTCCACAAACAGAATTCCACTTCACTGCCTCCCAACTCACTCTCAATTGACTGACTGAACTCAACTGCCTGACACTCCCTTGCTGCACTGGTTAAATAGCCTCTCTTTCCTGTGCTGTTCTCCTGAACATTGGTTATATCCTGTCACTTTGTCCCTCAATTGGACATCACTTTCAAACCTAGCTGCTCCTTTTAGAAACTAACTTTATCTATATTATTTGGAGTTGCTGGCGTGCACTAAGGGCTTGTCTATACTCCAGTGAGATCACACTGTAATGTAGAGCATGTCCACGTTCCATTCAGTACATCCACCTAGAAGGGACTTATATGTGAAACCTTGCCAGAGCAGCCATGCTGCAGGACTAAAATTTCTCTACAAGGTACACTTCTTTTTGTTCTTGAGCTTTCCAGTGTGCTGTTAAGTTGCTAGTATGAGATCTCTCAAATTTCTTATGTAGTCACTTGGTGCTATAAAGTTTCTGTTTAGCACTGCTTTCATTGTGTTCCATCAGTTCGGGTATGTAATGCATTTATTTTCATTGAATTCTAGGAAGTCTTTGTTTTCTTTTTTATTTCTATCTTGATACAGTAGTCTTTTAGTGGAGAGTTGTTCAGTTTGATGTATTTGGAGGCTTTCTGATCTTTCTATTGTTGTTGAAATCCCAGCTTTAATCCGTGGTAGTCTGACAGGATGCGAGTTTTTGTTTTTGTTTTGTTTTTCCAGTTTTTGTGTATATGTTGAGACTTATTTTTGACTATGTGGTCAGTTTTGAGAAAGTTCAATGAGGTGCTTGAAGAAGGTAATCTTTTGTTCTTAGATAAAATGTTCAATAGATATCTTTTAGGTCCATTTGGTTTATAATGTCTGTTAGCTCCAGTATTTCTGTGTAGTTTTTAATTGGATGACCTATCCATTGCTGAGAGTAGAGCATTAGAGTTTCCCACTCTCAGTGTGTGAGGCTTAATGTGTGATTTGAGCTTTAATAATGTTTCTTTCACAAACAAGGGTGCCCCTCTGTTTGGACCTTAAATGTTAAGAATTGAAATGTCATCTTGGTGGATTTTTCCTTTGATAAAAATGAAGTGTCTGTGCTCATTTCTTTTGATTAATTTTGGATTAGAGTCTATTTTGTTAGATGTTAAAATAGCAGAACCAGCTTGCTTCTTAGGTGCATTTGCTTGAAAAATCTTTTTAAAGCACGTTTCTCTGAGGCAATGAGTATCTTTGATGTTGAGGTATGTTTGTTATATGCAACCCTTTCACCGTCCCCACCTGAGAGGATAGCAGCCTTGCCAGGCCACAGAGGAGGACATTGCAGCCAGTCCTGATGAGACCTGATAGGCTAGGGTCAGATGGAAGGGGAAGAGTACCTCCCCTATCAGTGGACTTGGAGAGGGGCAGGGAGGAGACCTGGGAGGGAGGGTGGGATTGAGAGGGAGTGTGGAAGGAAGGGTGGGGTTGGGAGGGAATTAAGGAGGGGGCTACAGCTGGGATTCAAAGTGAATAAACTGTAATTAATATCAAAAATAAAAAAATAATTAAAAAAAGATAGATCCTTTTCATATATATTGTGTTAGTCTGTGTCTTTTTATTGGGGAATTGAGTCCATTGCTGTTGAGAGATATCCATGACCAATGATTGCTGATTCCTATTATTTTGCTGTTGGTGATGGTGATGATGGTGATTGTGATGGTGATTTTGATGTTGTTGATGATGATGATGATGTGTATTTGTGGGTGTGTTTCTTTTCTTTTGGTTTTGCTGGTGTGAAATTTTGTATTTCCTATGTTTTGATGGGTGTAGCTAACTTCCTTGGGGGAGAATTTTCCTTCTAGTTTGTCTGGACAGGTGGATTTATAGATAAATAGTGTTTAAATTTGACTGATTTATGGTATATCTTCTTTAAATCATCTATGGTGATTGAATGCTTTACAAGGTGTAGTAGTCTTAGCTGTCATCTGTGTTCACTTAGAATCTTCCAAGGGAAATCTTAGACATGTGACTCAGAGTTGATATGACTAGTTCACATTCATGAGGTAATTTTATAGGGAGACAAAGGAAACTGTCATTCTCAACTACTGGTCTCATTTCAGTTTTTACTGAATCTTGACTTTAACATTGAGTCTCCTTTAATGAGAAAATTACGGGCACCTACCAGAACACCAGGTAGCAGAGGAGCATCAGCTGGGGATTGGACCTTTTGGAAGCTACAGAGTGTCAAATCTGAACCTCATATTTTCATCTGTAAGCGACAGACTTGTCCTTTCAACCCTGGAAATCTGGGCTTCGCCATGCTTTAATTATTCAGAAAACTAAATAATCACAATCTTAAATTGTGCTTTCCAACTGTTTTCCATGTGCATGTGTTCTTTCATCTAGCATAAGTGACCACATGTCTAAGATTCTCTTGGGCAATGAATATCTCAGCATTGCTTCTTGTGGCTTCCACAGATATTCTCCTAAAGTTTTTTGTTATGTTAGGACTTATAATCTTTTAAATTGTCTTCACAAATGATGTAGAATACAAAGTGATTGAAGGAAGTAGGTATGGTTTCTCCTTAGTATCCAAACTACTAAGTTATTATCAAAAATTATATTTATTGCCTCACATATTTCACATTAGTTTTCTGACTTTTTGTCTTAAACAAAGAAGAAAGTCTGTTCTCATTACTATAAAAAAGAGAACATAAATTTTAATGCTTTCTGATTCATGCAGTTTTAGTGTATATCTGAAAAGATGTTTAACAGACTCTGGAAAAGTTCAAAGCATTTGCCAGCCTCACCTGTCTGTCACTATGTAGTAGCTTCTTTAAACTAGGTTTGTGAAGTGATGGAAATATGTCTACTTTCTTTCCATTATCTGTTACTAGTCACTGGGAAGAGCTGTCGAAACTGTATCCATTCCACTTCACTTTAGAGTCTCTTATCATCATCAAAGTTTGTTCTCTATAACATATAGGTGATCCCTAGTGTAGAAATGCTTTCTTGGGAAATTTAAAAAAGTATTAGCATCTTAAAATACCAGCTTATCAATATGTTTTCTGTGCAAGCAATGTAGTTTGAAAACAAAATCAACATTAAATGGCTCAGTGGGAGAAAGGCATATTGACATTCTGGAAACTGGCTAGCCTTTGGATAGTGATTTTCTAATTGCTTCTCATTGATTAAGGCATGCCTATCATGGTTGAAATTGCTAGATAAACATTTTTTTGTTCATTCTAAGAAATATCTTATATTAACTTTCTTTACAGAACGAGTCAAAATATGTCCAATGTCACAAAGGAATGAAATGAAAGTCTGCATACATTTGCTAGTCTGTAAGGACATTGTAGACTATGTGCATTACTGGATTGTGAAGCAAGGGAGCAAAAGCCAGGGGAGCAATGGAATTGGTGACTGTAGCTTAGGTTTGTAAAATCTCTGCTAGAATCTCTCTTAGTTGTTGCCTGTCTTCCTAGAGTCAGATTTCTGCATTTAAATCTTATATTGGTCAGCTTATTTAAGTGATGTGAGCCTCCGTTCCTAATCTATAAGACTGGAAAAGTAATGCTTAGCACTATACACACCTTTGGAATGACAGTTAAATGACAAAGCATATGCTTAGAAGTATCAAATTGAATAAATATTCATGATTTTATTAACACGTAATATTTATTTACTTCCTTTTTCTCTCATGTTACTTGACATTAAGTATAATTAATTCTTAGAGATTCAACACTCAAATTGAACAGCAGCAGCAAAATTCCTCAAGTTATCTGTCACAAATATTTCCCATGGAAAAGAAAAGGATGAGCTGTAGTGATAAAGTCATACTTGATTCTGGATCAGGGAAATAACACAGCAGGTAAAGTACTTACTATGCATGTGTGAGGACTGAGTTCACATCCCCAGTGCCCACATGCATGCCAATTGGGTCCTTTTCTAGGCTTATTCAATCAGTTTTCCCTTCAATAAGATCAGCAGGTAAGTGCTAGAGGCTTTAAAGACAGAGAACTGTGTTTTCTGTCTTGTACATGGAAAGGTGTTTAATTGGGTTTTAATTAGGTTTATGTTTCATTTACTTTTTATAAGAAGATACTTGAGCATCAATGTCAAGAAGAAACATGTCCCCTCTGAGCTCCTGAGTGGAAGATAATGAAAATGACACAAATACTCACAGCCCTGCCTTATCTGTAATGCATTTCTCTTGTTCTATTATGGTCTTTTAAGATACATATCACCACTGCATTTATTTTACAATGGATTTAGTTTGTTTTACAACCATTTAAATAACAGGATTTAGATATAGGTCTGTTTTGTACATTTTTTGCTATATTGGCACCTATCATTGTACTTTCTGTATTGTAAATTACTTTTAATTCTACCTGTTTCAATTTATCAATTAGATAAACTTACACCTATAGTTTTACTATCTCTTGGCATGTAGTAGCATAGAAACAAAGTCTAAATTCATACTAATGTTTCTACTGTGAAGAATATTATTTTTTTTAAATTTCTGATGGTTTAAGTAGTCTGTCTTAAATTTTAAAATATCACGTGAGTATATAGACATATAACTTTGTGCCATTGTCTTTTCTTTGGACAAATTACTAAGGTTATTTTGTTTCATTTATAAGGAATCATTACTGCCTTTAAAAAGATGTAAGTGTACTTTAAAATTCCAAAACAAATGAGGTACTAAATTTTTTCTTTATCACACCATCTTAAGATAATGGTTTCAATTTTATGATTACTTTAAAAGTCTTTCTCCTATTCTCTGTGTCTTTATCTTTTGGATTCTATGTTGAGTATCTGTTTTCCCATTGTATGTCATGTACATATATCACATACAAATTTATCAGATGAGTGTTCATGTATGTGTATACAGTAAACATGTTTCACATAAAGTATGTAAAATTGTAGATTCCATTCTAGGAGTTTGCTGCTCTCACCCACTTTTCCTATTAGTGAGTCTCACTGTGTGGTTAGTCTTCAGCTTATAGGCTCCGGTTTTTTTGTTGTTGTCTTTGTTTGTTTTCTGCTTTAGCCTTCAGATAGCTAGAAATATAGACAAGTGCTACATGGCCCGGTTTTGTTTACTTTACAGCTTCTCCACTTGTAGCACAATTTGCTATTTAAGCTATGCAACCTATGCTGACCTTGAATTTGCAATCCACCTCTCTCTACCTCCTAAGTGGTGTGATTATATGGATTTGCCATCACAGCTGGTCCACTCAGCTTTGAATCTTTTAAACTACTACTACCAGTCATGAAGCAATTTCTATGTTTATAAGATGATTGATCTTTCTATCAGCCCTTCCACATGTTAGTTCCTAGTCTCTTAAAATGTTGTATTAGTATTTAATTGCATTTTAATGTCCTTGTACTCCCTTGGTTGTCTAGTGGTGAACATCCATGAAACTGTAATAGTTAATTTGTTGGGTTCTTCTGTACCAGACACTATGGTTACCATGGGCATGAAGTATTTTTATTAGTTCTCACAAAAATTCATCATCTCCATAAAGAGGTCAAAAGACTTGTACATATTTGATTTGATAAACAGCCATTCTCATTACATTTGGGTAGATAATCAAGCCCCAGGCCCCATACTTGCAACTAAGAACCAAATCCGTTTGGGGATTTGTTTGAAGATAAGTATTTTTGTCACATTTGACTGCTACTGTATCTGACAATAAAATCTGGATAATATGAATTTATTACTATTCCCCAGGCAGTTTTATTTGAATTTTAATTGAGACTGCTCCTTATGATATTAAAAATATTCTGGTTTTCATTTTAACTTGATAATAAACATCTTTATTTATATTCTTATTTTGAAATTATCTTCCAACTGCTTTATACCAATTAAACACATTTTTTTTTGACCTGGACATTTATATCCTTACTTGGCTATACCTTTATTTACCTTTTCCTTTGTTATTTCCAATGATAAGGCATTAATTCGTGTGTGACATGAATTCTCCCCATGTATCCTTATTCCTTGTATCTTATGTCACTTGTATTTTAAGCTGCTTTATTCCTTGAGTAAGCTTATGTACTGGCTCATTGACTTGGCATCAGGAGAAGTATGTGCCAGGAACTAGAACTTCTTGTCATCCAAGCATGCTTCTGCATTGTTTTTTTCTTTTTTTTTTTTTTTTTTACTTTCATTGTGTTTTTCCCTCTGTATATGACTGACAGACACACTGTGTGACACTCCAGGTCTACTCATCTACAATGATTCATGTACTATTCTGCATCTATTTCTTTTCAGCTCTTGCTTGCCACTTTATAGACTATTGTGTGATGCTGGGCTCTGGGTCAGTAAACTCAATTCACTATACTCTCTGCCAGCTGGTTCCCAAATGAGCTCAAGACAACAGAGGGATTGAAGGGATGATGGAAGGAGACTTCCTGTTATAGAGCTGTAGTTGCTCTAGTTCTCAGGTTCCTTCCTCCATCCCCCAGGGTCTGTTCAGAGGTGTCAGCATTATCCTGGAGACTCTACCTCCTCAAATAATGGATGTCATTTTTTCATGGCCCTCCTCTAATGTATACATTTCTGTAATTTCACCACTTTGACTTTTGTTCCTCAGGGCATTCTTTGGGGTAAGGGAACAGTCAATATTTTCATCTGCCTCATTTCAGTGTTTACTTGATAGGGATTGAAGGAATTTCTTTGTGTAGGTACAGTCAGCTGTTGAGGGAAAAAAAAGTGTTCTTTTTAGCTTAATCTTTGGAATGCCCTGTGCCTCCCTTGTTTAGATAACAGGAAACACAATTGTAATTAAAATTACTTCAAATGCTTTTCTGACTTCAACAGTGCGTGTGCTTATTCATTCATTCTGTGATACCTACATTTGTTTGCTTTCTGTACTAGTAAAGGTTCTCTAGGAGAGCAAAACCCATAAAATATATCTTCAGTTCTGAAACATGGTCATCTATAGATGGCGGCTACAAAGCTAAGGAGTCAAGTAAAGAAACTGAACAAATGAATAGAACTTATGTCATTCCTAAAAGTCTGGGGAGAGAAATTTGCATTTTACAATCATTGAAATGAAAGGCAGCACAAAGCACCTTCATTTGGTACCCTGATCTTAAGTGCGCCCTTGACAAAGGCCAGTAGCTCAGTCCTTTTTAACTCAGAAGACAAGTTGCTAAATAGACTCAGTGATTAAATTAAGCAATCTCTTCCTGCCTAACTCCTTCCTGGACCAAAGGTTTAGAGTTTTTTGTTGGTTTGGTTTTTTTTTGTTTGTTTGTTTTATTTGTTTTTGTTTGTTTTCCTTACAGAAGAATAATTTTGTTTTTAATTTGTAAGAAAATAACAACATTTAAGGAATTGTGTTATTGTTATGTCAAGAATACTCTGTGAGACATAAGGTCATTGGGATTAAATAAAGTCTCCAAGACATATATTTTTGTTTTCTTTCTTGTTTGTTTGTTTTGAGGTAGGATCTCTTCAAATAGCCCTAGCTGGCTTTGAACTCACTATGTTGATCAGGCTGGCCTCAAACTAATAGATATCCTCTACCCATGCCTCAATGCTGGTATTAAAGGTGTGTGTTACCACACTGGGCCTCAAAATCTACCATAACATATATTTTTTATATACTTATGGAGTAGAAAAAGAAAGAGTATGGTGGTTAATAATGGTTGTCACCTTGATTAGGTATGGCTCAAACAGTAAGAAACAAAGCCTCCCTCTCTCGCTCCTCTCCTCCCTTGCCCTTTTTCCAGTCCACTGATAGGGGAGGTCTTCCTCCCTTCCATCTGACCCTAGCCTATCAAGTCTCATCAGGACTGCCTGCATTGTCTTCCTCTGTGGACTGGTAAGACTGCACCTACTGGAGGGAGAGGTGATCAAAGAGCGAGCCTCTGAGTTCATGTCACAGACAGTCCCTGTTCCCCTTACTAAGGTACTCACTTGGACCCTGAGGTGCCATGGGCTGTCCTCTCCATGCATGGTTCTTGGTTGGAGTATCAGTCTCAGCATGGGTCCACATTTTTGGTTCTGTTGTTCTCTTTATGGAACTCCTGTGCCCTCCAGGTCTTTCAATCTCACCCTTCTTTCATAAGATTCCCTGCACTCTGCTCAAAGTTTGGCTATGAGTCTCAGCAACTGCTTCCATATCCTGCTGAGTAGAGTCTTTCAGCGTCCCTCTGTGGTAGGCTCCTGTCCTGTTCCCTATTTTCTCTCTCTTCAGATGTCCATCCCATTTGCCTTTCTGAATGAGGATTGAGCATCTTACCCAGGGTCCTCCTTCCAGCTCAGCTTCTTCATATGTACAGATTTTAGTATGTTTACCCTATGTTATATTTCTAATATCCACTTATTAGTGAGTACATACCATGTGTGTCTTTCTGCTTCTGGGATACCTCACTCAGGATAATCTTTTCTAGTTCCATCCATTTGCCTGCAAATTCTTGATTTCCTTGTATTTATTGATGAGCAGTATTCCATGTGTAAATATATGGGGAGGGGTCATGGGTGGGGGCTATAACTGGGATACAAAGTGAATAAATTTTAATAAATAAAAAATAAAGAAAGAAAGAAGAGAAATGATCTGCAACAACATGTAAGATTTTGATTGTGAGGAATCTGCACAAATTCAGAGTAACTGAAAACAGCAGGAAATGCAGAAATTTAAGACTGGCATCTTTTGTGTCACTTGGAATCAAAACCAAAGCTGAATGAACCAGGGTGATAATTCTGAAGTTCTTCTTTATCCACTTAGTCTAAGAGACAGTGAAACTTCAAAATTATATAAAAAACAGTGTCTAAAAACAAAAACAAAAGCAAAACAACAACAACAACAAAAAGAGAGACAAAGCCTTGGAATGTGTCTATGAAGGTAGACAGTTTAACTGGACGTATGCCTCCATATAAATGGGCAGTGGAAAAAGCACCAATATTTGCTTGTGGCTTCACGTCTTGCTGGTGACTGTCCCTGTGTCTGACGCTTTTATCATCCTTCATGTTCACCAGACTCCAGCTCCCTCAGCTTCCAAGGTGTAGCAAAGAGCAGAAATCCTCCAGGAATCTTTCAGAGTATCAGCATGAGGTTGGGGCTTCCAAGGAATTCAGCTGTGGGAATTGAGAAGCTGTTGATCTCTCAGTCTCTTCACTATACAACAATCTTTTGTTGAACTACTCAGTCCCTAGTGGATGAAAGTCATTGCAGTAAATCCTTTTTGTAAGATAGGTGCATTTAGATTTTCCTTGTTATTCTTGGACACTGGTTCAAGATATCTTGTTGGGACTGCTATCTGTGGGCTTATTTTATTTCATTTAATTCTGTGTCAGGAAATTTTGGGTTTTGAATTCAGCAGGTCGATTGTTCTACAATATACTAATTAGAGATGACTAGAACCAGAATTATCACAAATTTCTTTTACTTTTTAAAGTTATTAATTGTATGAGTATGAGTTTTTTGTCCATTTGTTTTTCTTTTCCTTCCTTCGTTCCTTCCTTCCTTCCTTCCTTCCTTCCTTCCTTCCTTCCTTCCTTTCTTTTCTTTTTTGCCTGCATGTACCACATGTGTGCTTAGTGCCTGAGCCATTCGGAAAATGACATCCGTCCCCTGTAGCAGGAGTTGGGTATAGTTGTGAGCTTCTGGATGCAGGTGTTGGGAACTGAACAGATGCTCTCTTCAAGAGTCCCAAGTACGTCTAAATTCTGAACCATTTCTAAGGTCCAGTGAATCAGAATAGCTGAGATTTTAAAAACAGAAGAAAGGAACACATTTTCTAGAATGGTTACAGGGAAAGAAAAACAATTTATCATTAGAGAGCAAACTGCTGTAGCCACTAGAGAGATCAGTGTGGAGGTTTTTAAAAAAACTAAAAGTCGACCAACTCACAATTCAGATACAGTACTCTTGGACATACATCCAAAGAATTTTATGGCCTGAAATTGGCCAAAGTGCAGATAATAAAGACTGGAATGTTCAGCCCTAAGTGGGGCATAAAAAGCACATCTTTCTCCCCAAAACTCAGGAATCATTGTAGAAGAGGTAGTGTGGACATTGTTAGAGAGAGTGGCTGTAGAAAACTACAACTATGCAGTGTCCTCCAGACACAAGAGAGCAGCTGTGTCTAACCACTGTGAGACCATGAAGAAGCCCCTGTACAAGCTCAAGCAAGGCCAAGTCCTGACATGAAAAGCTACCTTTTGCCGACGATCCATTCTCTATCCATTGCTGCTGTGAGAAAGTCAGTTTACTTTATAATTTGTTTCCCCTGATAAGTTACACCCTACAGAAGGATCCACATCTAAGAATTTATTGATTCACAAATTGGAATTGATGGGGAACAATAAATAAATAAATAAATAAATAAATAAATAAAAGGACACAAATTTGCTGGGGTAATAAAATGGAGGTTGATCTAGGAGGAGTTGTGGGAGGGGATTAGTATGATCAAATCACTTGGAGACTGAGCTGCCATGGGCTACATCTGAACAGGGGGTCTAAGTCCTTTCCATGAATGGTCCTTGGTTGATGCATTTGTTTCTGCAGGCCTCCATGGGCCAAGAATTTTTGGCTTTGTTGGTCTCCTTGTCAAGCTCCTGTCCCCTCCAGGTCTTTCTATCTCCCCCTTTACTCCTAGGATTCCCTGCAGTCTGCCCAAAGTTTGGCTATGAGTCTCAGCATCTGCTTCAATACCCTGATCAGAAGAGTCTTTCAGAGGTCCTCTGTGGAAGGCTCTTGTCCCATATCCTGTTTTCTGCTTCTGGCATTTATCCTGTTTGCCCTTCTGAATGAGGGTCCTCCTTCTGGTTTACCTTCTTTAGGAGTACAGATTTTAGTATGTTTGTCCTATATTATATGTTTAATAACCACTTATGACTAAGTATATACCATGTGTGTCTTTCTGCTTCTGGGATATGTCACCCAGGATGATCTTTTCTAATTGCATCCATTTGCCTGCAAATCTCATGATTTTCCTGTTTCTAATTGCTGAATAGTATTCCATTATGTAAATATGCCACACTATCTCTATCCATTCATCCGTGGACATCTTGGTTGTTTCGAGATGAGATTCTGGCTATTATGGATAGAGCTGCTAAAAACATGGTTAAACAAATGTCCTTGCTTACACTTGAGCATATTTTGGATATATACATAGGAATGGTTTTAGCTGCATCTAAAGAAACTAAGCAAGAGAGAGGACCCTAACTAAAATGTCCAATCCCCATCCGGAAAGGCAAAGAGGAGGGACATCAGAAGAAGAAGAAAACAGGAAACAACCTAGGAACCTACCACAGAGGGCCTCTGAAAGCCTCTGCCCTGCAGACTATCAAAGCAGATGCTGAGCCTGATGGCCAACTCTCAGGCAGAGTGAATGGAATTTTATGTAAGAACTGGGAAATAGTAAGAGCTGGAGAGGACAGGGTCTCCACAAGGAGAGCAACAGAACAAGAAAATTTGAACACAGGGAACTTCCCAGAGACTCATACTCCAACCAAGGACTATTCATGGAGATAACCTAGAACCCCTGCACAGATGTAGCCCATGGCAGGTCAGTGTCCAAGTGGATTACCTAGTAATGGGAAGAGGGACTGCCTCTGACATAATCTGATTGGCCTGCTCTTTGATCACCTCCCTCTGAGGGGGAGCAGCCTTACCAGGCCACAGAAGAGGACAATGCAGCCACTTTTGATGAGAACTGATAGACTAAGATCAGAAAGGAGAGAAGGACCTCCCCTATCAGTGGACTTGGGGAGGGGCATGCATGCAGAAATGGGAGGGAGGGTGGGATCAGGAGGGGAGGAGGGAGAGGCTTATGGGGAAATACAAAATTAATAAAGTGTAATTAATAAAAAAAAGAAAAATAAAAAAGAACAAATAATGCAGTAAACATCTCATCACATGAGTACTCCGTGGAGGTCAGCTTTTCAAATCGAAGTGCACTTCACTCTCCACACAATACTATGCTGTTTGGCAAGTGGTCACTTGACCATTTCTTCAGAGAGCTTCACAAACACAAAATGCTTTCCTATATTTCTCCTTTTCTTTCCCCTTTGGTTGAGACAAGGTATCACTATGTAGCCCTGGCTCGTATGGAACTACTCACAAAAATCTGCCTGCTGCAGCCTCTCGAGTGCTGGGATTAAAAGGTGTGTGCCGCTATGCCCAGCTTATTTTCCTTTAACTTTTAATCACAAATATTAAATATAACTATTTCAATGTACAATGATGCTATAAAGAATATCAGAGACCAAAACTGCCCTCTGGGCTGAACACAAACCAAGCTTAAATCATACAATGAAGGCCTTCATGTAAACAGCTCCTATAATCACGTATTATTTAAATGAAACTGTCATGTAAACAGTAGTGATTAGAAGCTATTTTCACCCCTGAGGTTGGGGTGGTTTGGGTTCAGAGGAGTGATAATATTATAAGATGATTTAATGAAGAAATAAAAACACCAGTTTACCAGTTTGCTACGACCCCCCCCCCAAAAAAAAAGAAAGAAAGAAAGAAAGAAAGAAAGAAAGAAAATAGCGTTAACATAGTTTTTGTATATTTCAATTTTCTTATGTGAACATCCTGGCATTGTGTTGTCTAAATATTTGTCAGTGGTAGAACTTGTGTTTGATTCTTGATTTAAGAGACTGTTTCAGAGACCTCATTCTATATTGCCATAGGGACAAATGAAGTTTAAAAAAAAATAGTGAAAATGACACCTATGTAGAATTCATGTACTATGTTATCCAAAAAAGTATATGCTACAAATACAGACAAATATTTGTGTAGATTTTTGGTTCTACCATTGGTGTTTATAAAACTGAAATCACATGAATATATGATTAGTCTCTCTCTCTGTCTGTTTTTTTTTTTTTTTTTTTTTTTCACAGTGTTTCTCTGTGTAGCCTTGGATGTCCTGGACTCATTTTTGTAGATAAGGCTGTCCTTGATCTCACAGAGATCTGCCTGCCTCTGTCTCCCTGAGTGCTGGACATGTGCCACCCTGCCCGGCTATGATTAGCTTTAATAAAGATTTAGTTATCTCTCCTTAGTGTATTAATACAAGGTTTTATTTAAGAATAACAAAGAACTGGATTTATTTACGAAAATAAAAGTTGTTGTCCAGAAACCAAAAGCCTAATTAAAACTCTATAGGTAATTGATTATTCTTCAAAGCTGGAAGTTGTTTTAAATTTGATTCAGAATTTGTCCTCATTGACACTGAAAGAGTATAGAAGGTCAGAATAAAGTTTCTCTTGGGCTGGCATTGCTTAGAGGGAGACAGATCATTTTATACTCTAGAAATCCTGTCAACACCTGGAGGAGATTGGGCTCTAAGTGACAGATTTTGTTAAATAGTCACTGCTCTTTGTGGTTTCCATAGATTTTGTACAGATGCTGATATTTTTTTCCTAAACCATGTACGGGAATCTTTAACTATTTTAGCTGTAAAATGAATTATATTTAAAAATATGTGGTCAAGACAGCTTTTCTTTTTCATAAATATTGTTGAGCTCATGAACTGGTCAATTTATCTATCATACATTATTTGTTATTTTAGTAACTCATATAAGTATAGATTTCTGTTTATTTCCTTGTGATATTTAAAAGAGTCTTTTTTCCCAAAAAGATGATCAAAGCGTAGCTAATATTTTTTATAATACAAGTAGCATAAACTTATACCACCATCAATAATCAGGTTTTCTCTTCTGTTTTCCCATACTTTAATCCTTCATAATGGAAATCAAGCATCCTCACAGCCCATCTCTTTCAACATTCAGCTAGTAATATTTTTTTTCTCATTGGAGTCTGTTTATTAATTTTCTATAAAGCTTTCTTTGTTTTAAAATTGAAAATAGACTCTTCTCTCACACAATACATCTTGATCACAGTTTCCCCTGTCTCGGCTCTTCCCAACCTCCTTCCACCTCCCTTCTCCCCAGTCACACCCTGTCTGATTCAGAACAGAAAAGAGTAGGCGTCCAAGAGACCACAACCAAACACAACAAAACAATACACAGTAAGACAAGGCCAAAGCCCTCATACTGGCTGGGCAAGGCAACCAACAGGAGTTAAAGAGTCCCAAGAGCAGGCAAAAGAGTCAGGACACACCTGCTGCCAAAGGTAGGAGACCCACAATAGCACAGAGCTAACAGTCACAACATATTCTCAGAGGACCCGCTATAGACCCCTACAGGTGCAGTGTTTGCCACATCAGTCCCTGTGAGCCTAAATAAGCCCTGTTCAGTTGATTCAATGTACCATGTTCTCCTGGTCTCCTCTGTCATCCCTTGAGACTTATGTAATTTCTGCCCCCTCTTTTGTGGAATTCACCAGGCTCCAAGAGCAAGGACCCAACGGAGACCTCTAATTTAATCTGTCTCTCCCTGTCTCTGTCTCTGTCTATCTCTTTTTCTCTCTCTGTATAATATCTGGGTATAGGTCTCAGCATCCATTCCCACCTGCTGTTGGAGGAAGCCTCTCTGATGAAAATTGAGCAAAGCACCAATCTAAGAGTATCACCTAGTCATATTGACATAGTGACGTTTTATATCATTAAGACACAGTGTCCTTTTGTATCTTTAAAAATGGTCAGTTCCAAAACCAACTAGATTTTTGTTCTCCTTCTGAAGAGTTTCAAGCCCAGTACTAATAGCTGTTTATCCAGTGGGTGTTTGACATGGTCAGACCTTCATCTTACGGTTTTTGTTTGTTTGCTTACTTTTTTTGTCCCACCAAGAGATGGTGTTTTATAGAATATTCAAGTTTTTAAAAATCAAATATACCTATGCTGAAACCAATTTTGCTATGACCTACATTTATATAGAAGAATAATGAATATTCCCATGCATATAGTTCTTCATGTCTTTATCTTTAAAAAGTATACTTAAAACAACATCTTTATAATATGTGATAAGTCTACAGATGACATTCAGCTAGCACAAATAATATATAATTGATTCAATAAACATGAGGACTTCCTTCTCTGAAGCTGTGTCATCCCTTCCTCTCTGCAAGTGGAATTAATCAACTTCTTATTCTAGAATTTTCATTTGGAAAACTTAATTAAGATGCAATTTCAAATGCTTTCTAAGAAAAATAGTTATGCACTTGTGTAAACTAGTGTAATGAAGCAACATTACCTGGTTCTGTGCAAGGATTCATGACAATTTAGGGAGCCTGAAATGAAACTGCAGAGCCCAATCTTCTCCTCCGCCTGATTATAAAAATCTCTATCCCTGAGCCTCCTTTGTCTTCTCCAGTTTAAGGAATACATCTTTTTATTTTCTGGCACTAAGGACAAAAATCAGAGAAGAAATAATTCAGTGTGCCCCTAACACAGTCAGTTCTCTTGTATACAGTGATGTACTACTCAAATATAAATGAGTGATTGATTTACCAAATATGTTTTGACTAGGTTGTGCTATGCAGTGGTCGCTGGAGGTAAAGCTACTGTCAAGATGAATTTCTAGAAGCAAAGAATATGATAAGATAAATGGAAAGCTAAACTGGTCCTCACCATGCTTCCAGCTGTCCTGACAGATTTAATGTATCAGATAATCTCAGCAAGAGAGATGGAAATTCATGGAGGCTGCTCTGAGGCTGTGTCTATATAAATCAGCATATTTTTCCCGTGCAAGGTTATTTTGTTTAAATTTGATGTTACTGTTGCAGCATATGAGCCTGAACCCTGGGCCTTGAGTATAGCAGGCAGGTGCTCTCTTCCTGAGGTACGTTCTCAGACCAATGCAAGTTGTACTGCCATGCTTCTGCCTGTAATTTCAGTGACAGAAAACATGGACAATAAGGTGGTGTTGAAGATAAGTTAAGCTTTCACATCTTAATAAAATGTAGAACAAAAGCAGTGATATTTATGTGCGACTATGGCCATCTTTGCAGTTCAATACATCTGACCCATTTTGTTTGCTTGGAAAACTTATAATAGGTTATTGCCAGAGAACTCTATGTGATAGCTATTAAATAAAATTAAATAAATCTCTATTAGTAAATGAATGAAAGACACTTAAGTGAAAGGGACACCTGAATACCACCGACACATTACTTCTTTCTCCTTTCCATTTAATTTTTCCAGTAATTAGAGTGAAGTCAACAGGCAAACTTGTTTTCTTCAAATTCCGGGCATCATATCAGCAAAAAGTCATTATTTTCAAGAGCTATTCTGAAATTCCAACTACCTTTAAATTATTCTCAAACATTTAAATCTAAATACTTAAAAATGGTTTTCTCATTGGAATTTTAAATAAGTAAACACATTAAGAAAGGTTACTTCATGCAGTACAATAACCAGGATCCCCAAAGTGACTCTGTACAAGCCTTTAGTTCTATGTCATATTTTCTGGCTTAGCATGATATGAGGTAGTTTTCCTCAACATTTGGGACATAACACCTTTGGTTTTTGTTTTTTGTTTGTTTGTGTTTGTTTGTTTGTTTTTTTAATCAGATATCCTGCATTGTAAGTATTTATATTAAGATTCATTACAGTATGAAAATTGCTTATGAAGTAGCAATGAAATAATTTTATTTCTGGGGATCACAACATGAGAACATGCATTAAAGGGTTACAGCGTTAGGAATGATGAGAACAGGGACTTTCTGTTTAGCCACAATTGCATTCAAACTGAAGCTCTCCCTGTCTGAGCTTCCTGGGTAATGGGATTATAGTTCTGTGCCATTACAACTGGCCAGGCTGAAAATCTTATGAGAATTCAAGCAAGACTTAGCCAAATCTGAAGCTTTTCTTATGAGAGGAGTGCTGCATTTCCCAGAGTTATTTAAAAAATACTATTGCTTTTTCATAAGCAAATTATAAGAAATTATTCAAAAAAGATGGAAATGAGAGATGACACAGTTATCTCTGTATCAGAATATTATCACACAACTGAAAAAGGAATTGGGTTGTGTGGAAATTATGGGGTCTTATATATAATGAACATAAACTACAGTCTCTCTCTCTCTCTCTCTCTCTCTCTCTGTCTTCCCTCCTCTCTATATCTCTCCCTCCCTTCCTCCTTCTTTACCCCTCTTGTAGAGGAATTTTAATCCAGCAAGATGGCTGCTCTGGCAAGGGGTCACATCCAAAGTCCTTCTAGGTCTATGTTATCCAGCTGGAATGCAGACACACTCTGGATTACAGTATGATTTGGCTGGAATGCAGACATGCTCTCTTCACACCTTTAATCCCAAATAATAAAGTTGTAAGGTTAGTTTATAGAAGCCATGTTTGAAAGTGAAGTCAAATTGAGTGGCAGACAAAGTGATGAACCAGAGAAAAATTTGACGTCCTAACTCCCTTGAGAACAGGACAGAAAGGTGATGCTACTTAAGAGCAGTGGAGAGAGAGAGAGAGAGAGAGAGAGAGAGAGAGAGAGAGAGAGATTCTTACAGGGATAGTTTGACAGAAACAGGTGGTAGAGAGAACACACTAGACACAGGTGAGGACAGAATGGGCCAGACAATGAGAAAGAGACGGAAGATTAAAACATACTGCTAGAATTAGTTTGAGTACAGGCAGAGCAATTTAGATAGAAGTCAAAAGAAGTCGGTTTGAATCAGTCAGCTTGGAAAGGAATTTAGGCCGTAACAGCTGATGTGAACCAGACAGCAAAAGTTCAGAAAGAGCTAGAAAGGCCTGGGAATGACTTTCCCCTCATCCTCTCATCAAGAAAATTAAAACAACATTTTACCCTATCTTAATATCATTTATATGCCTGAAGCTACACAACCAGAAGAGAAGAGATTGTAATAACTACAGCTGAGAAACAGAGTTATTAAAGTATACCGTCATCAGTATCCGCCTTGAGTTTTGGTACTGCCTGTTATTGCTGTGATTTAAAGCATTTTTCACCTCACTCTGGCTACTACTTACTTCATAGCAGTCTGTGAGGGCTGTGTCAAGCCATGCTTGTACAGTGTTTCACACAGAGCCTGCTTGTGTGATATGGTAAGGACTCAGTAAACATCAGATTTTATCATGAGAACATGTTCATGGCATTTTCTACTCAAGTTTATTGCTTTGTGGAGCAGCACTTTTGAAATGAAGGGCACAGTTTTGTTCTTTACTGTGTCCCTTTTGTATCCTCCAAAAAGCTATTTTTTTTCAGTTATTGCTTTCTCCTTCAGCATAGTCCCATAACATAGAAATGATATATTTTAAAAGACTAATAAGCAAAAGATAACATCAATTAGTTAAATGTGATAGAGATGTAGAAAATTTTGGATGAAAATAGGCCATGGGAAACTGGTTATAAATTGTTTAAACACAGAGTAATAAATAGTTTTAGATGACAGGTTAATTTAATCATTGCTTTTTTTAATTACACTCTATTCACTTTGTATCCCCCCCATAAGTCCTTCCCTCCTCCCCTCCCGATCCCACCCTCCCTCCCCCTTCTTCACACATGCCCCTCCCCAAGTACACTGTTAGGGGAGGTCCTCTTCTCCTTCCCTCTGATCTTAGTCTATCAGATCACATCAGAAGTGGCTGCATTGTCATCTTCTGTGGCCTGGAAAGGCTGCTCCCACCTCAGGGGGAGGTGATCAAAGAGCAGGCCAATCAGATTATGTCAGAGGCAGTCCCTCTTCCCATTACTATGTAACCCACTTGGACACTGAACTGTCATGTGCTACATCATTGTTTTTAATTAAAAATCAAATGGTATGTTACAGGAGCTAGTAAATGTTATTTTTGTGACTATAGAGATGTTAGTAAAAGTCAGCAGGATCAAATCTCCTTATAAGGTATTTATTCATGTTCCCACTAGAGGATTACCTTTGAAAGCCTTTGTATGATCACAAATTCAAAGCAAGGCAAAACATCTTGATCAGCAGAAGTTTGCAGCAGTTCTTCATGTGGTACCAGAGGAATGAGAACCCACATTACCTGTGCTTAGAAAATAATTTGCAAAGGAAGCCTAGTGCAATTCCCAATTTGCATTATTTAAAATTTCAGCCTTAAAATATTTTCTAGATCTTACTATCTCCCCCTTCTTTCCTAAGATTCCCTGCACTCTGCCCAAGGAGAGCAACAGAACCAAAATATCTGGGCACCGGGGTCTTTTCTGAGACTGATACTCCAACCAAGGACCATTCACAGATATAACCTAGAACCCTTCTCAGATGTAGCCCATGGCTTCTCAGTGTCCAAACGGGTTCCCTAGTAAGGAGAACAGGAACTGTCTTTGACATGAACTCAGTGGCTGGTTCTTTGATCACCTCCCCCTGAGGGGGGAGCAGCCTTGCAAGCCACAGAGGAGAAAAATGCAGCCAGTTCTATTGAGATCTGATAAGCTAGGGTCAGATGGAAGGGGAGGAGGACTTCCCCTATCTGTGGACTTGGAGAGGGGCATATGAGGAAATGAGGGAGGGAGGGTAGGATTGGGAGTGAATGGGGGGGGGCTACAGCTGTGATACAAAGTGAATAAACTGAAATTAAAATAAAAATATAAAAATATTCTCAAGAAAAGTTCAGGAATTACCAAGTAAGTTCTGTATATTGCTTTTTTTGTTGTTTGTTTGTTTGTTTCTGCTATATTTCAGAAGGAACAATGATATCCCTCCAACGGAGCTTCAGCTGATGACCCTCATTAGACTTTATGAGCTTGGTTGTCCAGATAAAAAAATGCAAAAAGTTTGGAGGTAGACATCAGGTGTTAAAATGGCTCAGCTGACTTGTAGAAAAGCTATATTGTTATTGTTTTCAAAAAGAGTAAAAAAACCTTATAAAATATATTGAAGCTCCTAGTTTGGTGCAAAAGAATGATCTTATTTATGGTCAGTCCTTATAACTTACACATGCGCGCGCTCGCGCGCGTGCGCGCGCGCGCACACACACACACACACACACACACACACATCAAAATAGACAGACAGTCCCGCCTCTGAGAAAAAGGTATCGGACAGGTCTGATGCTCTTTGGGTGGATGACACCTAAATGAACATCGGTACAAAGTCCCAATTTATTTCTAATATCAGAGATCAGACCTCTACTCTTGCCTGATGCATCTAAAACAAAAAGGGGGAACTGCAGAGAGCTGCGTAATGCTATGCCTTAAAGATGGAGCTGGTTTCCGCCTTCCACCTTCCCGATGGTGAGTGCTCTCTGTCACAAACAACTCCACAATTGCCTAAGGCTGAGGATCTGGCTTGCTTCCATGTATGTGGACCTATCTGCATTGCCCACGTGGCACGCCTGGGTTGGCTACCCAGAGGCTATTTAAGCTGTGGGCTGGCTTTCCCCAGGGTCCGAGGATTGTTCAAGGTTCCTGAATAAACTGCATTGAAAAAAAAAAAATAGACAGACAGACAGACAGATTTTCTTCTTCTACTGATAGTGACATTGGTCTGGTTTTGTTTATGCAGACATTTCTAGAAGAACCTGTTTTACAGCTGAATCCCTGGTATTCTCGTTCTTACGTCCTTCTGCTCCTTCCTATGTAATCAGAAAATTAAGCTGGACAAAGGGCAGAGATCACCATATTTTGGGAACTCAGTCTTAGCTCACACATCTACATCACAGCTTCTGTATCTATGGCTCAGACTACTGTGCTATGCAGGCCTCAAGGTGAACAAAGACGGCAGCTTCTATATGCTTATTATAATCACTGCCATTCAGTTGGACTTTTGAAAAAAATTAAGCTTCACATACAAATTTTTAGTTCAAACTCAGCATAATAGGAGTCTTATGGGATTAATTTGGTTCTATAACAAAGAATTAATATAGTGACTAGCATTCCATTTGGAGACTATTGTGACCTTCTATTATTCAATTTTGCATTCTTCATTTAAAAATTAATTGTAGCAATTCATTTTTTATATTAAGTAATACTGAATATTGGCAATTCATTAATAATATCTTATTCTCAAAGGGAAGAATGTTCTGTATAACAGCAAATTACACAAGAGTATTCTACCTTGTGGAAACACAGAATATTAAACAAAAATTATTGCCATTCTGACTAAATTTTATGATTGTCTTATCAGCAACTTAATTATAGCAAGTTTAGCATAAAAGTACACTTAAACGCAGTATATCAGAATATTCTGGATATATTATAACAATATAATCTACACTCTTTTCTTGACTTAAATTTCAAAATTTAACATTGTTATATGAAGGAGAAAACAATTTGACCTATGGATAAGGCTATTCATTGTTACATTAATATTCTCCAGTATACAGATGAATCAGAGTTGTACCTCATACTTACAAACCATTCCAAACTTCTACAAGATTATGGAAACATAAATTAGTTTAGAATTTCATTAGTGCAAAATAAAGAATAAAATATTTATTAATAAAGTGTCACTATTGATGTTTATTTTTCATATTAGTTTTTTATAAACTTACTTCTTGTAACTGAAATTCAAGATCTTCCTACTGAGTTAAATACCTTTGTTTTTTCCCTACTTCATTAGGTGCTAAGTCCTGTGACAACCAGCAGAGGACAGCAAAGCATAGCCCATGATACCTTGTTGCAGCACAAACTAGGAGAATGAATGACATGGTAATCTGATCCGGTTTGAGAGGGGTGTGTGGCAGGTGACAGTTCTTTTGTCCAGGATGCTTAAGATTAAATGGAGAGGGTCTGAGAAGCTCAAGAAACTCTGTATTTATTCAGCACAAGCTGAGCAGCTACCACTGTTAGGCTTTGTGTGTAGAGAAAAAGACCACTCAGGCTCCTCTCGCAGTAAAAATACTGCGTACTGAAGAAACAGTCTGAAATTTATACTGAGTTGCTAAAAATAAGAAGGTAAAGGACATAGCATGTTTTGCTTTCTTTTGAGGGATGGGTGTGGTAACTCCTATGCTGCCTATATTGCTCTTGGACTCATAGTTCTCGGCCTCCTATGTGCTGGGATTGCTTGCAAGCAACGCTAATAGGGCAATCTGGGCCTTGAATCAATCTTCCTATTTTTTCCTCTTGTCTTCCTTCCTCCTTCCCTTCCCTTCCTCTCTTCCTCCCTCCCTACTTTCCTCCCTTCCTTCTTCTCTCTCTCCCTCCCTCCATCCCTTCTTTCTTTCCTCTCTTTTGTAAATATTCTCTGCTCCCACTCACTATCTTCAGCCTTTATCTCTTGCCATCTCAGGCACTAACCAGTCTAAATCCTGTCATTGTGCCTCTCTATCAAAAGTTAAACTTGACCATTCTCGGAAGAGTCCAGTATTCGTCTGGTGAAGTTATGTGAGTTTGCTCCCTGTGAGAAAGAGAATCAATCAATAAAGGACAATCAGCAAAGCCAGGAAAATTGTTTTAATGGAGGAGGCATTGCACTGAATTGCACATGCAGCATGTGATGCTCCAGGTGTTTCTATTCTATCATAGAAAAAATGCTTGTTGTCTGAAGTTTATTTAACAATGTAAATACGCTGAAAAAAAGTAACCAGCAGAAGAAGACTGATTTCCCCACCTGTCACTGGTATGAACAGTTTCACTGTGTATCTAGAGCAGAAAATCAAGTAATGACATCTTTAGGAAAATTCTCTTATCAGTCTGTTCCTCAAACTCAGGGCTAACAAAGTCTAGTTAGGAGATAATTGCTTTGGAAATGGAGATCTTCTTTTTAGTTTTCATCTAGTAAGAGCTCCTGATGTCTGCTAGGAAATTTGGTAGACGAGGGAAAACATGATGTTTCTTCACCAACAACGGCTTTTATTAACCTCCCGATGTTTGTCTCAGAGGGCTGTGATTATGATCCTGCTGACATCAGCCACCCATCTGTGTAATGTTTAGACTCAAGTCGGGAAAGGCTGCAGGCGGGGAGGGTTTGTGCCACTGAAGAAACAGCCAGAGAATTAGGGAGAGGAAGCCTGATGTGTTCTGCTGGTAATGTTACCCAAGTAAACAAATGCCTGGTGACTCTCTGCTCTGGGCTTCATGATGCACTAATTATCTCAGGTACACAAGGATGCGTTAGACAATTCTCCCTCCCCTCAGAAGCCTCGTGGACAGAAGGCTTATGCAAACAGAACACAATGGGATGTAAGTGCTGAAGTGAAGCGACTCCTGCCTGAGAGAGAGCAAGTGTGGTTTAGACACTAAGTGATTCTGCTTGATGTCTATGGGAGAAAAGAAACTTCCTCAGGCATAGACACTCACAGGATAAATGTTCTACCTTGCTGTCTGTTACAATTTACATATCCCAAGCGGGCAGAATAAGAATACTCATCCCTCAGCACATATCCTGGCATTCTGATGAGTGAGCTTTTCTCCTTTGCTCTTTTGAAAACGAAGGGGATCAGGATGTTGTGGGATTAAGTGATTAGTCTAGGGACAAACGTGTTAGGACATAGGGATAGCATTTGATACTATTTTTTTTTCCAGTAAAGAGTTCTGTGGATCATTTAGTAAATCTTTAGCTATAGGAATTATTTCTATTAGATGTCGACTAAATTTTAGACAAAAAGCAGAGAGTGTCAAAGGTTGACCAGGCTCCCTGCGCTGACCTCACTGAAGTGACAGGATGTAGCCACAGTAACTGAGACAATGATACAGCAAGGCATCTTTACAATGAACATTTTTTTCCCTGAGGCTAAAACTCTATCAATTGTGCCATTTTTTCACCCTTGAATCTGTGAGTTTTTCCAAGGCCATCAAGTCTGGTAAAATTAATGTCCAATGAGATAGTTTTGATTGTCCAGCATCGGTCATCTGCAGAATGGCCAACCATGAAAAAAGTCTTGCCCTGCAAACTTTCAGGGTTCTGACTCAGGCTGAGATTTGAGGAAGCTGGTTTAAGTGTAAGATAAGACTGGGGCTTCAGTTTCCAGATGATACTGAAAGGAAGAAGTACGGCTTTCCATGACTGATAATACCGTGGGTTTGGCCCTCTGTTTGCCACACTGTAAAACTATGACCATAAAGTTTAAACTCCCAACTCCTGATATCTGAAAAGCTTAGCAGCTAGACAGCTCTGGAATCAAAGTTCTGTCTCCTTATTTGTGTATTTTCACTGCCATTGATGGTACCAACAGAAGTGGCAACTGCTTGTCTGTTCAACTTGAAACCATACAGTATATAAAAACAAAACATCAAAAACCTGACAGTGTAAGAGGATGATAGTTCCAATCCTTAAGACACTGAAGACTTAAAAAATGAAAAATTCCTGTGAGGAGCCTGATGAAGCTGCAAAGGTAAAACAATGGAAACCTCAGAATGTTGGCTATTCAAAGGCTATGAACCTTATCTAAGGAAAGCTGTAGGCATGGAGTGATGCATGCAAAAAAGAGAGGCTATGTGAGTTGTGGAGCTGGGGCAGTGGCTGAGCTCTTATAGACTTTGGAACCCAGCTGATTTCATCATTAGCTACAGGTGCTCAGCAAGGACCTTCAGCATTTGATGTTTGCTCTGCTGTCTCATTCCTGCTCTCCCTGACTTCCTTGCTATTCCTTGCTATTTAAAAGGGAAACATTTGTTTTTTGATGTTGTACATTGAATTATTTGACTTATTTTTCTCTTAAAAAAATCCACATGTAAGAGATAGAAACCATACACAAAGTAAATAAACTGTAATTAATACAAATAAATATAATTAAATAATAAAAAAAGAAAGTTAAAAAAAAAGAAGCTAAGCAAGGAGGATCCTGGGTAAGATGATCAATCCTCATTCAGAAAGGTAAGTGGGGTGGACATCAGAAGAGGGAGTAAACAGGGACAGGACTGAAGCCTACCACAGAGGGTCTCTGAAAGACTCTACCCAGCAGAGTATCAAAGCAGATGCTCAGATTCATAGCTTAACTTTGGGCAGAGTGCAGGGAATCTTGTGAAAGAAGGGGTTGATAGAACGACCTGGAGGGAACAGGAGCTCCAAAAGGAGAGCAACAGAACCAAAACATCTGGGCCCAGGGGTCTTTGCTGAGATTGATACTCCAACCAAGGAGAAAACCTAGTACACCTGCATAGATGTAGCCCATGGCAGCTCAGTCTCCAGGTGGGTTCCCTAGTAATAGGAACAGGGAATGTCTCTGATATAAACTCAGTGGCTGCTCTTTGATCACCTCCCCCTGAGGGGGAAGCAGGACACAGAGGAAGACAATACAGCCAGTCCTGATGAGACCTGATAGGCTGGGGTCAGATAGAAGGGGAGAAGGACCTCCCTATCAGGGGACTAGGGAAGGGGCATGGGAGGAGAAGAGGGAGGGATTGACAGGGGATGTTGGA
The DNA here is from genome assembly GCF_030254825.1 of Meriones unguiculatus. Taxonomy (NCBI): domain Eukaryota; kingdom Metazoa; phylum Chordata; class Mammalia; order Rodentia; family Muridae; genus Meriones; species Meriones unguiculatus. The sequence continues at coordinate 106,342,477 of NC_083356.1, forward strand.
GATGGCTACAGCTGGGATACAAAGTGAATAAAGTGTAATTAAAAAATAATAAAAAAAGGGCGGCATCATCTGGACCTCGTGAATGAGAAAGTTGGCCACCATCAGCATTCATCTCTCTGCTTCCTGACTGAAGAGTCACTGTGCGCAGGTGATTCAAATTCCTGCTGCCTTGACCTCTCCACCATGAGAGACTGTGTCTTCCAACTGTGAGACAAGAAAAACGCTGTTCCGTAAGTTGCTTTGGCCACGAATTTTGTCACATCAACGGAGAAAGCAACTAAGAAACACCCCTTCACTTCTTTAGTTTATTTTGAAGTATTTAATATTTGGGTGACATTGCGAAATAGCATTGCTTCCTAATTTCTTTTTTTCAACTAATCATCAGTAGTATGTTACAACTCATTTTCGTATGGCAGTTTTGTGACTAACAGATTTATTGAATTTATGTGTCTTAAACTATCTTAAATGGTCTCTTTAGGTATTTTGCTTTGCTTGAGAAAAGATTTTATTATGCAGTCCTGGCTGGCTTAGAACTCACTATGTACACAAGACCAACCTTTACCAGAAAAGATCTGCTTGCCTCTGCCTCCCAAGTGCTGGGATTAAAGGCTTGCAATGCTATGAACAGATTTAAACAAGTTCTTTGGCTAGACTCACAGTGCTATATTTTTAAAAATATTGTAAGAGTGTGATTTTTATCTTATTAGGGATTTTAGAGACACATTTTCATTTTTTATAAATATGATGTCAACTGGGATTTTCATATATTTTTTATGTGATGTGCTCTACTTCTATTCCTGATCTATTGATTTCTATCCCAGTGGAAATGGAATTTCATAAAATGCACTTTTTTGCATGCATTGTAAAATCTGCATATTTTTTCATTTTTATTATTTGATTTTTCTATACTGAATCATCCATGCAATCTAAAAACACATCCAAATTTTTGGTTGTTTGTTTGTTTGGATTTTTGTCTATTTTAATGATAATTTATTGGGTAAATGGGGTGTTTTAATGCATGTAAACACTATGCAAAGATCAAGTCAGACTATTTAGCATGTAGCTCACCTTGAATTTTTATCCTTTCACCCTGTTGAAAACATTCGAAATCCTCTCTTCTGGATATTTAAAGATACAATAAATGATTGCTACCTGTAGTTATCCTACTGTTGAGACCAGGAACAAATATGTCTGTGGTTTTTTATTGTTGTTGTTTGTTTGTTTGTTTTGTTTTTCTTTTATTAGTTACACTTTATTAACTTTGTATCCCCCCCATAAACCCCTCCCTCCTCCTCTCCTAATCCCACCTTCCCTCCCCCTTCTTTGCCCATGCCCCTCCCCAAGTCCACTAATAGGGGAGGTCTCCCTCTCCTCCTTCCTTCTGATCTTAGTCTATCAGATCTCATCAGGATTGGCTGCACTGTCATCTTCGACAAAGATGCCAAAACCATACAATGGAAAAAAGATAGTATCCTCAACAAATGGTGCTGGTCTAACTGGATATCTACATGTAGAAAAATGCAAATAGATCCATACTTATCACCCTACACAAAACTAAAGTCCAAGTGGATCAAAGACCTCAACATAAAACCAGACACATTAAATCAGTTAGAAGAAAGAATCTGGAAGACCCTAGAACTCATTGGTACAGGAGACAACTTCCTGAACAGAACACCAAAAGCACAGGCTCTAAGAGCAACAGTCAATAATTGGGACCTCATGAAACTGAAAAGCTTCTGTAAAGCAAAGGACACGATCATCAAAACAAAATGACAACCTACAGATTGGGAAAGAATCTTCTTCACCAACTCTTTATCTGACAGAGGGCTTTTTTTTTTTTTTTTGAGAAAGGGTTTCTCTGTGTAGCTCTGACTGACCTGGAACTTGCTCAGTAGAAGCTGGAATTGAACTCACAGATCTACCTGCCTCTGCCACCGAAGTGCTGGGATTAAAGGTGTGTTTCACCACTGCACAGTTACATCCCAATTTAATCATGGTATATAACCTTTTTATTGTGCTACTAGATTTGATTTGCTGGTATTTTGGTGAGGAATACATTTGTATTTATTTGAGTTTTGCCTGCCAACTTAGTTTCATTTTGTTATCTAATATGTGTGTAGTATATTCTGGAGAAAGTTCTATGTGGGATTAAGAAATACAATGATTATTTTGCTACTCTGTAGAGTGTGATTTACGTACTCATTTTGTCCATTTAATGCCTAGTGGTATTTGAACAACATGCTTTCTTGTGAACTCATATCATGAAATTTCTAACTACAGAAGGTGGAATGTTGTTTTCTATTTTTATTTTTTTTACACTGTACACTTTATTTATTTTATGTGTATAGGTGTTTTTGCCTGCATGTATGTCTATGTACTATGTAAATGCCTGGTGTTTGCAGAGGCCAGAAGAGGGTGTGAGACTCGAGTTTCAGATAACTGTGAGCCACCATATAGTTGCGGAAATGGACATGTGTTCCCTAGCAGTAGAGCCAGTTTACCTGTTAATCTGTCAGTACAGGAGTAAGCTATCTCTCCATCTGCATGTCTATTTTATTTTACTGTGTTTGTGTGCACGCATGCATGCATGCTTGTGAAGGCTATGATGTTACATACAACCTGTTGGGAGCCACCTGACTTGGACACTAAAAGTTAATCCTGTTTTTTGGGAGAGCAATTCAAGCTCTTAACTACTGAGTCATCTGTCCATACCCATCTTATATAAATTTTTATTCTCTTAATTTACACTAATGTTTTTTACATGTAGTTAGATGCTATACATCACTGTTGCTGCTGCATTCCTACATATTCTGGACCAGATATTATACATCTTTTGTGCTGTTCTTTCTCAAAACGGTCATTTGGCCATTCCTAACCCTCCGTTTATGTATTTATCAATCAATCAATCAATCAATCAATCAATCAATCAATCTATCCAGCCATCCATCTATTTATCTATCATCTGTCTGTCCATGTATTTTAGCTGCTTATAGCTCCTGTGGGTAAAGAGTACATGAACATCAGTCAGAGTTGTGTGATGATATTTGTATCCCACTAGTGATCAGGAAGCTACTGTGAGAGAGTCCAAGATGATCTTAATAGGTTGAACACACACATATACACACACAGAAACATACATACATGCACACACGCATGCACAACCATGAATGCACACATACATGCTTATGAAAAGCACTTTGAAAGTGAGTAGAACATTTCAGAACACTTAATCTGCCTCTTAAAAGAAATAACATTATGTGTCTTCTTGCCTTTTATTCCAGTCATTTGGCATGCATACACATTAGGAATCCATTTCATTTTAAGATATCTTCAAAGTAAAGGACTTAAAAATCGAACTTAAATGACAAATTTGGAGATGCTAAGCATTGATGATCAATTTTTCTACAAGGTAAAAATATCTACCATTAAATATTAAAAGGACTTACCTGTGGTGCGCTAGACTTTGCTGTATGATTTAGATATTGCATTGCTCTATTATATATGAACTTTGGAAAAAAATATAAAATGTTATAGATTGGCAATCCACCAATCATTTTCATTTAAGAGCCAAAGTATTTGCACACTTATGTATAATCCTTTTTCAAAAAGAGGGAGGAAGTGAGCCTTAGGACCGACCTTACAAAAAGGAACAAGATAGATGCCTTGGGGGATCAACACATAGGCATAAGTCCTATGCTGTGCAAATTTTAAGTTTTGTTGCATTGAGAGTGAAGGCGCTATAAGCAATGAAGCCTCCAGAGAATAATCTTATAAGAGACACATTTTGCTTCTGTAAAAATCCCAAGGGAATAGTGTACACAAAGCCCCATTTTAACATGAGAGAAAAAAAGACAACCAAAGCAAATTTCCTCAAAGAGTTGAAAAGGAAATGCTTCATTACTGAGTTTCCTCCCTTTCCTCCCAAATATGAAAATTTATCATTTTATAGTATCAAAAGATTGAAAGCCTTTCCTCCACCCATTCTTTGATCTTACACAGCAATTCCCAATATTTCTGCTGTTCCATCTAACAAAGTGAAACTTGCTACAGATCTAAAAACCTTTACAATTATTTCAGACCTCTTAGGTGCGTAACCTCTATCACATGCTCTGTGAATTGTAATGCACATTTAACTTGAAACTCAAAGGGACACACAGAGCTCAGTTGTAAGGCATCAAGTGTTGAAGGGTTTTTGAATGTCTTGTAAATTACCATGGATTCATGGTTGTCCTTGTGAGGAAGTTACATTTCATGACTTTGTTTTCAGAAATAGAGAGGAAGAGGCTTGAACTTACAATGAGATGAGAGTCTTAAGCATGGAGAGTCTTATGTGGAGCCTTTCCACTGTGTGTTCTTAAGTGTGGATAGCCATTATCTGGATGTCCAGTGTTTTTCACTTGCTCCTCCTGGCAGTAGATAAGGCACCTGAGTATCAGCTTTAGAGAGACATAGCAAGATTAGTGTTTGAAGTAACTTAAGAGAAGACAATGATTTTGGTAAAATACATCTTTGGCAGAATTTAAATTATAATTATGTTATTTTCATTGAACAAAAATAGTAGCTCTGAAAATAAGAATGTGTCTCATTTTATAGAATATAGTAGGACTTTAGCACATTTACAGTAATGATGGGAAAAGTCAGTAAACACTGAACAGGTGTTATTTTATTGATGGCATAGGAAGTTAGTCAGCTGAAGAACTAACGGTATCGCTAAAGAAAGTATCACATTACATCCCAGAAGTATATTTATGAAGAACATTTTAAAAAGAACTTTTATTGGGTGAGGTAATTTAGCTAAGAAATCTTAAAACACGTATAACTTTAAGTAAAAGTTTGAGATTTCTATTTCTCCGGCTTCATGCACACACTGAGCCACCACAGAAGCAGTCCGTGGAAATCGAAAAAGCCATGAATGTTATAAATGAAAAGGAAATTCAAGCAAGTCATCAAGATGATTTATTCTATTCAGGAGGCCCTATAGGCAAATTCTTTTTCTGAATGCTTAACCTGGGGACTTCCTGTGGTGTGCAAGGTTTCCTTCACATTCAACTTTTTTTCATGAAGAGAGTCAGAAGAAGGACCATTACTCTGCCTGCTGCTTTTCCACTTTCCAGTATTTCATTACCATGAGGGACTTAGGTCTACACAATGAAGAATGAATGATGATGCATTTGACCGAGGTCAAAATATTTGAATATTTCATGTCCCTGCCTGTGTAGCTTTAGAGCAAAAAAACTAGACTTCAAGTTAATTTGGAGCTTTTAGTATGAGCTGGGATGTGTAGTGTACTTCCTGTAATATAGAAAAGTGCAACTACAGACTTAACAGCATCCGTGGATAGGACTTTCTATGCCTCTTCATTCTGCATTTCCCCCGCCCTCTGCCTTTGGTCACGAGGCTTTCTATCCACTTTTAAATATGTTGTTCTAGGTGGGCAGGATGATGTACACCTTTAATCCTAGTATTCAGGAGGGAGAGGCAGAGGCAGAGGCAGAGGCAGGTGGATTTCTGAGTTTGAAGTCAGCCTGGTTTACAGAGCAAATTCCAGGACAGCCAGGGCTACACAGAGAAATGCTGTCCTGAAAAACCACAGGCCAGACTGGCCTGCTCACTAAACCACTACTTCTCTGCTTTTACTCAGCAAATAACCTAAAATTACCCATACTCTTTTTGGAACTGCTCATAAATACATAGAGTAAACTAGTTTATTTCAGTGGTCCAATTCCTCTTATTTCTATTAAAGCTTTGTACTAGAAGTTATTCAGCGAATGATGTAACATTTAATCCCTGAACTCTATTTTCAGTAAAACATAGATAGTTTTAAAGCAAGGTAGAAGCTTCAGAGCTGAATCAAGTATGGACATGAGTATTTTTATACTAATGAACATATGTTCTCATTCAGGCTGTGTTGTAAACATAAGAGGAACATAGATTATACTCCCAGTTAGTGTGAGAAGCCTGTGACACACCCAATACAGATGACTGACAGATTTGAAACTTTTCTTTAGCATTTAAAGTTTTTGCTTAACTCTATACCCGTTTTCCTTGGATCTAAACTTAGGTGGAATGAGTAAGTGCGTATGTCTGAAGGCAGTATGAGAAGTTGGTATCATCCGCAGGAGCAAAGTGATCTAGAGTTAATAACGGAAGCTGAGTTATGCAGCAGGAGTATATCTGCTACATGAATGGAATACATTATGGTATTAGCAATGTGATGTCAGGCTTTTAACTTTGCGGCATTTGCTTATCTCAATAAAAAATTGGTAGCATGTCACTAACATGTTAATGCCCAATGAATGTAATGTTTTATCACAGCATGATAAATAAATATTTTAATGGGGATAATGCTTTTAACAATATACTAATAGATTCCATACAGAAACATCACAGATAATATTTATGGTATCTTATACTTAGCACATAACATTAAACTATCTTCCCTATTCCAAATAATTTGAATTGCAAATCAAATCGACTTGCACATTTCAGAGAAGTGGTTATTTCCACATTACTATAGTACATGAGAGTTAAATTATAACGTGAGTGGTTTGTTTAATAAATGAATAGAGGAATAGTTTTGATTTTCTCTTTAAGGAAAGGAAAGAGAAGTTAAATGTTGGAGAGACATCTGTCCACTTAGCTTAAGGGCAGGGCTATGAATGTCTCCAACATCAGTGAGAAACAGCTCCAAAAGGACAACATATCACAGGAAGTAAAAAGTCCTGATTTTGAAATCTTAAATAAAATAAATATGCATGAACATTAATCTTACATTATTAATTGGTTTATTAATACACCTTTCTTTGGCTCTATACATCAAAAGAGATTTTCTTGACACTTAACAAAATATGGTCATTAATAAACCTTGGTGTATGCTGTCTTTGGATCTTCATTTTTTTCTTTTTATCATCTTGTAATTTATTTACATGTAAGCAAACCTTCACTAAAGAGGGGGCTTTCTGTCTGTCCCCTCAGTAAAGCTGTGGTACTCAAATAGCTTCTATGAGGATGTAACCAATGAAATGTGCCTAGAGTTTTTATCAAGCTAAAACAAATATATTTGATTTGTACTGTCAGACATACTTTAAATTAAATGTTTGAATCAGAGTACATTTTCAGAATTGTAAATTTTTACATTGCTATGAAGACTTTTCTTTTAAATGCTTTACTTGGAAAACTTAAAAGCCAATCAGTATCATGCTGGGCAGTGTCATTTGGTCATAAGTTTAAAAATTATCTACTACATTATTTTTTGAAACATGGAAGTAAGCAAAATTTACCCACAAATATTTAAATTAAGATAAAAACTCAAGTGACAGCAAATGGTGGTGAGGATGTGGGGAAAGGGGGATATTCCTCCATTGCTGGAGGGAGTGCAAACTTGTACAGCCAATTTGGAAATCAATCTTTCACTTTCTCAGAAAACTGGGACTACCTCTACCTCAAGTTGTAGTAATACCACGCCTGGGCATATATCCAAAAGATGCTCCACCATACAACAGGGACACTTGCTCAACTATGTTCATAGCAGCTTTATTTGTAATAGCTGGAAACTGGAAACTACCCAGATGTCCCTCAATTGAAGTACAGATAAAGAAATTGTGGTACATTTACACAATGGAATACTACTCAGCTATTAAAGACAAGGAAATTGTGAAATTTGCAGGCAAATGATGGAACTAGAAAAGATCATCCTGAGTGAGGTAACCCAGACTCAGAAAGACACACATGGAATGTACTCAGTTATAAGCAGATTTTCAGTATATATAATACAGGGTAAACATACTACAATACACAGATTCAAAGAAAATAAGTAACAAGGAGTTCCCAAGGGAGGATGCTTAAATCTCACTCAGACGGAGAGATAGAAGAGACAACAGAAATGGTTGAAGAGAGGGAACAAGGTAGGAGAGAGAGCACAGAGAGAAATGAGGGTGGTGGTTAGATCTGGAGAGAGCAGGTGGGGTATGGGGGGAGGACACAGTACTTGCATCTCTGTGACAAGCTGGAGACCCAAGACGGAATAGGCTTCTGGGAAGATATGAGGGCTACTCTAGCTGACAGTGCTAGTAGCAGGGGTCAGGAAACTGAAGAGGACACTTTCTTTTTTTTTTTTTTTTCTTTTTTTTTTATTTTATTTTTTTTATCAGTTACATTTTATTAACTCTGTATCCCAGCCGTGTCCCGATCCCTCATTCCCTCCCAGTCCCTCCCTCTCTCCCTCCCTCATCTCCACCGTGCCCCTTTCCAAGTCCACTGATGGGGGAGACCTCCTCCCCATTCATCTGATCCTGTTTTATCAGGTATCTTCAGGACTGGCTGCAAAGCCCTCCTCTGTGGCCTAACAGGACTGCTCCTCCCTTCGGGGGTGGGGAGACCAAAGAGCCAGTCATTGAGTTCCTGTTAGAAATAGTCCCTGTTCCCCTCACTTTGGGAAACCAATTGGTTACTGAGCTACCACAGGCTACATCTGAGTGGAGGTTCTAGGTTATGTCCATACATGGTCCTTGGTTGAATGTCAGTCTCAGAAAAGACCCTGTGCCCAGATATATTTGGTCCTTGTGGAGCTCCTATCCTTTCCCCATCAGACTAACTCCCCTTCTTTCTTATGATTCCCTGTACTCTGCCAAAGGTTTGGTCATGAGTCTTTGCTTTGAAAACACTGCTAGTTAGAGTCTTTCAGATGCGCTCAGTAGACTCCTGTCATACGTTCAATGCACATCCCATCTGTCTTTCTAAATGAGGATTGATCATCTTACCCCATGGAAGAGGACACTTTCTAACTAGACAGGATTCCTAGCAGAGAGAAGGGAAGGAACATCAACCCACCCAAAACATTCATCCCAAAAATTTACCCTGCCTACAAGATGTGCAGGGATAAAGATAGAGCAGAGATGGAGGGAATGTCTAACCAATGCCCTGCCAAACCTTAGATGCACCCCATGGGAGAAAGCCAACCCCTGACATTATAGTCTGCTATGCTCACAGACAGGAGCCTAGCATAGCTGTCCTCTGAAAGGATACACCCAGCTGTGGATTGAAACAAATACTGAGATCACAGCCAAACTTTGGGGAAGCATAGGAGATCTTGTAAGAAAGTGGGAGAAAGGATAGAAAGCCAAGGAGGGAACAGGAGCTCTACAGGAAGACCAACAAAGCCAGCTAACCAGCACCAAGAGGGGCTTTCAGAGACTAAAGCACCCAACCAAGGACCATGCAAGGACTTGACCTAGGTCTCTACACAGATGTACCTCAGGCTTAATGTGAGCTCCTGACATGGACTCTGTTACCTGCTTTCTGATCACTTCTGCCTGGAGGTGCTGCCTCACCAAGGCACAGGGGTAGAGTACAAGCTCAGTCCTGATGAAACTTGATGAACTGGGATGGGTTGGTAGGTGGGGGCTCCCCTTCTCTGAAGAAGAGGGGAGAGGATATGGGGGAAAGGGAGTGGGTAGGACTGGGAAGAGAGGAGGGAGGGAGCTGGCATTGGGATCTCAAGTGAAATAATTAATTAATTAATTAATTAATAATAAAGGTACAGAATTACAAAGGGGTAAATTGCAAGGTTTTCTACTCACCTATATCCAAGCCATTTCTATTAGTTAGGTTTGGTAATACCAAGGAATTATGGCACCCTTAAAGAATACTTTTAATTTTATTTCTCTTATACTTTACCAACCCTCTCTTCATTTGTAGCCTGTGGTGCCTATATACTCACTTATAAGTAGATATTAGACATATAATATAGGATAAACATACTAAAATCTGTAAGCAAGAAGGAGGACCCTGGATAAGACGATCAATCCTCATTCAGAAAGACAAATGTGATGGGCATCGCAATTGGGAGAAAACAGAGAAGAGGACAGGAGCCTACCTCAGAGGGCCTCTGAAAGAATGTACACAGCAGGGTATTAAAGCAGATACTGAGACTCATAGCCAAACTTTGGGCAGAGTGTAGGGAAGCTTATGAAAGAAGGGGGAGATGAAAGGGAACAGGAGCTCCACAAAGAGAGCAACAAAACCAAAATATCTGGGTACAGGGGCCTTTTCTGAGACTGATACTCCAACCAAGGACCATTCATGGAGATAACCTAGAACCCCTGCACAGATGTAGCCCATGGGAGCTCAGCCTCCAAATGGACTGGCTTTTTAGTAAGGGGAACAAGGGTTGTCTCTGACGTGAACTCAGTGTCTGGCTTCTGGCTATTTGATCACCTTACCCTGAGGGGTGGCAGCCTTACCAGGCCACAGCGGAAGACAATGCAGCCAGTACTGGTGAGATCTGATAGGCTAGGGTCAGGCCGAAGGGGAGGTGGATTTCCCCTATCAGTGAATAGGGGAGGGGCATGGGAGGAGATGATTGAGGAAAAGTGGGATTGGGAGGACACAATAGAGGGGGCTACAGCTGGGATACAAAATGAATAAATTTTAATAATAAAAATAAATTAATTTAAAAAATAAATCTAGTAGCCTCTGTTTGGTTACTTTTGTATCATCTATGGTTTTCAATATTCCATTATTAATTAGAAATAGAAACCTGTCCACCTGGGGTTTCAATTTTCTTAAAAAAAAGAGAATTATTATGAGGAGGGTGTATGAAGATGGAGATTAATTAGTTTAATACAGTAATGTTATAGTTCACTAAACATTGAAAAGCACAATTTTTATTTTATAAATTCTTTTATGGGAAAGTACTGTTTTGTTTTTCATTTACAGCCTCTAAGACTAGAACCACAGAAGGCCTTTAAGCACAATAATTTTTTAGACCTAAGTACTTCTTAGGGGCCCTAGACAGTTCCTTGATTACTATTGTTTATTCGTGTATCATTAAGTGTTATGTAATGAAGTCACACCAGTCACTTTGTAAATAAACACTATTCTACTAACAAATATATGATTAATCAGGATATATGTTACACAAGTCTTTTCCATTGAATAGCCATACATGTTTGATTAAACCAGTTATTCATTCCCTAGGAATTAATCATATATGCACTACACGCAGATACTTAAAAAAGCAAAATAAGAAGGCAGACACAGGGACATCTACTTCCCAAGAAATAATACATGGTAAGAAGTAGAGGTTAAAGAAAGTCCCTATTGAGGTAAGATATACAGGGTTTCTTTGTGATTCCATAGGAAACTTCTGGAAAAGGAAACATTTGACTTAAATGTTGAACAAACATCAACCTTCCTTCACAAACATAAAAATGTATGAGGGCAGAAGCGTATTTGTCAAGGAAGTGAGAAAAAAAAAACATTTGAGCAACAGAATAGTGCAGTGAAAAATAAAACTGAGAGAAAAATGTATCACATGCAACAAGCATCAGGGAGTTTAGTAACCAGCACACTTTCGGAGAACCTTGTATTGAAAAGTCCAAGAGAAATAGATTCTCATTTTAATGACTGTATTCCGTATGTGTTGTGGCACCAGAGTAGAAAGCTAGAGAAAGTGTAAGGCTCTTAAAGAACTCAAGAAATAACAGCTAGAGAGAAGGGTCTGTGGTTAGGAGCACCAGTTGCTCTTACAAAGGACCTGGATTCAATGTCTGTAGTTCCAGTTTCAGGGGATCTAAAGCATTCTTCCAGCCTCTGTGGCCAGTGGATGCACAGGTGATGTGCAAACATTCATGCAGACAAAAGTCACATACACACTTATTTTTAAACAATGACAACAAGAATGCAAGTTAAGTTCATGCAAGTTGGGCTGGAGAAAAGGTTGAGTGAGTGGGATTTGAGACACAGGGTGTGGTTAAAGTGTGTTGGTAAGGAATAAAAAAGAAATAGTCTAGAAATATTCTCAGACCTATCAGGTATTTTACTTAGTAAGAAATTAAACCAATCTTCAAAGTGAGAGAAAAATAGGAAAACTTGAGATACATCAGTGAATGGTACTATTGTATAGTGTTAAGATTCTTTTTCAAATGGTAAAGCACTGTACAGATAGTATGCAGTTTGACTGCAAATGTTATTTATTTACATGAACAATTTCTATTGTTCATTTTGTGTAACCTCTTGATACTAAAATCTATTCAAGTAGGTAGCTTTCTTTGTACATTATCCACTCAAGTACAGACAGTTTTGATGATGATAAAGCTGTAGCCAAGAAAATTGGATACACCTTAGAGCATAAAACACCCCCCCCCATTAAGTTTTGAATCTTAACCTAAAAAGCTTTCAATTTCTAAATATACTCAGACTTGGAGATGAATGAGTATATTTCAAACATTAATCATTTTCAAGTATAGGAGGAAAATAGATTTATGTATTCCTTAGAGGTAACATTGGGAGAACAGTTTAGCCCAAACAATTGTCATTGTGAGTAGCACAATGTGTTTAAAATGAAATCTGATGACTCATTTGATATCTTTTTCCTGAAACAATTTATTTGGTGGTGCCAAATAAACTCTGAGAAACAGAGTCAAAGAAAAGTGATGGACGCTGATAGACTCACCCTCATTTCTGCCTGCTAAACTTGCAGGGAGCCTGAGAAAGGGTTTGTTAAGTACATATTTGTCTGTTCACTAGCAGTCATTTTTACATCCTTGCTGGACAAAAGATGATAGTTGCACTAGGCAGGATCCTAGGGAGCAAGGACCAGATCCTTGAAAATTGCTGGTTGATGACTGTCCCTACTCAGTGGAACAATTGTCACACTTTTGACTACCACCTTCATGTTGAGTAGATCAGTCAATTGACCACTTTACACCAAGTGTCTCTTTGTAACTTTATAACATTTATTTCCCCAACTACTCCTCAGTCCCTTTTGATTTCTTCAGATCAACAACTAGTCAAGGTTAGTGAAGGCATGAAACACACTCATCATAATGGGAATTGGAATTTTGTCTTCTTCTTCTTCCTGTATTCCTGTATAATGCTTTCTCTCTACTACATATATAAAGTCCTCTGACCTAAAATGGTGACACGATATTGATGGGGCAGGTCCTGTAACTCAATTAGATGCCTCTAATGATCTCCTCTGCTTTCTGTACAAACCATATCTCACTCGATTCCTGAGCATGTAACTCTGAGCAACATATGTACAAAGTTCTCTAGATCTTCTTAGATCTGAGTGATATATATTCTTAAAAACCTTATAGCATGACTAGGAAGAAGAAAACAAACAGCTTAGGAGTTACAACTACATCACAGGTTAAACTTTCTCATTTTATTGAGTAATTATATTTGTGAGTTTTGTATAAACAGGAATAAAGTTTTCATTTTCATGTAATTCTCTTCAAGAATGAACAAAACACAGCAGTTTGCTTCTCTCAGAATTAATGCATAACCTTTCATTCTTGCTGAAGAGCTTTTAGAATGAGGTGTGTGTGTGTGTGTGTGTGTGTATGCGCACTATGCACCTGTCTCTGTGTGTTTGTGTGATTATGCACATGTCAGTAAGTGTGTATATGAAAGAGAGATGTGGGCTTGTCTGTGTGTTTGTGTGTACATGCTGTATCTATTCCTGTGTCTGTGATGTGCATGTTTCTGTGTGTTTCACTTTATATTTGGGTGTGTAGTAAATGCAAGTGTCTGTGTGTGTTATTTTCATGTGACTTTGTGTGTTTTTGTGCACATGTGTTTGTGTGCACGTTTGTGTGTTTGTGTGTTGCACCTGTGTGTGTGTGTGTGTGTCTGTATGAGTTTCTGCTGGGTGAACTTAAGTACTAAAAAATAGAGAAAAGAATATTCATTTCAATGAGGAGCATTAAAGAAGTATGCATATTTTAGTTTATTTTCTTGTACACTGACATAGTACAAAGGTAAAGACAGAGCAGCTGAACCAGCTTGCCACTCAGGTCTGAGCATCATCATCAGACTGAAGTAGCCCTTCTCTAAAAATGTACTTACATTTATCAGATTTTTATGTTTTGTGGAGAACTTACCATCATTCTTAGGCTGCTATGCATTTTACTTAACCATTTAGTTCTTTTAAAGAAAAAGACAATGAAACAAATTGCAAACATTTCCCAAAAAATTTATGACAATTTTTTCTTCTCCTTCTACAAATTGGACAAATTTTCATTGTATTTTCTAATACTTTATATTTATATGAAGTATTATTATTATACTGTTCAAAGTTTTATTATACTGTTCAAAGTTTTTCATAGACTAAACTATCTTGTATTTTAAAAGTATTTATTTCAGGAATTGAATGTCGTAAAGGAAGAGTTCTCAACGTGTGTGTTGTGATGCCCACAAAGGCTACATATCAGGTATTTACATTACAGTTGTGAACTTACAGTTATGAAGTAGCAACAAAATAATTTTATAGTTGGGATAACCACAACATGAGGAACTGTACTAAATGGTTATAACACTGGGAATGTTGAGAACCACTGTTGTAATCTCTGTGGTCTTTTCCATCTCCACTTGTGTTTTAGTCCCAAACTATGTTTGAAGCTCAGATGAATTAAATAAGCACTGGGCTCTGTAATTAACATTTTATCTGTCACTAATTATTTCTGACTATGTTTATTTTAAAGGTTTGTTATGGAAAAAAACAATATATAATTCTATAACTGATTTAGGGATATGAAATACAAATACTATAAATACACTATTCTTTGCCTTGTATAGAACATTTGATTTTGTGATAATGTCAAGGGAAGTTCGAGAATTTTGAGGTAGGACTCTGAACACTTTACAACCATCAAAGCATGTGCACTTTATAACATGAAGCTGCCTTAGCTGAAGTTCATAGAGAAAAGGTGGAATATTCAGTAGAATGTATTATGATGGACATCAGGTTTGCTGGAAGCTGATGAATGAGTGAATGTTGACATTTTTCATAAAGAAACCGACCTGATTATACAACACTGTTGAAGTGTTTTGACATATGAGTCTTTTTTTCCCTTCAATCAAAATACATAAAGGCCATCAGTGGCATATGTTTGACTGTCTGTAAACTGTGATATGATGTAAATGTTTATTTCCCCTCTTTCTCTGATGAGCTATTATTACAAATCTTTGATGTCCAATTTACAAATTTTTTTTTGAGACAAGATTTCTCTGTGTAGGCTTGGCTGGCCTCACTTAAGAGACCAAGCTTCAGACTCACAAAGATCCTCTTGCCTCTGCATCTCTGAATTCTGGGATTAAAAACGTGCATCACCACACCCTGCTCAATTTACAATTTTTTTTTTTTAAATAAAATGCTTGAGATCTCAAAGGGGAAAGATACTGATCTTTAAGTGCCTGAGACAGAGGGGATGCATCCTTTTTAAAGAAGACGTCCAAATAATTGCTGGAGATATTCCCTCTTTAGGAAGTGCATTCTAACATGCTTCTGCCTTCTCAAGGGGGCTGCACTTGGCAACTTTTTGCCATGAAATGTCATTGGAAAGCAAGAAATAAAAACAATTTCACTTTTAAAATATTTTGGCTAATGCTCTGTGACCAAAATATGTTGAGAATGTGTGCTGCTGATAGGGTGTTACAAGGATACTCTACCTGAGGTATTATTCTGAAAAGTTTACATCTACTCAGAAGGTAACTATTCCAAAATGAGGAACATTATATAAAGCAACTAATTACAACTACTTAAAACCATCAATTCCTATTTACAAAAAAGCAGAAAGGTGTTTGTCTAGATCAGGCGAGTTCAAGGAGACTGTTGTACCATTCTTCATGGGATCATTGGTATTCATAGGATTCTAGAAAAAGAAAAACTAATTTAAAAAACTACTGAGATTAAAATTATCTCTAATACTTGGTTAATGATAATGTGTGTGCTTCTTTGTGATGTAAGTACCATGACACTTTTTTTTATTATTAATATAGGAAAGTGGGTGGAATTGTTAAAAGGATGAGATTGGTACAAGATTCCAACTATGCAACTTTTATGAAAAATGGATCACCCTAGATTAAATGTTTATTTTAGGAAAACTCCAGTCCCAACAGGGAAGAACCCACCCCCCTCCGAGCAATAAGAGGCCACACCAGCTGCCTGAATTCCAGGTAGGACACCTGCCCATGAACTTTTCTACCTCTTTCAGTGACAGCCACCCTGTCACCACACCACACCCTTCCAAGTCATCATGTCCCAACCTCCAACTCAGACAGAGATAACCCCTGCTCCTCAACCTTAGGCCATGCTGGCCACCAGAAGTTCAGCCTGGATTTGAGTGGAGACCCCCTGCTTAAGCACAAGTCACACCGGCCAGATGACAAGAAACTAAGGAACAAATATGTATCCAACAAAAGGAAAGCTCAGTACCTAGAGCTGTAGTCATCCTAAACCTAGATGCCTCGGGGCCAGCATAAGAACACAATCAACAAGAGCCAAGGCAA
The DNA here is from genome assembly GCF_030254825.1 of Meriones unguiculatus. Taxonomy (NCBI): domain Eukaryota; kingdom Metazoa; phylum Chordata; class Mammalia; order Rodentia; family Muridae; genus Meriones; species Meriones unguiculatus. The sequence continues at coordinate 106,358,770 of NC_083356.1, forward strand.
GATGTCACTTCACCAGCAGAGCCCAGATATCCTATTACCACAAGTCCTGAATATGCCAGAACAGCTGAAACACAAGAAAAAGATGGTAAACCAAATGTTAAGAGGTTGATAGATGTCCTTAAATAGAAAATAAATAAATCATTTAAATAAAGAAGGGAAAAGACCAAGAGAGAGAGAGAGAGAGAGAGAGAGAGAGAGACAGCAATAGAGAAGAAAAGAAAAAGAAAAAAAATGAGCACTACTGAAGGTACTAGAAGGTAAACTCCAATAGGTTAATTACAGCCATGAAAACACAGAAATAAGAAATCTCACACTTAAAGAATCTCATAGCAAAACTAAAAAATGAGAAACACACACATACATACCACCCACGACCACCACAAGCAACAACAAAATAACAGGAGTTAACAATCTTTGGTCATTGTTACCTCTCAATATCAATAGAGTCAATCCCCCAATAAAAAGGTACAGATTAACCCCGGAGTCCTTACAATCAAACTCATCTCACATTTCTCACACTGTGGAGAAATAGTCACTAATTTCTATTACAATGGATTATCTTGCTGGTGTTCTGTCCATGTTCTATGAAGCGTTACCTTTGGCTCATTCTTCCTTAGAACAATCCTTTCTTTCATTGTATCTGCTAATGTAAAGGATTTTCAATAAAGCTGAATGCCCTAAAAACAAACAAACAAACAAAGGTACAGATTAACAGAATAGATGTGAAAACAGAGTCCATTCTTCTTCTGTAAGAAGGATAACCTCAACATTCATTAAAGATAGACATTACCTCACAGTAAAAAAGTTACAAGCAAATGGACCTAAGAAACTAGCTGACGTAGATATTTTAATATCTAACAAAATAAACCTCAAACCAAAATTACTCAAAAGAGATGGGGGAGGACAGTTCATACTCATAAAAGCAAAATCCTCCAAGAATAATACTTAACATCTAAGCCCCAAACTCAAGGGCACCTACGTTTGTAAAAGAAACATTACTAAAGGTTAAATCACACATCGACCCTAGCATCTTCACAATAAAAGACTTCAATATGAATAGACAGGTCATCCAGGTAAAAAATGAAACAGAGAAATACTAGAGCTAACAGACAAATGTATCTAAAAGATATCTACAGAACATTTCACCAAAACATAAAAGAATATATCTTCTTCTCAGTATGTCATGGAACTTTCTCCAATTTTGATCACATACTTAGTCACAAAACAAGTATCAACAGATACAAGAAAATGGAAAGAAGCCTCAGCACTGTCTCACACCACCATGATTAAAGCTGTATTTCAACAACAGAAACAGCAGAGAGCCTACAATCTAATGGAAACTGAACAACTCTTTACTGAATGAATACTGGGTCATGGTAGAAAGAAAGAAAAAATTTAAAGACTCCTGACATTTTAATGAAAATTATTTCACAACATACCCAAACTCATGGGACACAATGAAAACAGTTCTAAGATGAAAGAATATGTGCCTTCATATAAAAATTAGAGAGATCTAATACAAGCAACTTAATAGCACACCTGAAAGCTCTAGAACAAAAGAAGCAAATGTACTCAAGAGGAGTAGATGGCAGGAAATAATCAAACTAAGGGCTGAAATCAATTAAATAGAAACAAGGAGAACAATGTAAAGAAGCAGTGACACAAACAGTTGGTTCGTTGTAAAATAACAACAAGATAGACAAAACCTTATCAACCTAACTAAAAGGCAGAGCAGAAAACATCCAAATTAACAAAATCAGAAAAAAAGGGGGGGGATACAACAGATACCAAGGATATACAAAGAATCAATTCATACTTTAAAAACCTCCACAAAATTGAAGAGAAAACTGCATTGGGAGTGCAATATATGAGAAAGTGATAAATAAAAATGGGTATCAGGGAAACAAAACCCCTTACAATAGCCAAAAATAATATAAAATAACTTGGCTGACTCTAAGCAAGCAAGTGAAAAACTTGTTTCACAGAAACTTCAAGGATTTCATGTAAAATTTTGACGAAGACATCAGAAATTGGAAAGATTTTCCATGAACAGTAGGATTAACATAGTAAGATAGCCATTCTACTAAAAGCAATCTATGTATTCACACAATCCCCTTCAAAATTCTAACACATGTTTTTACACTCTTTAAAAGGTTAATTCTCAATTTCACATGTAAAACAAAAATAAAACAACCCAGGGTGGCTAAAACTATCCTGAACAAGAATAGAACTTCTGGAGGTATCATCATCCCTGATTTCAAGCTGTACTATGGAGCTACATCAATTAAAAAAGAACAAAAACAAAATGGTGTTAGCATAAAACCAGACACATTGATTAATGGAATCCAACTGAAACCTCTAACACAAATACACACACTCATGAGCACCTGATTGTTGATAGAGAAACCAAAACCATGCAATGGAGAAAAGTAAGCATCTTCAACAAATGGTGCTGAGCATAGAAGACTGCAAATAGATCTTTATTTAACTCTCTGCACTAAACTCAAGTCCAAGTAAATCAAAAACCTCAAAATAACACCAGGCAAAATGAAACTGATTGAAGAGAAAGTGAGGGAGAATCATATCAGTACAGGAGACAACTTCTGGAACAGAACATTTATAGATAGGTACTAAGATCAACAATTAATAAATGGGACCTCATGAAACTGAAAAGTTTCTATAAGGCAATGAACGCTGTCATTAGGACAAAATGGTAGCCTACAGAATACAAAAAGATCTTCACCAACTCTATAACTGATAGAGGGCTAATAGACAATATCTTAAAAATAAACTCAAAAAATGTGACATCAACAAACCAAGGAATCCAGTTTAAAAATAGATACAGGTCTAGTCAGTGAATTATCAAAAAAAAAAAAAAAAAAAAAAAAAAGGACTCTTAAATGGCCAGGAAATACTTAAAGAAATGTTCAGCATCCCTAGTTATAAGTAAAATGCCAATTAAAGCTATTTTTTTTTATTCCATCTTACACTTCTTAGACTGGCTAAGATTGATAGCACAAGTGACATCTCATGCTGGCAAACATGTGGAACAAGGGGAAATGCTCATCCATTGCTGGTGGGAGTGCAAACTCATACATCCACTTTGGGAATCAATATAGCAGTGCCTCAGAAAGCTGGAAATAAATCTACCTCAAGACTCAGATATAACACTCTGGCATATATCCAAAGGATGCTCCATCCTATCTCAAAGACACTTGCTTCACTATGTCCATAGTGGCCTTATGAAGCTGGATACAACCTAGATGTTCCTCAGCCAAAGAATGGATGAAGTAAATGTGGTACATTTACACAATGAAATATTACCTAAGCAGCTTTTTAAAAAATAGCATCATGTAATGTGCAGCCAAATGAATGCAAAGCATCCTGAGTGAGGTAACTTAGACACAGAAAGACAAACTTGGTGTATACTCACCTGTAAGTGGGTATTAGCTGTCAAGTAAAAGAAAATCATGCTATAACTTGGTGTATTCTTTTTTTAATTTTATTTTTTTTCTTCACAATTTATCCATTATATATCCTGATTGAAGCCCTCTCACTCAACTCCCTCCAGTCCCACTCTCCCTTTCTCTTCCCCTCATTCCCTTCCACTAGTCCAGTGAAAGGGGGAGTTCTCCACTATTGCCATGCTTAAGACTCATCAAGACTGCCTAGATCCTCTTCCTCTGTGGCCTGGGAAGGCTGCTTTATCAGGGACAAGTGATTAAAGAGAGGTAAACTGAGTTCATGATAGAGGCAGCCCCTGCTCACCTCACTCAGATTTCCACATGGAGATGGAGCTGCCAATAGGCCACATCCAATTAAGAAGTCTAGGTCCTCCCATGCACAGTCCTCCATAATGCATCAGTCTCTGCAAGATCCCCCAACCTCAGAACTTTTAGCTTTATTGGTGTCCTTATGGGGCTTCTGTCCCCTCCATGTTCCTTTATTCACACCCCTCTTTTCTTCCATAAAATTCCATATGCTTTGCACAAAGTTTGGCCTTGAGTCTCAGCACCTGCTTTGAAACCTTGTTGCTTGGATCCTTGCAGAGGACCCTCTATAGTAGGCTCCCACAAATAGCTCAGGCTCTAAGATCTACAATTAATAAATGGGACCTCAGGAAAATGAAAACCTTCTGTAAACCAAAGGACACTGACAACAAAATTAAACAATAGCCTACAGAATGGGAAAAGATCTTCACCAACTTTTCATACTATTGAGGGCTAATATCCAGAATCTATAAAGAACTCAAGAAATTAGACACCAACAAACCAAATAATCAAATTAAAAATGTGGTATATAGCTAAGCAGAAAATTCTCAACAGAGGAACATCAAATGGCAGAGAAACACTTAAAGAAATGCTCAACATCCTTAGTCATCAGGGAAATGCAAATCAAAACACTCTGAGATTCCATCTTACACCTATCAGAATGGCAAAGATAAAAATAAAAATCTCAAGTGACAACACATGCTGAAGAGGATGTGGAGAAAGGGGAACCCTCCTGCATTGCTGGTGGGAGTGCAAACTAGTACGGCCACTTTGGAAATCAATCTGGTGCCTTCTCAGAATATTGGGAATAGCACTACCTCAAGATCCAGCTATACTACTCCTAGGCATATACCCAAAAGATGCCCACCATTCAATAAGAACATTTGTTCAATTATGTTCATAGCAGCTTTGTTTGTAATAGGCCAGAATCTGGAAATAACCTAGATGTCCCTCAACAGAGGACTAGATACAGAAATAGATACACAATGGAATACTACTCCGCAATTAAAAACAAGGAAATCATGAAATTTGCAGGCAAATAAATGGAACTACAGGAGTGACCATTTATTCTTAATACAACAATTAAGCAGATAAGTGACTTGAAAGAAGGTGTTTTAGTGTGACCACACTGAAAAGTTGAAGAAATGAAAGGTTCCAGTGATCTCCCTCAAACATGGACAAGTTCATCTTTTTTAATCCTAACATGAGCCATAAGTTTAAATGAGTGATGGTGCAGATTGTGTGTTTGTGTACTTGTGTTTGTGTCTGTGTCTGTGTGTGTTGGTGTGTGTTTGTGAGTGTGTGTGCTGTGTGTATAACTAAGTGTAATAATCAAGATGTGATCCCACCAATCACCAACCACCACTGGCTTGTGCTTCTTTATCCAAGAATGTCCAGTAAGATTCTTCAAAGAGCAAGTAATCTCTTTTTAGTTGCAAATCTTCCTTTGAATGATACCAGGCCTTCTTCCAGCTCTTTCTTACCCTAACTTGAGAGTTTTAGGAAAATATAAATGTTGAGGTCCATTGTTATATATGTTGATATCTTTAAAAAGGGAAAAAAAAGTTAAAAAAAAAAGAGTGTGGATATTCTCTCTGCTGCCTGACTTCTATGACATGAATGACTCTCAAGAAGCCTACACTTCACTCAGTGCTAAACTGGACGTCTGAGAAACACCAGGCATTTAATTCCCAACAGAAGTTTCCCATTATGTATTTTTTCACAACAGTCAACCAACTAATACAACCTTTAAAATCATTTGTTTGAGTTAACATTTTAATGCTGTGAAAATTAAAATGAAAACGATAAGTTTTACTGAAGTATAAGTGGCAAATGTTATTTACGATCCATGGTGTATGGATTAGAATACAGCAAACAGAGTGAAAATCTTTTAACTTTTATTTACTAAATATAAACATTTAACAGCAAAGGAAAAGGAGGCTTAAGAAGCAAAGTTTTAAAAGCAAACTGCAAAATTCCTCTTGAGTGCCATGAAATGCTTTTAACATGTTTTGCCAAGCAGGATTTATAAAATCTGAAATGTAGAAAATAATTTGCAGAAATTCATGCTGCCAGCTTCTGAAATTGTAGTGTTGAGTATGGTGCAAGAAATAGTCAACAGAAGAGATTTAAGAGCTAAACCATTGGTTATTATTTTTTAACAATATTTTATATACAGGTTCTTTAACTATAGTTAGAGAAGTAATTTGTAAGATTTTCTGTTGAATTTTTCTTTGTATAATCTACTGTGTTGTTTTATTTAGGGTTTATTCTAACAGTCAGGCTAGGTTTATGTCATTTTCTTCCCTTCCTTCCTTCCTTCCTTCCTTCCTTCCTTCCTTCCTTCCTTCCTTCCTTCCTTCCTTCTTTCCTTCCTTCCTTCCTTCCTTTCTTTCCTTCCTTCCTATCTTCCTTCCTCCCCCACTCCAACTCATCTTTAACCACAGTGGGACTCTTTATATGCAGCAGAGCTTACCTTTAATCTATATTCTAAGGTCATTTACTTTTCACTTAAGTTCATCTCGTTACTTTTTCTACCAAAGAAAATAGTTACACTGATGTGGCTTCAAATATATAATTATCATGCATCCTTTTGTGATATAATGTAACAAAAACCTAATATTTAAAGTTTTATAGTAGCCAAATACATTATTTGAAGAAAGTTCCTATAAAATATTGCTACTAAAACTGAGAGTTAAAATACATCACCTTGTTTTTATTGGCTGAGTAGTACTCCATTGTGTAAATGCACCACAATTTCTGTATCCAATCCTCCACTGAAGGACATCTCAACTGTTTCCAGAGTCTGGCTATTACAAATAAAACTGCTATGAACATAGTTGAACAAATGTCCTTACTGAATGATGGGACATCTTTTGGGTATATGCCTAAGAGTGGTATAGCTGGATTTTGAGGTAGTGCTATTCCTAATTTTCTGAGAAAGCACCAGATTGATTTCCAAAGTGGCTGTACTAGTTTACATTCCCACCAGCAGTGGAGGAGGGTTCCCCTTTCTCCACATACTCTCCAGTATGTGTTGACACTGGTGTTTTTTATCTTAGCCATTCTGATAGGTGTAAGATGGAATCTCAGAGTGTTTTGATTTGCATTTCCCTGATGACTAAGGATGTTGAGCATTTCTTTAAGTGTTTCTCGATATCCCTCTGTTGAGAATTCTCTGTTTAGTTCTGTACCCTGGTTTTAAAGAAATTTTATTTTATTTTTAAATTGAATTTAATTTATATATTTACTCATTACAATTTATTCACTTTGTATCCCTGCTGGGGGTTGCAGCCTGGCCAGGCCACAGAGAAAGATGATGCAGCCAGCCTTGATGAGACCTGACAAGGTAGATCAAATAGAAAGGGAGGAGGTCCTTCCCTATCAGGGAAATAAGGAAAGGGCATAGGGGGAGATGAGGCAGGGTGGGTGGGACTGGGAGGTGATGAGGGAGGGGGCTGCAGTGGTGATACAAAGAGAATAAATTGTAATAAATAAATATATAAATAACATATAAAAAGTAAATCACTTCCATGGGGGGAAGAGAAGCAAAATGCACTGTAGAAGGAATCTCTTGTGTATTGTATGGGTAGAACACCTGTCAATTAAAACAAAACAAAACAAAACAAAACAAAACACTATGGCCTAATAGCTGAGGCAGGAAATTTGTATGACATCCAGCAGCCAGAAGGTATTCTGGGATAGATCTGGGAACATGATTCCAGCCAGCAAGATGTGAAGAGAACTGACACATGATATCTGAGCCCAGGTAACCAGTCATTGGCAGAATGTAAATTCATATAGATGGGTTATTTTAAGTTATGAGCTAGCCAGAGAAGAGCCTAGCTCTGTTGCCTAGGTATTTGTAAATAGTAATTGAGTCTCATGATTCCTTGTTTGCAGGAGCTTGGGTGTGGAAGAAAAAAGCTCCTTCAACAATACACAATATTTACAATATATAGATAACTTAATCAATTGTTTCCTACCGCAATGTGTAGTCTCAGGTTTTAAACAAATATTTGCTTTTTGATGAAGAGTGAATGGAGGTGTAAGCAATGCTTAAAATGTGTTAAAGAGAGGAGGGACAAGATGGCAGCGCCGGGAGGACTCTCATTCTGAGCAGCAGCACAGCAGGATCAGCACAGTGACCAGCAATCAGAACTCTCAGCCATAAAACACAGTCATTGTGTTTCCCAGGTGAGAGGATACCCCACGGTGGGGGATTCAATCAGCTTTTAACTCACCTGGCTAAACCGGGGAAGAGATCCCGGTTCCGCCAGAGGCTTGGCTGCCGGCCGCCAGCCCCAGCCACAGCCCAGAGCCACAAGCCAGTGTCTCTGGTCATGGTCCCAGACTGAACCTTGGGCACCACACTATCAGAGACTGGAATTTTCAGTCGAGAGATAACCCCAGGGTACAGGAAACGATTGGGACCGGCCTTAGGTCACCCAGACATCCCCTGGAAAAGACTCGGGCGGGTTCCATGGGCACCCCAGGAGCCAGCCCGGAGCCAGAGCCGGGGACCCAGGTTCCGGCACAGAGCCCTGCCTGCCTGCGAGCCTGATTCGCCGCCGGAGATAGAAACGGCGGGTCTGATCTCAGAGCACTCAGCTCACCCCCAACCTGAAAAGGTCCCCGGAAAATTACCCAGCTTAGGGAGCCACTCAGGTTCCCAAAAGCCGCAAAGGCAGACACAGGCAGTTTCTGCGTACCAGACAGCTGGCAGAGACTGAGCCGCCATCACACAGCTGTGCTCCAGGCACAGGCAAATTTCTGTGGCCAGCCAGCTGGAGGACACTGAGCAGTGTGCACCAGGGCAAAAAAAGACACTGGGAGTCCGTGTCTCCAGAGAATCCACGGGGAAGGAAGGAAACTGTACTGATCTAAATCACCCAATCCTTCCCTAGAAAAAGTCTAGCAGTCTAGTGGGGCCGAGGCGCCAGCACTCAGCTGTGCTCCAGACACAAGCACAAACAGTTGAGGCGCGCCTGATGTCCAATTGGGTCACAGCAGCTGATCATTAAATTTGCAACAAGAAACCCAGAAACAGGGCAGCTGCCCTCAGGACTTCCCTGGGTGAGAGGAGAACCCTCTCGACTAACAAAGACCACAGTTACCACTCAGGTCTATATCCCTGAGGTGAGCAACTCCTGAAAAAACACCAGCCATCCAGGGACTATACCCAAAAAGCTGAGAATACATCCTTCAGGAAAAACCAGCTTTCTGCAAAGGGGATTCTCTCCACCACAGGATCCCCAGGAACCACCAGAAAATAACCCCAAACTCCTAAGGTAACACAATGGGTAGAGGCCAGCGTAAAAGCTCAAGCAACAAAAGACAGAGCAATATGGCATCTCCAGAACCCAGTTACCCAGGGGCAAGTAGCCCTGGACACCCCACCATAACTGAAATCCAAGAAGATGACCTAACAAGTATGCTCATGAAGAAGATAACAGAGGAAACAAATAAGATTCGTAAAGACATAGAGGAAGATAAACTCAAACAGAATATTGCCATCCGTAAAGAAATAGAGGAAGCTGCAGCCAAACAGTTTATGGCCTTTAGAAAGGAAATGCTTAAAACACTGAATGAAATGATAGAAACAGAGTTGAAGGAACTAAAAGAAAAACAGGAAAGTACAATCAGACAGGTGAAGGAAGTAAACAAAACAACTCAAGACCTGAAGATAGAATTGGAAAAATAAAGGAAACACAAATGGAAGAAATAATGGAAAGGAAGAATCTAGGGAAGAAAACAGGAACTACAGAGGTAAGCATAACCAACAGACTACAAGAGATGGAAGAAAGAATCTCAGGTGTAGAAGATACAATGGAAGAAATCGATGAATCTGTCAAAGAAAATGTTAAATCCGAAAAATTCCTGACACAGACTGTCCAAGAAATGCAAGACAATATGAAAAGACAAAACCTAAGAATAATAGGTATAGAGGAAAAAGAAGACTCCCTTCTCCAAGGTCCAGAAAATATTTTCAACAAAATCATTGAAGAAAATTTCCCCAAGCTAAAGGAGAGGCCAATTAGAATACATGAGGCCTACAGAACACCCAACAAAATTGACCAGAAAAGAAAATCCTCCCGCCACATAATAATCAAAACAGTAAGTATACAGAACAAAGAAAAAATACTAAAAGCTGCAAGGGAAAAAGGCCAAGTAACATATAATGGCAAACCCATTAGAATCACACCTGACTTTTCAACAGAGACTATGAAAGCCAGAAGGGCCTGGACGGATATCATGCAGACCCTAAGAGAACACAGATGTCAGCCCAGGCTACTATACCCAGCAAAACTCTCAGTCCTCATAGATGGAGAAAACAAGATATTCAATGACAAAAACAAATTTCAACAATACCTACAAACAAATCCAGCATTACAGAAGACACTGGAAGGGAAAATACAACCCAAGAAAGCTAGCTACATTCAAGAAAACACAGGAAATAAATAACCTCACTTCAGTAAAACAAAAAGCAACCAAGCACACAACCTGATGACCACAGCCAACATCAAAATCAAGAGATCTAACAGCCACTGGTCATTAATCTCTCTCAACATCAATGGACTCAACTCTCCAATAAAAAGACACAGATTAACAGAATGGATACGTAAACAAAACCCAGAAATCTGTTGCATACAAGAAACACACCTAAGACACAAAGATAGACATTACCTGAGGGTAAAGGGTTGGAAGACGACTTTCCAAGCAAACGGACCCAAGAAGCAAGCAGGAGTAGCCATTCTAATATCTGATAAAATAGACTTTCAACCAAAATTAATCAAAAGAGATGGGGAAGGACACTTCATACTCATCAAGGGAAAATTCCACCAGGAAGACATCACAATCCTGAACATCTATGCCCCAAATACAAGGGCACCCACATTTGTGAAAGAAACATTGATAAAATTTAAAGCACATATAGATCCACACACATTAATAGTGGGAGACTTCAACACCCCACTCTCAACAAAGGACAGGTCAACCAAACAGAAATTAAACAAAGAAACAATGTCTCTGACAGAGGTCATGAATCAAATGGACCTAACAGACATTTACAGAACTTTACGCCCAAACACAAAAGAATTTACCTTCTTCTCAGCACCTCATGGAACCTTCTCCAAAATAGACCACATAGTGGGTCACAAAGCAAGCCTCAACAGATACAAGAAGATTGAAATAATCCCATGTATCTTGTCTGATCACCATGGAATAAAGCTGGACCTCAACAATAACAGAAATAACAAAAAGCCTACACACACATGGAAACTGAACAACTTGTTACTAAATGACAGCTGGGTCAGGGAAGAAATAAAGAAAGAAATTAAAGTCTTTCTAGAAATCAATGAAAATGAAGACACAACATACCCGAACTTGTGGGACACAATGAAAGCAGTGCTAAGAGGAAAGTTCATAGCACTAAGTGCCTTCAAGAAGAAATTCGAGACAGCTCATTCAAGCACCCTAATGGCTCACTTAAAAACCCTAGAAAAAGAAGAAGCAGACACACCAAGAAGGAGTAGACGGCTGGAAATAATCAAACTCAGGGCTGAAATCAATCAATTGGAAACAAATAAAACAATTCAAAGAATCAATGAAACCAAGAGCTGGTTCTTTGAGAAAATCAACAAGATTGACAAACCCTTAGCCAGGCTAACTAAAAGGCAGAGAGACACCACCCAAATCAACAAAATCAGAAATGAAAAGGGGGATATAACTACAGACACTGAGGAAATCCAAACAATCATTAGGACTTACTTCAAAAGTCTATCTGCCACAAAATTTGAAAATCTAAATGAAATGGACAATTTTCTTGATCGATTTGACTTACCAAAGGTGAACCAGGACCAGGTAAATCAACTAAATAGACCTATATCCCCCAAAGAAATAGAAGCGGTCATCAAAAGTCTCCCATCCAAAAAAAGCCCAGGACCAGATGGCTTCAGCGCAGAATTCTACCAGACCTTCAAAGAAGAGCTAACACCAATTCTCTTCAAACTATTCCACAAAATAGAAACAGAAGGAATATTACCAAATTCATTCTATGAAGCCACAGTCACCTTGGTACCTAAACCTCACAAAGACTCAACAAAGAAAGAGAATTTCCGGCCAATCTCCCTTATGAACATTGATGCAAAAATACTTAATAAAATACTTGCAAACCGAATCCAAGAACACATCAAAGATATTATCCACTATGACCAAGTAGGCTTCATCCCAGGTATGCAGGGGTGGTTCAATATACGGAAATCCATCAATGTGATCCACCATATTAACAAACTGAAAGAAAAAAACCACATGATAATCTCCCTAGATGCTGAAAAAGCCTTTGACAAAATCCAACATCCATTCATGTTCAAAGTATTGGAGAGATCAGGGACACAAGGCACATATCTAAACATAGTAAAGGCGATATACAGCAAGCCTATAGCCAACATCAAACTGAATGGAGAGAAACTTAAAGCAATCCCACTGAAATCAGGGACAAGACAAGGCTGCCCACTCTCTCCATATCTCTTCAACATAGTGTTGGAAGTCCTTGCTAGAGCGATAAGACAGTTGAAGGAGATCAAGGGGATACAAATTGGAAAGGAAGAAGTCAAATTATCACTATTTGCAGATGATATGATAGTATACGTGAGTGACCCCAAAAACTCTACCAGGGAACTCCTACAGCTGATAAACACCTTCAGCAAAGTGGCAGGATACAAAATTAACTCAAAAAAATCAGTAGCCCTCCTGTATACAAAAGACAAAAGGGCTGAGAAAGAAATTAAGGAAACAACACCCTTCACAATAGCCACAAATGACATACGGTACCTCGGAATAACCCTAACCAAGGAAGTCAAAGACTTGTATGAAAAAAATTTCAAATCTCTGAAGAAAGAATTAGAAGAAGATATGAGAAGATGGAAAGATCTCCCATGCTCATGGCTTGGTAGGATTAACATAGTAAAAATGGCCATCTTACCAAAAGCAATCTACAGATTCAATGCAATGCCCATCAAATTACCAACATAATTCTTTACAGACCTGGAAAGGAAAATTCTCAACTTCATATGGAATAACAAGAAACCCAGAATTGCTAAAACAATCCTCTACAATAAAAGATCTTCTGGAGGTATCTCCAACCCTGATCTTAAGTTGTACTATAGAGCAACAGTTTTAAAAACTGCATGGTACTGGCATAGAAACAGAATGGTGGATCAATGGAACCGAACAGAGGACCCAGAAATAAACCCACACACTTATGGACACCTGATCTTTGACAAAGACACCAAAACCATACAATGGAAAAAAGATAGCATCTTCAACAAATGGTGCTGGTCTAACTGGATGTCTACATGTAGAAAAATGAAAATAGATCCATACTTGTCACCCTGCACAAAACTGAAGTCCAAGTGGATCAAAGACCTCAACATAAAACCAGACACATTAAATCGGCTTGAAAAAAAAGTGGGAAATACCCTAGAACTCATTGGTATAGGGGAAAACTTCCTGAACAGAACACCAACAGCACAGGCTCTAAGAGCAACAACCAATAAATGGGACCTCATGAAACTGAAAAGCTTCTGTAAAGCAAAGGACACCGTCATCAAAACAAAGCGACCACCTACAGATTGAGAAAGAATCTTCACCAACCCTTTATCTGACAGAGGACTCATATCCAGTATATATAAAGAACTAAAGAAGCTGAAAAGCAGCAAACCAAGTAATCCACTTAAAAAATGGGGAACAGAGCTAAACAGAGAATTCTCTGTAGAGGAATACCGAATGGCAGAGAAGCACTTAAAGAAATGCTCAACCTCACTAGCCATTAGGGAAATGCAAATCAAAACAACCCTGAGATTTCACCTTACACCCATGAGAATGGCCAAGATAAAAAACTCAGGTGACAATACATGCTGGAGATGTTGTGGAGAAAGGGGAACCCTTCTCCACTGCTGGTGGGAATGTAAACTTGTACAACCACTCTGGAAATCAATCTGGCGCTTTCTCAGACAACTAGGAATAGCGCTTCCTCAAGATCCAGCCATACCACTACTGTGCATATATCCAAAAGAGGCTCAAGTACACAAAAAGGACATTTGCTCAACCATGTTTGTAGCAGCTTTATTTGTAATAGCCAGAAGCTGGAAACAACCCAGATGCCCCTCAACTGAAGAATGGATGCAGAAACTGTGGTATATCTACACAATGGAATATTACTCAGCAATGAAAAATAAGGAAATCATGAAATTTGCAGGTAAATGGTGGGATCTGGAAAGGATCATCCTGAGTGAGTTGTCTCAGAAGCCAAAAGACACACATGGTATATACTCACTCATATAGACATACAACATAGGACAAACCCACTAAAACCTGTGCATCTAAAGAAACTAAGCAAGTGAGAGGACCCTAACTAAAACGTCCAATCCCCATCCAGAAAGGCAAAGAGGATGGACATCAGAAGAAGAAGAAAACAGGAAACAACCTACGAACCTACCACAGAGGGCCTCTGAAAGCCTCTGCCCTTCAGACTATCAAAGCTGATGCTGAGCCGGATGGGCAACTGTTGGGCAGGTGAACGGAATTTTAGGTAAGAACTGGGAAATAGTAAGAGCTGGAGAGGACAGGGTCTCCACAAGGAGAGCAACAGAACAAGAAAATTTGAACATAGGGAACTTCCCAGAGACTCATACTCCAACCAAGGACTATTCATGGAGATAACCTAGAACCCCTGCACAGATGTAGCCCAGGGCAGTTCAGAGTCCAATTGGGTTACATAGTAATGTGAAGAGGGACTGCCTCTGACATAATCTGATTGGCCTGCTCTTTGATCACCTCCCTCTGGGGGGGGAGCAGCCTTACCAGGCCACAGTAGAGGACAATACAGCCACTTTTGATGTGAACTGACAGACTAAGATCAGAAAGGAGAGGAGAACCTCCCCTATTAGTGGACTTGGGGAGTGGCATGCAAGCAGAGGGAGGAGGGAGGGTGGGATTGGGAGGAGAGGAGGGAGGGGCTTATGGGGGGATGCAGAATGAATAAAGTGTAATTGGTGAAAAATTTAAGAAAAAAGGAAAAAAAAATAATTTAAGAACCTTAAATGACTTTCAAAATTGGAGGAAAACATGGAGTTAGTCAATTGGCATGGAGCACGTCTCGCCCCTGGGGGCAATGGTCTCCTGAACCTACTCAGACCTTGGACACCACCACTGCTAGTTCTAGAACTGACGCAGGATGTTCCAATGAGGGGTTAAGGCTTCTCATAATATTTCCTATAAGCCCACACCTGTTTGTCTATATCCCCCATTTTTATTCATTATTAGCTAGATAGAGCCAAGTAATTGTGGTAATGATACTTGCTTTTTTGCCCAATGCTGGAATGCTAGTAAATTTAGGTATGCCCTGGTTACTCGCATGCGTCACTGGGTGCCTGTGCCCATTGATGCCCCTCACGCTATGACTCTCTTCAGACAGAAAAGGGATCTTGGAACTACAGCCACCATTGTTACTACCATCTCATTGACGGCTGTTGGAGCTACCACCAGGGCATTAGCCATGAGTCATACTGGGCAGACTGCTCAGACCCTGAATAATCATTTAGCCAATGTAGCTCATGCCTTAGTTGTACATAAAGGAATTAATGCTCAACTAAAAGGAAGCTTGATGGTGTTCAATCAGAGGATTGACCTCTTGCAGGAGCAAATTGATACCCTATGGCAAATCGCTCAACCTGGCTGTCAATAAAAGTATGCTGGACTTTGTGTCACTAGCATACAACATGAGAATTTTTCCTGTGCTGCAAATCTGTCTAAACAATTGTCGAGCTATATTTTAGGTAATTGGACTGGAGAATTCGATACTACGATGGAGCAGCTGAGAGTGGCCATTGTCACAGTAAATTCTACTGGAGTGGACGCAGGACTAGCCACAGGATTATCAACATGGATTGCTGCAGCCATGAATCATCTGAAGGAATGGGCGGGCATGGGAGTGTTAGCAGGCCTTCTGGTGTTGGTCTCCTTGGTTTGCCTGTGGTATATATGCAAGATTAGAGTCTCACAACAGTGTGATGCAGCCATGATCATTCAGGCCTTTACAGCCATTGAAGCAGGACGTTCTCCCCAAGCATGGTTGGATACCATAAAAAGCTAAAATGATAAGCTCAGGATGCGAGGCTAAGCACTGCACTCAAGGTCAGCAGCTTTGGACCCAGAGAAGAGCATGTCTGATTGCCTGCGGGTTGATGCCCCAGGTCCCGCCTCTGAGAAAAAGGTATCGGACAGGTCGGATGCTCTTTGGGTGGATGACACCTAAATGAACATCTGTACAAAGTCCCAATTTATTTCTAATATCAGAGATCAGACCTCTACTCTTGCCTGATGTGCCTAAAACAAAAAGGGGGAACTGTAGAGAGCTGCGGAATGCTATGCCTTAAAGATGGAGCTGGTTTCCGCCTTCCACCTTCCTGATGGTGAGTGCTCTCTATCACGAACAACTCCACATTTGGCTAAGGCCGAGGATCTGGCTTGCTTCCATGTATGTGGATCTATCTGCATTGCCCCCGTGGCACGCCTGGGATGGCTACCCAGAGGCTATTTAAGCTGTGGGCTGGCTTTCCCCGGGGTCCGAGGATTGTTCAATGTTCCTGAATAAACTGCATTGAAAAAAAATGTGTTAAAGAAGCTCAGAATTATGAAAGCATTTGAAAATAATAAGAAAAATATCATTTTTGAACGATGAATAAATTGCAATTATAATTTGTGTTTTTTTTATTTTTATTTTTTATTTTTTTTTATCAGTTACATTTTATTAACTCTGTATCCCAGCCGTGTCCCGATCCCTCATTCCCTCCCAGTCCCTCCCTCCCTCCCTCATCTCCACCGTGCCCCTTTCCAAGTCCACTGATAGGGGGGACCTCCTCCCCATTCATCTGATCCTGTTTTATCAGGTATCTTCAGGACTGGCTGCAAAGCCCTCCTCTGTGGTCTAACAGGACTGCTCCTCCCTTCGGGGGTGGGGAGACCAAAGAGCCAGTCATTGAGTTCCTGTTAGGAATAGTCCCTGTTCCCCTCACTTTGGGAAACCAATTGGTTACTGAGCTACCACAGGCTACATCTGAGTGGAGGTTCTAGGTTATATCCATACATGGTCCTTGGTTGAATGTCAGTCTCAGAAAACACCCTGTGCCCAGATATATTTGGTCCTTGTGGAGCTCCTATCCTTTCCCCATCAGACTAACTCCCCTTCTTTCTTATGATTCCCTGTACTCTGCCAAAGGTTTGGTCATGAGTCTTTGCTTTGAAAACACTGCTAGTTAGAGTCTTTCAGATGCGCTCAGTAGACTCCTGTCATACGTTCAATGCACATCCCATCTGTCTTTCTAAATGAGGATTGATCATCTTACCCCATGTCCGCTCAATTGATTATCTTTTTTAGGTGTATAGATTTCATTATGTTTATCATATCTTATAGGTCTATATAAGTGAGTATATCCCATGTTTGTCTTTCTCCTTCTGGGATATTTCACTCAGAATGATCTTTTCTAGATCCCACCATTTGCCTGCAAATTTCATGATTTCCTCCTTTTTGATTGCTGAGTAGTATATCTTCACTAACCCTTTATCTGACAGAGGACTAATATCCAGTATATACAAAGAACTAAAGAAGCTGAAAAGCAGCAATCCAAGTAATCCAATTAAAAAATGGGGAACAGAGCTAAACAGAGAATTCTCGACAGAGGAATATCGAATGGCAGAAAAACACTTAAAGAAATGCTCATCCTCATTAGCCATCAGGGAAATGCAAATCAAAACGACCCTGAGATATCACCTTACACCCATCAGAATGGCCAAGATGAAAAACTCAAGCGATAACACATGCTGGAGAGGTTGTGGAGAAAGGGGAACCCTGCTCCACTGCTGGTGGGAATGTAAACTGGTACAACCACTCTGGAAAGCTATCTGTCGCTTTCTAAGACAAATAGGAATAGTGCTTCCTACAGACCCAGCTATACCACTGCTAGGTATATACCCAAAGTTTGTTCAAGTACACAAAAAGGACACTTGCTCAACCATGTTTATAGCAGCTCTATTTGTAATAGCCAGAACCTGGAAACAACCCAGATGTCCATCAACGGTGGAATGGGTACAGAAATTGTGGTATTTTTATGCAATTATAATTTGTATACTGATAAAATAAACTAAATATAAGCGGGAGTAATTTTGTTACTTTAGAATGCTGTCTAACACAAAACAGCATGTTTACATTTTATTTATTTTCAACAATGTACTTATACTCTTCTGGGTTTTATATTGATTATCTCCAAATAAAAATAATCCTAGAAAAACAACATAATTATACAAGTGTTATGTGGCAGCAAAACTCTAGCAGATACTGCAGGGACGCTACATGGATTGTCCTATGTTCTTTCTTCATTATGTGAGAATCAAAACTAATCATTGACTTTGGCTGGCTGAAGAAAATGGATCAGGAGTAAATTATACAATTGGGCTTTTTCTGGGATTTCAATGTTTCAGAATGTTCAGCTTGTAAAAATCATTATGTAGAGAAGGGGGAGGATGACATATGTATTAAAGACAATCCTTAAAATGTGTTGAAGATTCATGGATAGTGAATCAAGGTCATCTTTGAGCCCATACAAAGGAGAAACTCTCTGAAGGGAAACAAAAAATGAAAGTTTTAAATTATTCATAGAATTGAATACATTACAAAGCTCATTTCCAGAGATCAGGGGATGTACATTTATTTTCTAAGCAAGAATTGTTGATCTTTGCTTTCTGGAAAACATTGCAAACCATCTCCTTTAATTTCAAAGACAGACAGGAGAAAATTTTGTAAAGAACAATGAATACCATCTTCTCATATCTTCTTCTAATTCTTTCTTCAGAGACTTGAAATTTTTTTCATACAAGTCTTTGACTTGCTTGGCTAGGGTTACACCAAGGTACTTTATGTCATTTGTGGCTATTGTGAAGGGTGTTGTTTCCCTGATTTCTTTCTCAGCCCTTTGTCTTTTGTATACAGGAGTGCTACTGATTTTTTTGAGTTAATTTTGTATCCAGCCACTTTGCTGAAGGTGTTTATCAGCTGTAGGAGTTCCCTGGTAGAGTTTTTGGGGTCACTCACTACTATCATATCATCTGCAAATAGTGATAATTTGACTTTTTCCTTTCCAATCTGTATATCCTTGATCTCCTTCAACTGTCTTATTGCTCTAGCAAGGACTTCCAGCACTATGTTGAAAAGATACAGAGAGAGTGGGCAGCCTTGTCTTGTCCCTGATTTCAGTGGGATTGCTTTAAGTTTCTCTCTATTCAGTTTGATGTTGGCTATAGGCTTGCTGTATATCGCCTTTACTATGTTTAGATATGTGCCTTGTATCCCTGATCTCTCCAACACTTTAAACATGAATGGATGTTGGATTTTGTCAAATGCTTTTTCAGCATCTAGGGAGATTATTATATGGTTTTTTTCTTTCAGTTTGTTAATATGGTGGATCACATCTATGGATTTCTGTATACTGAACCACTCCTGCATACCTGGGATGAAGCCTACTTGGTCATAGTGGAAAATATCTTTGATGGGTTCTTGTATTCAGTTTGCAAGTATTTTGTTGAGTATTTTTGCATCAATGTTCATAAGCCATACCACTCCTAGGAATATATCCAAAAGAGGCTCAAGTACATAATAAGGACATTTGCTCAACCATGTTTGTATCAGCCTTATTTGTAGTATCCAGAAGCTGGAAACAGCCCAGATGCCCCTCAGCTGAAGAATGGATGCAGAAATTGTGGTACATCTACACAATGGAGTATTAATCTGCAATGAAAAGTAAGGAAATCATGCAATTTGCAGGTAAATGGTGGGACCTGGAAAGGATCATCCTGAGTGAGCTGTCCCAGAAGCAGAAAGACACACATGGCATATACTCACTCATATAGACTTATTGGATAAACCTAAAATCTGTCCATCTAAAGAAACTAATCAAGAGAGTGGACTCTGACTAAAACCCTCAATCCCCATCCAGAAAGGCAAAGAGGATGGACATTAGAAGAAGAAGAAAGCAAGAAACAACCTAGGAACCTGCCACAGAGGGCCTTGGAAAGGCTCTGCCCTGCAGACTATCAAAGCAGATGCTGTGATTTTATGGCCAACTGTTGGGCAGAGTGCATGGAATCTTATGTAAGAAGTGGGAAATAGTAGGTTATGGAGAGGACAGGAACCCCACAAGGATAGCAACAGAACTAGAAGATTTGAACACAGGGGTCTTCACAGAGACCCATAGTCCAACCAAGTACCAGGCATAAGGATAACCTAGAACCCCTGTGCAGATGTCATCCATGGCAGTTTAGTGTCTAAGTGGGTTACATAGTAATGGGAAGAAGGACTGCCTCTGACACAATCTGATTGGCCTGCTCTTTGATCACCTCCCCCTGAGGGGGGAGCAGTCTTACCAGGCCACAGAAGAGGACAATGCAGCCACTCCTGAGGTGATCTGATAGACTAAGTTCAGATGGAAGGAGAGGAGGACCTCCCCTCTCAGTGGACTTGGGGAGGGGCATGCATGAAGAAGGGGAAGGGAGGGTGGGACCGGGAGGGGAGGAAGGAGGGGCTTATGGGGGGATACAAAGTGAATAAAGTGTAAAACAATAATTAAAAAAATGAGAAAAATAACAATGAATACAAGTAATTATTTAAATATTTGATAAAAATACGTTGGTTTCTCAGCCTGTAGCTTCATGTGTCTTCTAGTATATTCAAAATAAATAACTTTATTTTGTTTAATATTTTCAATAGCCAAGGAAAAATAAAGGAAATGGTGCAAAAAAGGGACAGAAATTGAATTCTTACTACCTCATTCTAAATATAAACTACAGTTAAAGGACGGAAGGCTTCAGCAATATCCTATAGGAACAAACAAAATGGGATCATTGTACACAATCTGTTCTTTACCTAATTTATTTTCTGTTTTAGATACATAATTTTAGTTATATCAATAAATGATGCAAGCACAATGGTAATACTGGTTACTTGAATATTTCAGAGGCTTCTCTTTGTTGCAATGGAATGTCAACCTGCCCTTTATTCTTTTGGATAAAATGGCAAAATTAAGACTTGGGGCACAATTCTTTTTTATCTGAACTGGTTCACATCCAGCAAACTTCTTGCACTGAGTAGGGGAAATGGATTCAAAGTCCCACCCCTAATAAAGCAGCTATTTGTAGTTGACACCTTTTGGGAAAAATAAAAAAGTTTTCTACAATGTAGTGTCCCTGTGCACATCAACTACATTCCAGGACAGGTAAAGGAGTAGTTATCCATTACAAAATGAAGGCCATTATTTGTGAACTTTTCCTTTTGTCTTTTTCTTTTTGTCTTATTGGCCTTCTTTTATTTAGTTTGTGCATCCCTTTTTTCATATTTTATTTTTATTGCTTTCTGTTGACTTGACAGGTGGGAGAAGACATAAATTAGGGTAGATAAGGAGATAGAGGGGATCTGGGAGAAGCTGAGGGATGGGAAATATGATCAAAATGCACTTAATAAAAACATTAAATAATGTTAAAGAATATTGAGATATTACACTGAGTTATCAGGTTTTTGCTGCTTTCCTCAAGTTGATGTTTGTGATACTTTTATATCTTTACCAACATTTCAGAATGAAAATAGGATGCTCTAAGTTATATCCATACATGGTCCTTGGTGGAGTGTCAGTCTCAGAAAAGACCCCTGTGCCCAGATATATTTGGTCCTTGTAGAGCTCCTATCCTTTCCACATCATATTAATTCCCCCATCATTTATATTATTCCCTGCACTCTGCAGAAGGTTTGGTTATGAGTCTTAGTATCTGCTTTGATACACTGCTAGGTAGAGTCTTTCAGAGGCCCGTTGCGGTAGGCTCCTGTCCTGTTACTTGTTTTCTCCTACGTCCAATGCACATCCCATTTGTCTTTCTAAGTGAGGATTGATCATCTTACCCCGTGTCCTCTTTCTTGTTTATCTTCTTTAGGTGTATAGATTTCATTATGTTTATCTATCCATTCCTCCGTTGATGGACATCTGAGTTGTTTCCAGGTTCTGACTATTACAAATAAAGCTGCTACAAACATGGATATAACCTGGAACCTCTGCTCGGACATAGTCTGTGGTAGCTCAGTAACCAATTGGTTTCCCACAGTAAGGGGAACAGGGACTATTTCTGACATGAACTCAATGGCAGGCTCTTTGACCTCCCCACCCCACAAGGGAGGAGCAGTCCTGCTAGGCCACAGAGGAGGACTTTGCAGCCAGTTGTGAAGACACCTGACAAAATAGGGTCAGATGAAAGGGGAGGAGGTCCTCCCCAAGCAGTGGACTTGAAAGGGGCAGGGGAGGAGATGAGGGACAGAGGGTGGGATTGGGAGGGAATGAGGGAGCAGGATGTAGCTGGGATACAGAGTTAATAAAATGTAACTAATAATAAAAATAAAAATAAAAGAAAGAAAATAGGATGTTCTGTATATTTTAAAGAAAAACAGATTAATGTTGCTGGAAGATAGATTAAAAAGTGGAATATGTTAAACTGTTGGAATTTGATGCACAGTTACAAATCTGTTTCCTCACTTATGAGCTGATAAGCTAATCTAAGGTAATCAACTTCTAAGTGTCAAATTTCTTTTAATTAAGAAATACAGTAAGTATACTGACATTAAAATGATTGCCTAGCCTTCTAAAGTTAATTCAAAAGAATTAGTACTGATATGAGGATGGTGCATATAAAAGAGAACCAAAAAATAGAATTGTATATTACTAACTTGTATATTCAAATTTTGCTAGAAGAAACAATATCTTACATACTATCTTATTTTGGATATAAATTAAAATGGAAAGTAAAAGAACTATAGAGTATTCTAATAATAGATTATGTACCACTAAACAATGGAACTTGTAATTTATTCATGGGCACCTTTCCTCTATTCAAACATTATTCATTCCTCTGTCCTGGGGTCACTTGGTCATTCACATTACTCCTTATTCAGAAACAGTGCAGTAGAAGAAAATCATACTGATAGTCTTACAATATGAAGCTGGTCTTTGGGCATCATCCTGACTCTGGGCCAGAAAGAGAGGCTACAGTTTCATAGTCTTTTCCTTATACAGCACTCAGATACACAACAATGAAAATGGGGTGTCTTTCACCAAGAAGACTTTCTTTTTTTTTTTTCTTTTTTTTTTTTTTTCAATGCAGTTTATTCAGGAACCTTGAACAATCCTTGGACCCTGGGGAAAGCCAGCCCACAGCTTAAATAGCCTCTGGGTAGCCAACCCAGGCGTGCCACGTGGGCAATGCAGATAGGTCCACATACATGGAAGCAAGCCAGATCCTCAGCCTTAGCCAAATGTGGAATTGTTCGTGACAGAGAGCACTCACCATCGGGAAGGTGGAAGGTGGAAACCAGCTCCATCTTTAAGGCATAGCATTCCACAGCTCTCTACAGTTCCCCCTTTTTGTTTTAGACGCATCAGGCAAGAGTAGAGGTCTGATCTCTGATATTAGAAATAAATTGGGACTTTGTACCAATGTTCATTTCGGTGTCATCCACCCAAAGAGCATCAGACCCGTCTGATACCTTTTTCTCAGAGGCGGGACCTGGGGCATCAACCAGCATGCAATCGGACATGCTCTTCTCTGGGTCGAAAGCGGCTGACCCTGAGTGCAGTGCTTAGCCTCGCATCCTGAGCATATCATTTTAGCTTTTTATGGTATCCAACCATGCTTGGGGAGACTGTCCTGCTTCAATGGCTGTAAAGGCCTGAATGATCATGGCTGCATCACACTGTTGTGAGACTCTAATCTTGCATATATACCACAGGCAAACCAAGGAGACCAACACCAGAAGGCCTGCTAACGCTCCCATGCCCGCCCATTCCTTCAGATGATTCATGGCTGCAGCAATCCATATTGATAATCCTGTGGCTAGTCCTGCGTCCACTCTGGTAGAATTTACTGTGACAATGGCCACTCTCAGCTGCTCCATCGTAGACTTTCAAGAGGTGACTATTGGCTTCAGCCCCAAGTTAACATCTGAGAACTTACAGTCCTAGGGACCCAAATCATGGGGCAACACGACCTCTGCTCCATTTATTGAGTGTGTCACTGTGATAACCTTCTACAATTCATATCTGTCCCTATGCATGCTTTCTGTCATCCTAAGTATATGATCTAGAGTGACATACAAAACTTCCTAAATATCCCCTGTCCCTCTCCATCATCTGGGGAGGCTCACAAGACTACACATGACATTCTTACATGATTTTTCTCCCCTAAGTTTTCTATTCTTTTCCTCCAACTGTGTTATGGCTGCTAGATATGTTCTCATTCACTTTGAGCTGACAATTTTCTGTAAGTGCAATTATATTAGGTCTTTCATCATAGGATTCTGAATACTGAGTATCAACATAACCACCCATCCACTGCAAACTCCAGCCTGCGGGCACACCTACCTACCACATCTGTTTAAAGAGCCCCTGGTGGCCACCTCTGCTCCCACTCAGCACTGCCCTGATCTTTACCCACGGTCATCATGCTCTTTCTTAGTCACACATTTTTTTTTTGAGTTTAAGTAATTTCTTAGGAAAAAAATGATAAAATTCAATCATAGCTGTAAATAAATTCTTGAAGAATGTGACTAATATTTCAGACAAATTTGAAGCGTAGCTCCAAGAGCTGAAGAGAAACAACATGTTAATTCCCAGAAAGCCAACTGAAAGTTTAACAGGTTGTTAAACATTTTCAGAGCTTTTTTTTTTTTTTTTTTGCATTTTTGTAACATTCGATTTTGGGTGGGGTGAGGAGAAAGGGTAACCTTTTCCAAAAAAGATAATTTTAAACACTTAAATGTCTCAGAAAGGTCACATAAACAAATTCTAAGAGAGTATTACTAAACAAAACTACCAAAAGTAGCAAAGGAAAATTATTCAAGATATCTCAAACATAGATTTGAAACACATTACTTATAAGAATTCTCAGCACTAAGAATTAGCTAGACCTGGGGCAAAAGACAGCATCTTATATCAAAATTTGTAGCTTACACCTTCTGCTTTTCTTCTACTCATGTTTTCTATTTTTAATTTATTTTCTCTGATATTTTGTTTTAATTTTTAACATCAGGAACATGGAAAGGTAAAAAAACACAACAAAAAATGCTAATATTCACAGATCCATGGTATTATATATTCTAAAGCAGAAATATGAACCATGTTCTGCACACAAAACTAGATTTCTGAGATTTATAGATTGCTCCAGATTTTGGCCTGTTTCTTTTAACTTATTGGTCAGGTTAAATTTGTGGATTCCCAAATAAGATTTTCTCCCCAAAAGCCCCTTCCTCCTCCCCTCCCTATCTCATCCTCATTCCCCCTTCTTCACACATGCCCCTCCCCAAGTACACTGTTAGGGGAGGTCCTCTTCTCCTTCCTTCTGATCTTAGTCTATCAAATCACATCAGGAGTGGCTGCATTGTCATCTTCTGTGGCCTGGTAAGGCTGCTCTCCCCTCAGGAGGAGGTGATCAAAGAGCAGGCCAATCAGATTGTGTCAGAGGCAGTCCCTCTTCCCATTACTATGTAACCAACTTAGACACTAAACTGCCATGGATTACATCTGCACAGGGGTTCTAGGTTATCTCCATGTCTGGTACTTGGTTGGAGTATGGGTCTCTGGGAAGACCCCTGTGTTCAAATCTTCTAGTTCTGTTGCTATCCTTGTGGGGTTCCTGTCCTCTCCATAACCTACTATTTCCCACTTCTTACATAAGATTCCATGCACTCTGCCCAACAGTTGGCCATAAAGTTTCAGCATCTGCTTTGATAGTCTGCAAGGCAGATTCTTTCAGAGGCCCTCTGTGGCAGGTTCCTAGGTTGTTTCCTGCTTTCTTCTTCTTCTGATGTCCATCCTCTTTGCCTTTCAGGATGGGGATTGAGCATTTTAGTCAGGGTCCTCTCTCTTGATTAGTTTCTTTAGATGGACAGATTTTAGTAGGTTTATCCTATATTATATGTCTATATGAGTGAATATATACTGTGTGTGTCTTTCTGCTTCTGGGACAGCTCACTCAGGATGATCCTTTCCAGGTCCCACCATTTACCTGCAAATTGCATGATTTCCTTATTTTTCATTGCAGATTAATACTCCATTGTGTAGATGTACCACAATTTCTGCATCCATTCTTCAGTTGAGGGGCATCTGGGCTGTTTCCAGCTTCTGGTTACTACAAATAAGGCTGATACAAACATGGTTGAGAAAATGTCCTTATTGTGTACTTGAGCCTCTTTTGGATATATGAGAAGATGGAAAGATCTCCCATGCTCATGGCTTGGCAGGATTAACATAGTAAAAAAGGCCATCTTACCAAAAGCAATCTACAGATTTAATGCAATTCCCATCAAATTGCCAACACAATTCTTTACAGACCTGGAAAGAAAAATTCTCAACTTCCTATGGAACAACAAGAAAACCAGAATTGCTAAAACAATCCTCTATAATAAAAGATCTTCTGGAGGTATCTCCATCCCAAATCTCAAGCTATACTATCGAGCAACAATTATAAAAACTGCATGGTACTGGCATAGAAACAGAATGGTGGATCAATGGAACTGAACAGAAGACCCAGAAATAAATCCACACGCTTATGGACACGTGATCTTTAACAAAGATGCCAAAACCATACAATGGAAAAAAGATAGCATCTTCAAAAAATGGTGCTGGTCCAACTGGATGTCTACACGTAGAAAAAAAATCCAAATAGATTCATGCTTATCACCCTGCACAAAACTGAAGTCCAAGTGAATCAAAGACCTCAACCTAAAACCAGACACATTAAATTGGCTAGAAAAAATAGTGGGGGATACCCTAGAACTCATTGGCACAGGGGACAACTTCCTGAACAGAACACCAACAGCACAGGTTCTAAGATCAACAATCAATAAATGGGACCTCATGAAACTGAACAGCTTCTGTAAAGCAAAGGACACCGTCATCAAAACAAAACAACAACCTACAGACTGGGAAAGAATCTTCAACATACACTTCAAATCCTATCACTACAGAGGAAAAGAAAATTAGATCTCTGAGTTTGAGGCCACCCTGGTCTACATAGCAAGTTCTGGGCCTACCAGGGCCAAATAATGAGGCGCTCTTTGAAGAGAACAAAAGATGACACACACACACACACACACACACACACACACACACACACAGAAAGAGAGAGAGAGAGAGAGAGAGAGAGAGAGAGAGAGAGAGAGAGAGCGAGAGCACTATTTGGGTGGTGCGAACACATTAAAAACACATTAAAAGGAAATGCACACACACAAAAAAAATCCATACTAAAATATGGGTCTCCAGTTCCCTAGAAGAAGAAATAAGAAGCTGACAACATTGTGAACCACAAAGAAACCAGAATGTACTTCATTGCCGAAAATATTAATAAATTTTATTGGAAGACACAGAATATGACACTAAAAGGAAAAACAAAACACTAAATGAAGATAAAGCAGTACCAGGTGTCATACTGTAAATGAATGGAAGAGTCTCTTCATTGGAGAGGCATACCTGTCTGAGATATTGTAAGAACAGAGTTAGAAAAGTCTCAGATAAAACAGTAAATACAAGTAAACTGATATTACATGGACATCACTGTTTTACAGAAGAGCAGTTTATTATTTAGAAAACTTGTGTTTTACAGAAAACATGTAAGATCTCTTTAGGTAGCACTTATTAAAATGTAATATTTCTCATCCTCATAATACAAACTGCGACTGAAAAACCTATACGTTACTCAAGAACTGAAAATGAAAAGATGGAGTCCTTGTCTGTATGACTGTTTAACAAGTTTTGAATGTACTTTATTACTTTTTATTTGTCTTTAATATTGAGAGCTGTGCATATGGTATGCAAGAATTCTACCTCTGTGCTATATCCCAAGCCCTCCTTTAACTTTTTATTTTAGGAGAAGAAATTATTACTTTTCGAGGCCAGCCATGAACTAAGTTTAAAACAAATTCTCACTAACTGGCCTAGGCCAAATTTGAATTCACTCTGTATCACAGACCAGTCATTACCTTGTGTTATACTCCCACCTTAGGTTTCTGAGTATCTTGGATAAGCCTTGTACTACCAAGTCCATGCAGCTTCAATTTTCCCTTTCTACCAATAAGCAATCCATATTTAAATAAAACAACATAATTTATAAATGAGAGAATGTTTAGTAAGCTGCAATATGAACAGATATATACACACACACTTTCACATATTTCCTAACCCAACTGAATTTGAATATCATTATCATTACTATAATAGACCAACATAAGTGAAAAAATTTACATGGACAATAAAAGTCAAAGCATGAATTTTTCTGTTGTCAATTAATAAATATGTAAAACTCTTTTCAGCTTCCTGAACACAAATTTATTGAGAGAATGTTTCTTTTGCAGATTGCATTCCATATACATAGTATGCTGTGTTAAGTTCCTCTAGCTCTCTTTGGCCAAATGACTGGACAACTGCAAATACTTCTGAGAAACTTCAACACTGAATAGATATTTGAAAACAAAAGCAACATTCCCAAATCTAAAATAATTAGACACACAGGGTATATATTCACTCATAAGTGGATATTAAACATATAATATAGGATAAACATACTAAAATCTGTACATCTAAGGAAGCTAATCAGGAAGGAGGATTTTGGCTAAGATGCTCAATCCCCCTTGAGAAAGGCAAAGAGGATGGACATTGGAGGAGGGAACAGGACAGAAGCCTACCACAGAGGGCTTCTGAAAGGCTCTAACCTGCAGGGTATCAGAGCAGATGCAAAGACTCATAGCCAAACTTTGGGTAGAGTGCAGGGATTCTTATGAAAGAAGGGAGAGACAGAAAGACCTGGAGAGGAGGGAACAGAACAGAAGCCTACCACAGAGGGCTTCTGAAAGGCTCTACCCTGCAGGGTATCAGAGCAGATGCAAAGACTCATAGCCAAACTTTGGGTAGAGTGCAGGGATTCTTATGAAAGAAGGGAGAGACAGAAAGACCTGGAGAGGACAGCAGTTACACAAGGAGAGCAACAGATCCAAAAAGTTTGGGTACAGGGGTCTTTTCTGAGACTGATACTCCATCCAAGACCACTCATGGTGATGGCCTGGATGGAACCCCTGCACAAAGGTAGCCTATGACAGTTCAGTGTCCAAGTGGGTTCCACAGTAATGAAGACAGGGACTGTCTCTGACAGGAACTGATTGGCCTGCTCTTTGATCACCTCCCCCTGAGGCATAGTAGCCTTACCAGGCCACAGAAAAAGACAATGCAGCCACTCCTGATGAGACCTGATAGACTAGGATCAGAGGGAATGGGAGGAGGACCTCCCTTATCAGTGGACTGGGAGAGGGACACAGATAGGGAAGAGGGAGGGTGGAATTAGGAGGGGAAGAGGGAGAGAGGTATGGGGAGAGACAAAGTGAATAAACTGTAATTAATAAAAATAAAATAATTAAATAATAATAAATAAAATAAAATATTTTTATTTTATGAGTTCCCAATTTTCTGCCTTGAGTGAAATTAGTCTTTATTTATGTAACTTGAATTAGCCATGTCTGGAGAGTTTTTTGGTTGTTTGTTTCCTATGGTTTGTAAGCATTCAAGCCCTTCAGGTCTCCTTTCTCAGTTCTATGAACCACCACACACTCTTCCCATATGTAGCTTTCATTAATTATCCAGAGTTGAATTTGGTTCATTTTGTTTCTAAGTGAAAATAGATATTTCTTTAACACACATATTTGTACTTCTCAAAAAAGCCATATCTAGAAAATACTGTATGAGAGAACATAATGAGAACCACACATGACATTAGTACAGGAGTTAGTATCTAACGTCTACTTGTCCTTTGTAGATTCTTCAATTCCTCCAAGAAACTTTAAGGAATACTGCTCTGGTGGCACTTCTTAGCTCTCATAGAAAATGGAAGCACATCCTCAGGCCAGCAGACCGTGCTCCACAGAGCGCTCGAATGCTTGGATAGCACTGCTGTTCAAAATGTACTTCAGTTCCTGTCACTGCAACCACTGACCTCTATGGACTATCTCCCAGGGTATGCTCTGCACAGAAGAAGGCAGCATGGATATTAATAAGATGATTTAATCTAGCAAGATGCACTTACTTAGAAAGATCTTCTAAGTCTTCATCTTGTGAAAACACAGAGAATAAAAGTCATGCCCATCATAGACTTTAAGGAATACATCATTAGTTTTAAGATTAAAGATTAAAGATTGACATTAAGAAATGCAATTCTTTACAGACCTTGAAAGAAAAATTCTCAACTTCATATGGAATAACAAGAAACCCAGAATTGCTAAAACAATTCTCTACAATAAAAGATCTTCTGGGGATATCTCGATCCCTGATCTCAAGCTGTACTATATAGGAACAGTAATAAAAACTGCATGGTACTTGCATAGAAACAGAATGGTGGATCAATGGAACTGAACAGAAGACCCAGAAACAAACCCACATGCTTATGGACACCTGATCTTTGACAAAGATGCCAAAACCATACAATGGAAAAAGACAGCATCTTCAACAAATGGTGCTGGTCTAACTGGATGTCTACATGTAGAAAAATGCAAATAGATCCATACCTATCACCCTGAACAAAACTAAAGTCCAAGCGGATCAAAGACCTAAACATAAAACCAGACACATTAAATCGGTTAGAAGAAAAAGTGGGGGAAACCCTAGAACTCATTGGTACAGGAGACAACTTCCTGAACAAAACACCAACAGCACAGCTCTAAGAGCAACAATCAATAAATGGGACCTCATGAAACTGAAAAGCTTCTGTAAACCAAAGGACACTGTTGTCAGAACAAAATGAATGCCTACAGATTGGGAAAGAATGAATCTTCACCAACCCTCTATCTAACAGAGGGCTAATATCCAGAATATATAAAGAACTAAAGAAGCTGAAAAGCAACAAATCAAGTAATCCAATTAAAAAATGGGGAACAGAGCTAAAGAGAGAATTCTTCATAGAGGAATATCAAATGGCAGAGAAACACTTAAAGAAATGCTCACTGTCATTAGCCATCAGGGAAATGCAAATAAAAATGACCCTGATATTTCACCTTACACACATCAGAATGGCCAAGATCAAAACCTCAAGTGACAACACATGCTGGAGATGTCGTGGAGAAAGGGGAACCCTCCTCCACTGCTGGTAGGAATGTAAACTGGTACAACCACTCTGGAAATCAATCTGGCACTTTCTCAGACAAGGAATAGCACTTCCTCAAGATCCAGCCATAGCACTTCTAGGCATATATCCTAAAGAAGCTCAAGTATACAATAAGGATATTTGCTCGACCACGTTTGTAACAGCTTTATTTGTAATAGTCAGAAGCTGGAAACCACCCAGATGCCACTCAACTGAAGAATGGATACAGAAATTGTGGTACATCTACACAATGGAATATTACTCAGCAATGAAAAATAAGGAAATCATGAAATTTGCAGGTAAATGGTGGGATCTGGAAAGGATCATCCTGAGTGAGCTATTCCAGAAGCAGAAAGACACATGAGTGAGTATATACTCACTCATATAGACATATAATATAGGATAAACCTATTAAATCTGTACACCTAAAGAAACTAATCAAGAGGGAAGACTCTGGCTAAAATGCTCAATCCGCACCCAGAAAGGCAAAGAGGATGGACACTAGAAGAATAAGAAAACAGGAAACAAATTAGGAGTCTCCCACAGAAGGCCTCTGAAAGGCTCTGCCCTGCAGACTATTAAAGCAGATGGGGAGACTTATGGCCAACCTTTGGGCAGAGTGCAGGGAATCTTATGAAAGAAGTGGGAAATAATACTAAGAGCTGGAGAGGAAAGGAGGTCTACAAGGAGAGCAATAGAACCAAAAAATCTGGGCACAGGGGTCTTTCCTGAGACTCATACTCCAACCAAGTACCATGCATGCAGATAACCTAGAACCCCTGCACAAATGTAGCCCATGGCAGTTTAGTGTCCAAATGGGTTCCATAGTAATGGAAACAGGGACTGCTTATGAAATGAACTGATTGGCCTGCTCTTTGATCACCTTCCCCTGCGGGGGGAGCAGCCTTACCAGGCCACAGAGGAAGACAATGCAGCCAGTCTTGATGAGACCTAACAGACTAGGATCAGAAGGAAGAAAAAGAAACCCTCCCCTACCAGTGGACTTAGGGAGGGGAGTGTGTGGAGAAGGGAGAGAAAGGGAGGGATTGGGAGGGGAGGAGGGAGGGAACTAGAGGGGGGATACAAAGTAAACAAAGTATAATTAAAAATAATAAAAAATAAAAAATAAAATAAAATCAGATCTAAAAAAAAAAAAGAAATGGTCATTAAGAAAGTCCATAGAAATACAATAACATTATCATGTAAGCTTAGAATTCTATATGATTAAATACTAATTGGACAGGAATAACTATTTTAAATATGTTTTAGGATAGCAATGAAACCATGCAGTATTGTAAGAACTATGCAGCCTTCTCCTAGCACGGCTAGAAGTGATAATTTTCAATAAAAGGAAATATTCTAGTGCCAAGGCAATGACCTCTATTTTTCTGTATTCCCCAGAGTATCTAATGCAGCATATACAATTGGTTGATGTTCACATTTATTTCTTGACTAGTCTTGTCAGAGTACTGGTTGAGAGGCCTTATGAAAATATTTTGCTTATAAATAAAAATGATCCGCAGGTCCTTTGTGAATAGAAAGGAGAGGTAACACTCTAAAATGCTGTGCTGGATTTTGACCCGTCTTCAGTCTTCTCCTGTGTTTCAGTTTTGAAAATAAGAAGGCACTCACTTTGGCCTCACTGAATATATTTACGTCTTCTGTTAGGAAACCAAATATTAAAGATAGCCTGATACCACACTTTAAAAGTAACTTCAATATTTTTGTCAGAGAGTACTTTAACTCAACAGACACATTACCAACAGAGAAAGATGAGGAGAGACTGTAACAGTGTTTGGTGATGTTCTGCACTCCAGGGTACCTTTTGCAGGAGTTGAAGATACCTAGTCATCATGATTAGTGTACTGGGCCCTCTGGATTCACAGCACTGTGAAAGAAAATGTTATATTTAATATTGACTTGGTTTCTATTATTTCAAACAGTAGCTTTGCTTCTCAGATCAAAACAGGGTTGCTTGTCAAAGTGCATTATGGATGAGCTTAAAACACATATGGGCAAACAAGTTAGATAAATGGATTAATATGCATAATAGCTTAGGCATTTTGTCATTTGTCACAGTAATATAAATTAACATTTTGTATTTGACAGATGATCTTATGCCTAAGGGCAGGGGGGAAAACTGCTAGCTTCATTTGCACTTCCCTATGGAAGTAATCAAAGACTTAGGTAATATATTTTCTGATGGCTATTTTTAACGGAGGTTGATTAATTTCAAAAACAAATAATTACGTGCAGATATTGAATTGCTGAAATCTACTTTACTATTCTGCAACATACCAATATTTAGTATAAAATCCAAGCAATTGTAGTAATCATTTTTAATGCACTTGCTAGCAAGACATCTTCCCTCTCTAGATGGCCAGTATTGAATTTATCCTATTATAAAACCATACCAATCTACTTTTGATTAACTATTACAGAGCATTCATTAAATGTATAGACATATTTTCTACAACTTGTCAATCATTGCACTTGAATTTAAACTAAGTAATGATAAAGGATAGTGTGAGATGTTGCTAGAAAAGCAAGTCTTAGCATTGTGAAATAAGCTTTTTTAATTAATTTTTTATTTTTATATAACAATTACAGTTTATTTACTTTGTATCCCAGCTGTAGCTCCTTCCCTCACTCCCTCCCAACCCCCCACCCCTTATCTCCTCCCTGCCCCTCTCTAAGTCCACTGATAGGGGAGGTCCTTTTAATCTGAATGACAGGTCATTATTTGAATCATCTACAATGGGTTTTGAAAATTAAAATGATTGGGTTGCATATCCATGTTTAAAAAATTAATCAAATCCTCTTCTTTCCTAAGATTCCCTCCACTCTGCCCAGAGTCTCAGCCTCTGCTTTGATCCATCATTGGAGTCTTTCAGAGGCCCTCTGTGGTAGGCCTCTTTCCTGTCTTCTCATGCTTCTGATGTCTATCACATTTGTCCTTATGAATGAGGATTGAGCATCTTCCCTAGGGTCTTCCTTGTTGTTTAACTTCTTTAGGAATACAGATTTTAGTTTGTTGATCCTATATTATATGTCTAATATCCACTTATAAGTGAGTATATACCATGTGTGTCTTTCTGCTTCTGGGTTTCCTCACTCAAGATGATCTTTTCTAGTTCCCATCATTTACCTGCAAATTTCATGATTTCCTTGTGTTTAATAGCTGAGTAGTATTCCACTGTGTAAATGTACCACACTTTCTGTATCCATTCCTCCATTGAGGGACATCTAAGTTGTTTTCAGCTTCTGGCTAGTATGCACAGAGCTACTATGAACATCGTTGACCAATGGTCCTTGTTGTAAAGTTGAGCATCTTTTGGATATATGCCTAGGAGTGGTATAGCTGGATCTTGAAGTAGAACTATTCCTAATTTTCTGAGAAAGTGCCAGATTGACTTAAAAAGTGGTTGTACAAGTTAACATTCCCATCAGCAATGGAAAAGGTTTCCCCTTTCTTCACATCCTCTGTAGTATGTCTTGTCACTTGAGTTTTTATCTTAGCCATTCTTGTGGGTATAAGGTAAAATCTCAGAGTTGTTTTGATATGCATCTCACTGATGACTCAGGACTTTAAACATTTCTGAGCACCCTGCAGTGACTGATACCCCAACCAAGGACAATGCATGGAGACCTAAAACCCTGGCTCTGATGTAGCCCAGAGACTCAGTATCTAAGTGGGGCCCTAGTAAAGGGAGCAGGGGCTCTCTCTGGCAACAACTCAGTGACAAGTTCTCTGATCATACCTTCCCCTGGGGGGTGCAGCCTTGCCAGGCCACAGAGGAAAACAATGCAGTGAGTCCTGATGAGACCTGATAGACTAGGGTCAAATAGAAGGGAAGGAGGACCTCCCCCATCAGTGGACCAGGAGTGGAGCATAAGGGGGGGGAAGAAGAAAGGAGGGTGGGATTTGGAGCAGACAAAGGAGGGGATACATCCTACATTCAAATTGAATAAATTGTAATAAATGATAATAAAAATTAATCAAATAATGGGTTATTATTACATAACTGCTTGCCATATCCCCAATTAACACAAAAAAAATAGTATTTCCCTAGTTGGGGTAAGCATTTTCTAATATTAATTTATATCCTCTAAACCAAGGGAAAGCCATGTAAAAATGTCTTATAAACAGAAAAGAACACTCATATTTGAAAAACATGCCAAGGATTAAAATAATATTTTTTTCTGTTTTTGAGGCATATTTTAATATATTTCCAAAGCTGAATGACTGTAGAAAAAAATGGAACTGAGTTTTCACTGTTTACAAACATTCTCTGGACTTCAAAGTTTGAGACTGACACATTGTAAATTATAATTCGGCTCAGCTCTGCTTCTTGCAAATTAGCATGTAAAGTGAAACTCTGAAGAATGTAAAAATCTTAGACATCACTGCCTCTACAAGGTTATATGACCACAATTTCTAAGATGGAGGGGCTTTATTATGGTGAATAACATGATATATCATTTATAGACACTGGTGTGCCAGCCATCTTTGCTCTTAAAAATAATATAAATGCCTTATTTTCTGAATTTATAAATAAGCACTTTTCCATAGGAAAAAAAATCTGAGACCTTTGAGCAGAATCCAAATAAGAGTTGTTGTGGGACAAAAGTGAATTTTTATTCAGGGAAACATCTGATCTTTTTCATGCTGCCATTCATCTCTATCTGTCCATCAAAAGGTAAGTAATAGAAAGCAGGAGAAATGCCTCTCAGTGCACTGTTGACTTTAATCTGTTGACGTTGAATTTCTCATGGTTGTGAGTTCTTCCCATTTTTTTCATACCTGTTGTTCATATTTCTTTCAAGAGAAATATTGGAATCATTATTTAAAAATTCAAAGATATTGGATTTGGTAATAAATTTGTAGATGTGTGACTATAAAGCCTAATATATCCAATGTTTATCAGAACAGACTACCATAGCTATCAAGATGTCTTTGTATATAAATTTTTTCTCTGTTTCTTTTTTAATGAATATCAAGAAACATCCATGGAAACTGAAAATATTTAAGTCCTGACTTATATTTCTAATTTAAGGGTTTACCTGAGAAAATCCTCACTCATGTAAGAAAACGATTCAAAGATATTCCTCAGATGGTGAGCAATAACGAACTGTTAGAAGTAGTCAACAGCTAATAAAAATTCTGAGGCCTTTCATCAGAAGTCGAATAAGAGTTGTTGTAGCACAAAACCAAGTTATTATTCAGAGAAAAGTCTTATCTCTTTCATACTGCCATTCGTCTTTATATGTCTTTATCTGTCCATCCATAGTTAAGTACTAGAAAGCTAATAGATTTCTAAATCAATAAAAACTGATACATATCCAAAAGAATTAAAGAAAACATGCATATGTAAAAACATCTATAAATCAGTGTAGATAATCTTTATAAATGCTCAACATCCTTAGCCATCAGAGAGATGCAAATCAAAATGACCCTGAGATTTCACCTGACACCTACCAGAATGGCTAAGATCAAAAACTCAAGTGACAACACATGCTGGAGAGGTTGTGGAGAAAGGGGAACTCTCCTCCACTGCTGGTGGGAATGTAAACTTGTACAACCACTTTGGAAATCAATCTGGCGCTTTCTCAGACAATTAGGAATAGTGTTTCCTCAAGATCCAGCCATTCCACTCCTAGGCATATATCCAAAAGAGGCTCAAGTACACAACAAGGACATTTGCTCAACCATGTTTGTAGTAGCTTTATTTGTAATAGCCAGAACCTGGAAACAACTCAGATATCCCTCAGTTGAAGAATGGACACAGAAATTGTGGTACTTTTACACAATGAAATACTACTCAGCAATTAAAGACAAGGAAATCATGAAATTTGCAGGCAAACGGTGGGACCTAGAAACAATCATCCTGAGTGAAGTATTCCAAAAGCAGAAAGACACAGATGGTACATACTCACTTATATAGTCCATAAGATAGGATAAATATACTGAAATCTATCCCCCTAAAGAAGATAAACAAGAAAGAGGACCCAGGGTACGATGATCAATCCTCACTTAGAAAGACAAATGAGATGGACACTGGATGTAGGAGCAAACAAGTAACAGGACAGGAGCCTACCACAGAGGGCCTCTGAAAGCCTCTACCTAGCAGTGTATCAAAACAGATATTAAGACTCATAACCAAACCTCTGGCAGAATGCAGGGAATCAATATGACCTGGAAAGGACAGGAGTTCCACAAGGACCAAATATATCTGGGCACAGCAGTCTTTTATGAGACTGTTTCTCCAAACAAGGACCATGTATGGATACAACCTAGAACTCCTGCTCAGATGTAGCCCTTGTTAGCTCAGTATCCAAATGGGTACCCTAATAAGAGGAACAGAGACTGTTTCTGGCATGAACTCAATGGTGGGCTCTTTGACCTCCTCCCCACGCCCCCCCCCCCCCCCAGGAAGAAGCACCCTTGCTAGGCCACAGAGGACGACTTTGCAGCCAGTCCTGAAGACACCTGATAAACCAGTATCAGATGGAAGGGGAGGAGGTTCTCCCTTATTGGTGGACTTGGAAAAGGGCAGGGAGGAGATGAGGGTCGGAAGGTGGGATTGGGAGGGAAAGAGGGAGTGAGATACAGCAGAGATACAAAATTAACAAACTGTAACTAATATTAAAAAAATAAAAATAAGAAATAATCTTTATAATACTATTCAATAAGACAAGTTACAGAGAAAGTATTTTGCTAATTACAGTATACCCATAAGGGCCATGTTGACTTGAGTGGCCTGTGCTGCCACCTGAGGCCATGTTGATGTCCTTGGTCAGTGCCTCCTCCGAGGGCCATAGCTGGGAATATTGTTGATATCTGTAGCCTGAGTTACCACTGACGGCTATGTCTCTGTCCATGGTCTGTGTTGACACCTGAATCTTTACTGATGTCCCAGGGCCAGTCTGCTGTCGGGGACTATATTGATGTTTTTGGCCCATGCTCTGAGGCCAGGTTAATGTCCATAACCTGCGCTGCCACCAAAGTTCACGATGCTGTCCATGGCCCGTGTTGATGTCCATGATAATACTTCCACCAGAGACCAATGCGAGGTCTGCGGCACACACTGATGCCTGAGGCCATGTGGATATTCAGAGTCCAAGCTGTTACCAGAAATTACATGGAAGCATATGATCTGGGCACCCATTGACTGTGGAGGTGAAGGAAACTACTTCTGCAGTGGTGGCGATGACCGCAGACTCCAATTTGACAAAGAAGAGTCATGGAAGGCTTCTGTGGCAAACCGTGCCGCTATCTCCATCCCCCCACCCTACCCCACCCACAAAGATAACAGCCTATCAAAGGATGCCCTCCAAGAGAACTCTTAAAATTTGTGACAGGGCTACTGAAAGATAGCTCTCAACTGATGGCTTCCGGCAGGGGTGCGGGTGGGGAAGCTCTCAGTTTTCTTAAGGGGCTGGCCATGGTGAGGCTGCTCATGCTACAGTGTGTCACCATGAAATCATTGTTTAGACACCTTGAGTTTAGAAAGATGGTCAGATGCAGTCTGTGCCTGCCGGGGTGTGTTTTATTTATTGTCTTTGAAGATGATGAACAGGCAGAAAGTTATCATGATTGGAAAATAAACATCTCAAGTTTAAATTATAGTTAGAAGAATCGTAGTCTATTCCATGCAACTAATTCTAATCAGTCCTATAACATGCAAACGGAGTAAAAACCTGAAATTTTCTCAAGTTTTCTCCTCTGGCTTCATTCAAAAGGAGCACTAGAACCACCTGGGACTGTGCTAAATGGACCCGTGGTGCTGAGGCGGGATGTGTTGCCCAGTTCCATTCCCTCCTGTGCACATGCACAGGGAGGAAGGAATCACAAAATCCAAAATCTCACTGCCTCCTTTCCTCGCCCTGTTCTCAAATACTCAAAGGAAAAGTATATATGTGGTTGTTATGTCTTGGAGCCCTTTTCTTTTCTGAAGAGAAATTGCAGGGGGGAGGGGAGGGATGGATCTGTGGTCTGGGAGCTGGAACAAGTGCACAGAAAGGTAACTGTGGGTGGGATGTATTGGAGAGAACAATTATTTTCAATATAAAAAATCATAATATTAAACACTTTTTAATTGGCTTGTTAAAATTTTAGATATATGTCTCTCCTCCTTTCCTCTCCTTTATCTCCATGAAATAATCTAGCTGTTAGTTGCAGCTGAACATACCTTTCACCACTTTCCCCTTTCTCTTGAAGTTCATTATTGCATAAAAATTTTATTTACATAAAACTATTTTCTGCATATAAAAGTACACAAGAGTAAGAAAACAAAAAATACAACTGCTTTGTGTACTCATTATATATACTTCCAGCATATGTCTGTATTGAAAAGTGGAGATCTGTCATTTGGTTTAATCATTGCTCTTTTCAAAACAATTCATTCTACTATCCATATTCATTGAAATTATGTATGCAAAAGTTAGATCTTTGTTATAAATATTTATAAATCTTGAATCAGTTCCAATGCATTTTATTTTAAGTAGTATATTTTAAAAGAGTTTTTGTAAATGTATTCATTTTGTAAAATTAGAATGGTTTTAGATATGAAAGGTGGTGAAGAAAATTCAGTACAGTTATGATATTTCTGACTTTGATCAATTGCACAGCCCAGCGTTCATGGTTCATGTAACTTTTCATCAGTTCATGAATGCTTTCCATTACTAAATTTAAAGAAATTTATTGATCCCATGTTGCATACTGTGAAGTTTTTTTCAAGGATGTCTATGTTGTTTTGAGTGAGTGTATACAAATGGGCTGGAGTTGGCAATGTTAGGACATGCCTTTCTAAACAAAGTGTTGGGCATGCCCTTCTGGCTACCAATATAGCCTGTGTCTTTAGAAAGTGGTTCATTATATCTAAAGAAAAATATGTACAACATTGATTCTTATGAGCAGTACTATGCTGAAGCTGCTATTGAGCCTAGTCAAGTAAACATATTAGGAGAATTGTTGAATAATACTATGATTTCTATTAATATAAACAATTGCATAGAAATTGTTTCAAAAGCCAAATGAAATGTCGCTAAAATATGTGATAAACCAAAAATTTTTAAATGACTTTAAGAAATTATTAGACATAATCTTATTTTAGAAATGAGCAATCCATAAATATTGAATCTAAGTAGCTTTCATGAAAGATTTATCCCAGCATTTACTGAAATTTCTGTTGATATATATAAGACCACTAATTACCATTAGTGCAAACTACAAGAGTTTGGAGATATTTTAGTCCCCAAAGTAAAACTATGATTAAATATGAACACAAAATGAACTCATACAAAGGCCATAATAATCAAGTATTCAAGTATTATGGACATTATGGAAAGTCAGTTTTTAGTTAATTAGTATTATTTAGATTAGTATTATTTATTATTAGTATTATTTATACTAATAAATATAAGTATTTATACCTACAATAATTCCAGGTAACTGAAGTATTGAAATGACAATTTTGTATAATGTAATCATTTTAGTGGAAACCATATATAAAGGAGCTTAACCTTTGTAAACAGAATATATTCTGTAAAAAATTCACTATTAGTTTTTTATTTGCTGAATTGCAATGTACCTAACTTCCTTAAGGCCTCTGCTTTTAGCCCTCAACTGTAAAATATGTTCAGAGTAAACAGCTAATACTCCATACCTTATTATACAAGGTGAATTTGTGAGAACATATTAAATTGGGAGTTGGGAAGTTTTTGAAAAAATTCTTCAAGGTTCAAAATGTTTGTAAAATGTGAGGGCACTTGGAAGGAGAAAAGCAAATGGAGAAACGTTGTAATTATTATATCAAAAATAAAAATTGAAAAAAAATGGATAATAAGAATTATGCACTTGTATTTGTTTTAGCATCTCACACACTTATATATTAAACTTCTAAGTTGAAGATATTATTTGTAATATTTCAACAAATTTATTAGCACCCAGAAGTCATGAAAACATCCTAATGATACTTGTGTTCCTCAGGCATAGTGTTGCATGCCTGTAATCCCTGTGCTCAGGAGGCAGAGGCAGGAGAATAGACATGACTTTAAGATCAGCTTCTAATATCTGATAAGCTAGGTTAAGATGGAAGGGGAGGAGGACTTCCGCTATCAGTGGACTTGTAAAGGGGCAGGGAGGAGATGAGGGAAAGAGGGTGGGTTTGGGAGGGAATGAGGGAGCGGGATACAGCTGGGATACAAAGTTAATAAACTGTAACTAATATTTAAAAAATAAAAATTTAATTAAATATAAAAAGATCAGCTTCTATCTCCCTCTTCTAAAGATTCCTGCACTCTGCCCAAAGTTTGGCTATGAGTCTCAGTATCTCCTACGATACCCTAGTGGGTAGAGTCTTTCAGAGGTTCTCTGTGGAAGGCTCCTGTCCTGTTCCTTGTCTTCTCCTACTAGATATAAAGACCTGGAGGGGAGGAACTCCATAAGGTGAATAACAGAAGCAAAATACCTTGACCCAGGGTTTCCTACAGAGACCTGTACACCAACTAAAGACCATGCATCTAGTGTATCTAGACCCCCTGTTCAAATGATGCCCATTGGCTGCTCAGTGTCTGAACGGTTTTCCTAGGAAGGGGAACAGGGAACGTTTGGCATGAACTCAGTGGCTGGCTCATTGATTATCTCCCCCTGGTGGTGCAGCCTTGCCAAGCCACAGAGGAGGACAATTTCGCCAGTCCTGATGAGACCTGATAAGCTAGGGTCAGATAGAAGAGGAGGAGGTCCTCCTCTATCAGGGTACTAGGGAAGAAAGTGGGACTGGGAGGAGACAATGGAGGGGGCTGCAGCAAAAATACAAAGTGAATAAATTGTAATGAATAAATATATAAATTAAATTAAATTTAAAAAGAGAAAAAAAAAGAGATCAGCTTCTATTTTTTAAGCATGTTTCTGGCCAGCCAGCACTGTAATGTGAGGCCTTGTACCAATACAAAGTAATAATATTATTAATAGAGTTCCTTGCTCTCAAAACAGGATTTCTACCAGATCACGAATGACCTTGCTTGCTATTTTAGAAAGGAATAGCTGGTGGTATTATTATTATATTATATATTATTATATAATATATTATATATTATATAATATAATATATAATAATTATATTATATATTATATTATATATTATTATTATAAGCCTGTCTTGCCTTGTCAAAGAACATCGGAAAGGCGAGACTTGAAGGAAGGAAACATGATGCATGTTTGAGGTCCATCACCTCATTCTTATTCAAAGCTACAACCATCTCTCTATTTGTGACAGACTCATCAATTTCCTTCAAGATAGGGGCTGTTCCTCACTGTGTAAGCCAACAGGCATTGCCTTGTCTGCTAAAGGGCAAGTTCCTGTCTCTTTTCTGCCACCTGTTGCTTTAACCTGACTTAGAAATCTAATAATATTAATAACAATAATAATAAACATTCATTTTCTACGAAAGTTGATACAGGAAAGCACCCTGTTCATAAGTAATTGAATCATGTCTGTAAAAACACTTTTAAATCAAGAAAAATAAGTGGATCACAAGAGTTACAGGCATTCAGAAATAGAGGCATTGACCTTGATTGTTTTAAAGCCTCAGCATGTGATAGCATAAACAGAATGTCCAATTGATGCATGCAAAGGCTAAGAGATTTGTTAGTATGAAAACTAATTTCAAATTTAACACTGCATTTGGAGGTGAATACAGTAATTATCTCTAATTTGAAAATAGGCTAGCTGAGACAATGATATGTTTAATGACTTGAAATAGTTAAGAGAGTTGATAGAACCAGGTTTCTACCTAAGGGGTCTGTTCCAGTGTGTGGTATTTCATCATATAATGTAATATTAGTCATAGTGCTTTGGTAGGTTTCCTTCATCAAATAAAAAAAAATTGGTTAATAGTATGCTACAATCATTATTAATCTATAGAGGTATTTGTATTTTGTCGTCCCTCTCTATTTACTGAGCTGATCATGAGTTACCTCTATTGTATTAATGTGGTGAATCATAGAACTAATTGTCACTTATTGAAATAATTTTGCATTCCCAGGATAATTCCCACTTGATCATAAAATATTTTTAGTGATATACAACTTTGCAGTTAATATATATTTTGTTAGGGCTTTTGCATCTGTGCACTGATGGGCACACTTGAAGTGTAGTGTGCAATACGTCGATCAGATCTGGGTCTGAAGGTTACTCCTGTACTTTATCAGCTGGGAGGGAGTTGTCAGCATTCTAACGGGTTTTGTAAGAACAATATAACCTAATTCTTGATTAATGTAACAGTGAAAACCTATGAATTGATATTTTTATTACAATTTTAATTATGAGTTTAATTCCATCTTAATGGTTTTAGCATGTAGGCTATAAGTATAGCTTAATTATATGTAATTCAATTATATAGAAAGTGTTTCGCATATAGGCTCTTTGTATAAATTAGTTAAAGAAATGGTGTATTCATTGTCTAGTTTGGATCAATTTGATAAAGCAGACAGATACAGAATAAAGACTATATACATGAAGCATACATTGTACATATACGCGTATACATTCACATATATACAGACATACATTGAAAACATACATTCACTACATCCAAGCAGGGGTTCTAGGTTATATCTATGCATGGTCCTTGGTTGGAGAAACAGTCTTAGAAAAGACCGCTGTGCCTAGAAATACTTGCTCCTTGTGGAGCTCCTGTCCTCTCCAGGTCATACTAACTCCCCTTTCTTTCATATGATGCCCTGCACTCTGCCCAAGGTTTGGTTATGAGTCTCAGCATCTGCTTTGATACACTGTTAGGTAGATCCAAGTGGGTTCCCTAGTAAGGGGAACAGGGACTGTTTCTGACATGAACTCAATGGCTGGCTCTTTAACCCCTACTCCCAAGGGAGGAACAGCCTTGCTAGGCCACAGAGGAGTACAATGCTGCTAGTCCTGAAGAGACCTGGTAAGCTAGGGTCAGAAAAAAGGGGAGGAGGTCCTTCCCTTCAATAGACTTAGAGAGGGGCAGGGAGAAGATGGGGGGGATTGGGAGTGAATGAGGGCCTTGGAGGAAGGTGAAAGAGCCCATGTCAGAGATAGTCCCTGGAGGAGTTGAGGGAGGGTGGGTGGAATTGGGAAGGAATGATGGAGGGGGCTACAGCTGGGATACAAAGAGAATAAGCTGTAATTATGCAAAAAATAAAAATTTAATTAAAAAACATACATACACACATATAAATTTCCAGTATGATTTATGATTCAATTTTCTAGAAATGATTCCTTGGCCAGTCATATTTGTAACAGTGGAGAAGAATTTTTTCGGGCTCAGCTGTCTATTTCTGTATTTATTACTACTTGTCTCACAGTGTCATCATATACCTGCCATGAAACATGAGGGGAGCAGTA
The DNA here is from genome assembly GCF_030254825.1 of Meriones unguiculatus. NCBI lineage: Eukaryota > Metazoa > Chordata > Mammalia > Rodentia > Muridae > Meriones > Meriones unguiculatus. The sequence goes on from NC_083356.1 coordinate 106,403,195, forward strand.
GGTATGGCCCATGCACTGAAGAAAGATGCTCTCTGCTATCAACAGAATCCTTTTCATTTGGATTCATAAATTATTCCCTTGTTGTATGAAAGGATGTCTCTTGTGGACTCTGAGACCAAGATCCATATGCTTTTGTGTTCACTATCATCAATACATTTTCCTGTTCAAATATCAATTTTTCCTTTGATTTTCCAATCCTTTGTCTTCTAGGTTCCTGACCAGTCAGCTAAGCCATTCCATACTCATATTTCATATGTCTGTCTTTTTATATTCTGCTCTTTTTTTTTCCAGCAAATCAGCATGTGTATAGGTCATGTGTATAGTTGCCATTTTTCTGAAAACTGGGAAAAGTCTTTCATATTTGTTTCATTTTAGGTCAATTCCTATCTAGAATTAGAATATGACAGCAATCTGCATTTTACAGCAATCTTGACTATATGGAGGCACGCTGTACTGCTTACTATGTAGCCATTTGCCTTCCTTAGAGAGCTAATCATAAGGAACTTTCTTAATTATTTTTGAGATTATAATTTCATTATACATTTCTTTTTTCCCTTTTCTCCCTCCAACTGTCTCACATAAATCTTATTTTCCTTCAGATTTATTGCATGCACATTTGTACATATGTATATATAACCCACTCAGTTTATGTATTATTTGTTTTTGAGTATATGTAATGTTACCAAATGATGGTCATTTGGCATCTAACAATCAGTCGGTGTGCTCTTCCTTGGAGAAGAGCACCTCTCCTGCTCCCAACTTTTCTCAGTTGTCTGTAGTTCTTTGTGTTTGGTAAAGGCCTGATGGGCTCTTCTCCATACAGTCTGGCATAGCCATTAGTGTCACTCTTGCTCAACCTGCATTTAAGCAGTCATGTTGGTGAGACTTTACAGATGTGGCTTCTGATGTTATTAGGAGACACAGTCTCACAGCAAACTCCCTGATGTCCTGGCTTTTATAATTTCACCAGGCCCTCTTCCCTGAGCTGAGGTGTTCAAGAGTTTTGCGGGTGTAACCATTGGGACTGGGATCTATAACTATGTAATTTAAGAAGTTTCCTTGATGATGGACCAATAGGTCTACCCAGCTATGATGCCTACAAAGCACGTTAATGGCCAGCATGACACAACAACCAGAAGGTCACACCACTGGCACCCATACCTTGGTGGTAACCAACAGCTTTCTAAGTGCACTTAAGACCTGCCCAACAAGAAGGAGACCATACCTGGTACTTCAAACATAGCTAACTACTTGCAGAAGTCATGGTCTTCGAAGGAAAATCTACAACCACAAATTGATTAAACCAACATCATCCTTGACAACAATATATAAGCACAGCTAATAGAACTTTTAAAAATACATAACCTGAATATATATATATATATATATATGGCACAACATGGGTTTAAATTTTTGGCCTTTTGTACCCATTTAGGCTGGGCCAATGCAACTTACCATCCTTGCTGCGAGTGTTATCCACAGAACCGTGGACACCCCGGATGCCGTCACTGAAGTTTCTGGCAGGACGCACTGCCCCACGGGAGTGGCTGCAGAACCTCAGTCCTTCGGCCTTACAGTCGCTCACGCCGCAAACCGTTAACATCCTGGGCCTGGCCAACGCTACCGGGGGCCCACAGGCAGTAGGCCCGGTGGCCATGGCCACCACAGGGACTCAGGAGACCTCCGCCGCCCCCACCAGCAAAGAGCTGGAACCACAGGCACCGGCCAGCCAGGGTCACAGCGCCCAGCCATCGCAGGGGTCACCCCAAGGCTCCCAGGAAACCCCCCAAACAGTGCCTGGCTCCTCAGCTGACCACACCAGGCCCGAGGGCCCAAGCAAAATGGACTCCGAGAAACTGCCTCTGCGGGTCATGCTCCTCTGCGCAGGCGCAGCATGCAACCGAAGCTTTACCGAAGGGAGCAGCTTCTGGGCCTCCATCACTCCCCATAGACAAACCGGCTCCAAGGCCACCAGAGCCCCATAGGCAGTCAGTCCTGCACTTCAGCGACGTGAGCAGCGATGATGACGAGGACAGGCTTGTCAAGCAACCTAGTGGTTATTTTTATTTATTTATTTATTTATTTATTTATTTAATAACAGTTTTTTTTTTAAATCATTCTTTCCTTACAGCACTTTTTTTTTTTTCCTCACATAAACTCATGACTAATCTCTGTGCAATCATGAACTTTTGACCAGTAATTGTTTTGTGTCAGCTCCTGCCATTTTCGTACATGTAGTATAGACAATTGTGCCTTTTAGGAATTTTATGTTTAGAACCTGTACAAACGGTTGAATATCTATACACATACAAATATGTTATATATGTATACGAAAACCAGGTAGTTGTGTTTAGTAGAAATCTGTCAAATAAATCAGATGAGTAAATTATATGTTGCACTGTTAAATATAAATGTTTATGGCTGTGGGGCAGTTTCTGTGTATGAATTAGTGTGTAAACCCCACATTTATTGTATTCATATTAGCCTTTGCAAATGCATCTGTCATTGTGTGAGACAGTAGCTGTACACTTGAGACAGATTTTCTGTGTTATGAACTGTTTCAGTAAAATACCGTTCACTGACTTTAATAAAAATTAAAATAAAATAAAATTTTGGCCTTTGTTACTCAACTGTTCAAACTTCCCTATAAACATTGTATCCTCTTGGTTCAACCTCACACATAAATTTTCTATCATAATAAGCCAAATGAAACAACTTGATGAGATAGAATAGAATGAAAACTCAAAAATACCCCCTCAATTGGGTGTTCTACCTTGCTGTTTGCACATCAGCTTTCATGAGACTTAGAACAGAGCTGTCACTATAGCATACATAATACCTAGGTCTTTGCTCTTTGCGTAGGCAAAGCCGACTTCAGCATTTAAAGAAAGCACTCATGTGAAGAAGTACTGTTTTCATAGTCAGGAACTGGAATTACGACTGATAAAAATGAGAGATAGTAAACTATATTTTCTTCAATCATATGATAGTGGCAGATTTTCAACTAGAATTAATTTTGTTACAAAATTTAAGAATTCTCATTAATTTTCCAACTTTATAATTTTCATCCACACTTCAAAATAAAATTAGTTACTTTAAATTAATTAAACTTTTCAAATAAAATAAAGTTACTATAGTGTATATTCTAATAAGCAATATAAGGAACTGTAACAAAATGTTTGTAAACAACTGTTTTGTTCTCCACTCAAAACACAATGATTATATCCATCTAAGGAGTTTCAAGAGTTACTGCTGAATTAATGGAACTCTTGCATTTAAGAGTTCTATTTTTGGCCACTTAGACATTTTTTTTTTCAATGCAGTTTATTCAGGAACATTGAACAATCCTTGGACCCAGGGGAAAGCCAGCCCACAGCTTAAATAGCCTCTGGGTAGCCAACCCAGGCGTGCCACGGGGGCAATGCAGATAGGTCCACATACATGGAAGCAAGCCAGATCCTCGGCCTTAGCCAAATGTGGAGTTGTTCGTGACAGAGAGCACTCACCATCGGGAAGGTGGAAGGCGGAAACCAGCTCCATCTTTAAGGCATAGCATTCCGCAGCTCTCTACAGTTCCCTCTTTTTATTTTAGACGCATCAGGCAAGAGTAGAGGTCTGATCTCTGATATTAGAAATAAATTGGGACTTTGTACAGATGTTCATTTAGGTGTCATCCACCCAAAGAGCATCAGACCCGTCCAATACCTTTTTCTCAGAGGCGGGACCTGGGGCATCAACCCGCATGCAATCAGACATGCTCTTCTCTGGGTCCAAAGCGGCTGACCCTGAGTGCAGTGCAGTGCTCCTGAGCGTATCATTTTAGCTTTTTATGGTATCCAACCATGCTTGGGGAGAATGTCCTGCTTCAATGGCTGTAAAGGCCTGAATGATCATGGCTGCATCACACTGTTGTGAGACTCTAATCTTGCATATATACCACAGGCAAACCAAGGAGACCAACACCAGAAGGCCTGCTAACGCTCCCATGCCCACCCATTCCTTCAGATGATTCATGGCTGCAGCAATCCATGTTGATAATCCTGTGGCTAGTCCTGCGTCCACTCAGGTAGAATTTACTGTGACAATGGCCACTCTCAGCTGCTCCATCGTAGTATCGAATTCTCCAGTCCAATTACCTAAGGAGAAAATAATATTCTCCCTTAGTTTGTTTTTAAGTTGCCTTTTTCATCAAATAGATATCTTCTCCAATGTTTATGACTATTCAATCTACTTATGTGTTATTTCTTTTCTCTTAGGTTCTTTAGCTTCTTATAACCTGGTATAGTTCTTTTACCATTGATAAGAGTAAATAAATTATGTAGTAAATAAATTAGCTTTTTGTAATGTAAATATCAATATTTTACTGTATGTGTTTGGTAACTACAAATCTTTTTTATACACTGTTGAACTTACTAATTTTTTTCTAATGAGCCTTAAATAACTTTTCTATTCCATTGCTAGGAAAACGATCCCATCCTTTCTTCTACTTGTAATCATTCATCTGTCTTAAATATTTGAACATTTTAAATGTGTTTACAAATTATCATAACATAATTTAATAACATTTAGTTTGACTGTAACTTAAAACATAATCCGTATAACAATCTACATTTCTAAATGTCCATTTTGTCTATTTTTGAATTTAGTAATATGTTCTAAGATGCCATTTTTAATCTCTAAGTTGCTTAAGTTTTTAATAATTGAAGACTTAGTAAATTATCAAAACAGCACTTTTATCTTTTTAAATTATTCATAATTAAATGAGACTTTAAAATATCACCTGTAGGGCTGTCGATGACTGAGAAATTTAGAGCAATTGCTGAGCTTGCGGAGAACCCAAATTTGAGGCTCACAGCCATATGTCACCTCAATTATACAGAATCCAACACATTCTCCTCCCCTCTGTGGGCACCGCATGCATGTGGTGCACATGTAGACAAGCAAATACACTCAGATACACAGGAACCAGTGGATGGAGATGCTCGCTGCTAAGCCTGACAACCTGAGGTTAGACCCTGGCACTAATATGATGGAAGGAAAGAACCACTTCCTCCACGTTGTTCTCTGTGCTTCAGACATATGCCCATATGCGTGGGAAGCATGGATTAAGCATACATGCATGCACATATGCCAAGTAAAATGAATGTCATAAAATAATGCCAGCTGCATAGTTTAGAAGACCCAGTCAGCCAGATGAAAGACATCATAGAAGTTAGAAATTTCTTCACAAACAATTTTATCATTAATACCTCATATGCAACACTCATTGTTTTCACATTGCCTAATGTATTTTTCTTGTAGTATATTTTCTGTATATGCAAGACAAATTAACGACCCAAAAAGATGCTTATCAATCTAAAGCTTCTGATTCATGTAACTTCATCTGGATTTATTTATTCTGCAGCTAATCATTTAATCTGATAAAAAGAAGGGAGAATAAGTTAAGATATACTAACAATGCCACTTCATTTAAAAATTTCAAAACCGTAAATTACTTCTAAAATTCTGGTTGTGAAAATGGAAGATTGTCCACTATGTATCTGAACATCTTGACTTCCTATGTTGCTTTCCAGCATCTGATTTTCCACAAGTGGAGCGCCGCTGATTTTGAGAAACTGATCTTTTTCCAGATACTTAGGCCAAATCATGATTAGACTAAACATACCAATCTTACCTCAGCCTCCTTCTGTACTGTCTATGAGAATAGATTATGACAGTGATAACTTTTCTGGTAAATTTCCCTTTTAATAAAAGATGTTGGGAGAGAAGAGTTGTAGCAAGGGGATTGCTTGGTGAAGGAATAACACAAAATAGGGCTCAAAGGAGGGACTGGAGAGATGGATCAGTGTTGTGGACAATTTGGTTTATGATATGTAAATATATTTTATACTCTCAAGTGACAGATTTTATTTTGTCCACTCCTGTTGATTTTCTCGTATGGAGTGTGGTCTTTGCCAGCTGGAATTAGTAGAATTTTGAGGATATTGAGGTATATGAATGTGATCAGCCAGAGGAAGAAGATACAGTGGTTTGGAGGTGGCAGAGGAATGCTTGCTGCATTTGCTGGTTTGCTGGTTACCTGCACTTCTGGATTCCCTGACTACTGACATTGGTATTGTCCCCTAAAAAATTCTACCAGCCTACACAGCAGGAAGAAGTAATGAGGGCTCTGTCCTCTTTCCCTTTCAACTTTCTTTTTATGCTACCTGGGTTTGGGAAAGAGAAAAGAAGGTATAAGCTTCAAGGAACCCCCAAATAATGTAGCCTACAGATCAGTCCATCAGCTGACTTCTGTTTAAGTAAGAAGATCTGAGTTTGAAGGTCAGCACCCAGCTGTGTGTGCTTGTAATTCCAGCACTGGAGAGGCACGGAGGTAAAGATCCCTTGAGCTCTCCTGCCAAGTAGTTTATCCAGAGTGAATTATCCTGCTCAAAAATGGAAGCTATAGAGCAAGCTCCAGAGATCTCTTGCCACTGTTGGCACACACATTTATTTACTTAGACATGCATCTGCATGCACAGGTGCACACGCGCGCACGCGCGCGCGCGCGCACACACACACACACACACACACACACAGGCACTGTGGTGTGAAAGCTCATCAACACTCCATAGTTAGTCTGCCGAATCCATCACTTTATTCCATAAAATGAAAGAAAAGGAAAAATTACAAAGTAGAAAATAATTCAAAAGCATATAGTTATGTTTACCCATAATTATCACATCTAAAAAAATAGCATTTTATTATCACATCTGGACAAATAATATTGTCCTCATAAAACTACATCAAATGTATCCTTTAATAGTCTATAAAAATCTGATGCTAACTCCTTTTACAGGTTCCGCTAAAGCACAAAATAAGGGTCAGCTGTTTGTTCCAGTCCTTTATTTAGAATCTGAACATTGACACCTTTAACACCAGCCGTCATGTTCCCAATGACCCTTGACTTCTGGTGTTCATGGATTGTGTCATTCTCTTCCTTGAGTGTGATCAAGACTCAGACATCCTCCAAGGTAAAATGGGCCAGAGATGCTAGACTGTTATCTGTGTTACAAAGGACCATGTATGGATATAACCTAGAACCTCCACTCAGATGTAGCCTGTGGTCGCTCAGTAACCAATTGTTTTCCCAAAGTGAGGGGAACAGGGACTATTCCTAACAGGAACTCAATGACTGGCTCTTTGGTCTCCCCACCCCCGAAGGGAGGAGCAGTCCTGTTAGGCCACAGAGGAGGGCTTTGCAGCCAGTCCTGAAGATACCTGATAAAACAGGATCAGATGAATGGGGAGGAGGTCCCCCCTATCAGTGGACTTGGAAAGGGGCATGGTGGAGATGAGGGAGGGAGGGAGGGAGGGACTGGGAGGGAATGAGGGATCGGGACACGGCTGGGATACAGAGTTAATAAAATGTAACTGATAAAAAAATAAATAAATTAAAAAAAGAAAAAAAATATCCGAGTCTTCCAAATGGGCTATCCCTCTTGCTGATTTCCTAGGCAGTTCTGTGTACTCCATTCCGTGTCAAAAACTTAGTGAGGAACTTAGGTTTCTGGCCATTCACCAGCGAGCACCTGAGGTCTGCCAGTGTTCACATGATGAGCTTGAAGACAAATTTCTTCCCTCTCTAGAGAGCCCAAAGAGGTCCACAGTCCAGCGGACATCTTGCTCGCAACCAGGGATTTTCTGCTTCACCTGCAAATGTAGGGAAATCATGAAAAATGCTTCACGGCTGCTGCTCATCAGTGTCATCACAAAGCACTTAGTCTTCCTTTATCCTTTCTGGTTTGGAACGTGTTAGATATTCATTATCCCCCTCACTGACATCCTTTAGTCTCTAATTTCTTCTCATCTACATTAATTTGTCTGTTAAAATTGTGCTTGCACAAAACACAATTGTAATGAAAGTAAAATATTTTCTTCCTCTCAGTAATGGCCTTTAAATAGTTGGTGATTACGGTGTGCTCATTCACCTCTCAAGAATCTTTTGTACTTTTTTCCCCACAGAGAGCTGTGCATTAGCAAATAATGAAACTAAATGGAGGATGGTAAAAATTATGTGAGGATTTCATAATTTCATGGGAAAGTGGCAAAATTATTATGAAATGTTTACATTATTTTCAACATCTTAGGGTGTACATGAGCATTTATTAAGGTATTTATATGCTATAAACGCATACTGTCTTAGCAGGGACTCTGCTGAACACATTTTATGGCTGGCAACAGGCTCCCCTCTTTGGTTCTACCAAAGAAAATCCTAGAACTCAGGAATAAGGCAGGCAGGGGAGGGATGACACCTCCCTGATTGCAGGAGTGATTATAGCATTGCTCTACTCTGGGACCCTGTCCTCAATGAAGCTGCAGTTGTTCCTGGTTTCCAGTTCTCTCACTACTTTCTGTGCAGGGGTAGTCCTTCAGTTTCCAGAGATGGCAACATTAGCATTAGTATCTTTACAGAGACCCTGGTTCTTAGAGTGTGGGTTGTTCCTGGAATATGCTCTCTTCTATTTGGTCTCTGAGGTTGAGCACTGTTATCTCTTTCTTCTAGTTGTTATTTCTTAGCTTTTAAGTAGACTTAATAAAGAAGATTGAGCCATTCCCTCATGGCCTCTGCATTTCCTCAAAAACATGCTTGTCTTTGTCACTCTTTCCTCTGCCTGCATATCTGCTTTGAACAACCTGCCGCATGTGTCAAAAGGTCTTAGGTACTGAATGCTTCCTGTTACCAAAAGTTTTCCGCCAAAATACAAGCATAAGTACTTGGTGTGTGATAAATTTCATTCCGTCTCTCATTGCTCCTGGATTGCCTCAGGATTGCGTTCTCTGTTAACGATAAGCTTATTTGGTAAATACTTGTTGATAAACATATGTGCATTCACTGTGCTTGCATTCTGGAGCAAAGACTTATTTTAAAGACATCAGTGAAAAGGAAGTGTGATAGGGTGCTAGGAAAAATCGAAAAAGGCTGTACACAGTGGATCAGGACTGTGATTCCAGGAGGTGGTAGGTGGAATCAGGAGGTCCAGGAGTTCAAGGCTAGTCTGAGCTCCATGAGACTCTGTTTATGATGCAAACAAAAACTAGAATTCCAGTTTCAGAAAGTAATTCCATCTCAAAATATCAAGATGAAAATGACAGAATAAAGCAACTCACACTGTTCTCTGGTACTCAAGTGTGCGTACACCACGGACACCCCCCCCCCACACACACACAATCAGTACACATGCAGGCTACACACTTGACAGACATATACACATGCACATCACATACACAAACACATACTATCAGACATGTGCACATGAACACTACACACATGTACATGTACTCATGGAAAGAAGGAAATATCAATAATAGGATTGGCAATATGTTGACATGACAGAGACTTTAAATCATTATTTAAAATCTCTGGTTGAAGTCCACAGAGGAAGACAATGCAGCCAGTCCTGATGAGACCTGACAGGCTAGGGTCGATGGAAGGGGAGGAGGACCTCCCCTCTCAGTGGACTGCGGGAGGGGCATTTGAGGAGATGGGGGAGGGAGGGTGGGCTTGGGAGGGGATGGAGGAGAGGGCTACAGCTGGGATACAAAGTGAATAAACTGTAATTAATAAAAATAAAACAAAAATTTAGAAAAATCTCTGGTTGAATAATTTAACTAGCAATTCCACATTTGTTAAAAATTACACATATTTGTTTACTAGCTGAAGAAGATACATGTTTTAAATTCATATGTTTATAAGTTCCTTTAAATTCAAATATATTTTTTGTTGTTTTGAGTCAGGATCTCACAGTGTAGCTCTAGCTTGCTGGGAGATCTGCTTGCCCCTGCCTCCCAAATGAGGAGATGAAGGATGTACCATCAGAGCAGACTGATTAAATCTTTAATAAAAAGTTCTACATGTAATTGAAATGAAGCATATTTGTCTTTTCGTACTTAGCTATTTCACATAGCATAGTGTTGTTGGGTTTGTCCATACTGTTGCAAATTTCAGAATCTTTTTAAACTTTCAATACTGAACATTATTACATTGTGTATGTGTATTTGGCTAATTTTCTTTTTTCATAGACACCTTGAAGAAAACTGTAATAAACTTTATTATGAATAAGCCTGAGGTGAACATGGCAGATCCTTTCAATATAAGGATTTCATTTCCTCATGATATATGTCCATGAATTGGATTGCTAAATCACACAATGTATACTTTTATATTTTGGGATATTTCTTTTATATATTCCTGTGGCTATAGTAATTTATATTTAATAGTGTTCATGGAATCCAATTCTCCAAATCCATTCCAATCTTCATTTCTTTCTTTGTTTGATAATGACTATTTGAAAGGTATGAAATAATATCTCATTCTGATTTTTTTTGATTAGTGATACTGAAATTTTTTCATATACTTCTTGAATATTATTTTATGAAATAAAATATGAATATGAAATAATATATGAAATAAAATAAAATATGAATATGAATTTTTTTCATATACTTATTGAATATTCATATACTGCTTGAAGACCCTCATATCCTCCCAGGAGCCTACCCTGACTTAGGTATCCAGCTTGTCACAGAGGTACCCCTCCCCTCAGTTTCTCTTTTCTCTAGAGGCCTTCTGTCCTCTCTGCTCTTTCCCTAGATCTGACCTCCACCCTATTTTATGTTAGAAATTTTGTATATGGCCTGTTTAGAGAAATGTCTTTTATATCCTTTATATGTCTGAATATCCAGTTATTAATTTTATCAGTGTATATCCATTATACAAAATGATGAGCTTCATTATACTTTCTTCCAATGCTATCCTTTACTCCAACTATGTTCACCTCATCCATCATCCTATCCTTCTTCCTTTGTCTCATTCTCACTTGTTCCTCTAAGCCTTCCCCAATGCATACACCGTCTCCATTGTTCACTCATCTGCTGATGAGTAGCTGCCTTACAACTGAGATTAGTGCTATGCATGGCTATGCGGATATATATGCTGACATATTCCTTTCAGTATATTCTTAGGAATGGAAGTAATGGTTCACGTGGTCATTCTACCTTCATTTCTTTCAAGGAATCTCCACAATGATTTTCTTAATGGCTGCTTCAACTTACAGACCTACCAGTGTCCCTTTTCTTGCCACATACTCTAACAGTATTTCCTGTTGTTTTCTTTCTTGAGGATACTCATGAGTAAAGATCTAATCTCAGTGTAATTTTGATGTGCCTTCTGCTGCTGCCCTTAAGGTAGTAAATATTTTAAATTGATACCCTATGGCAAATCGCTCAACCTGGCTGTCAATGAAAGTATGCTGGACTTTGTGTCACTAGCATACAACATGAGAATTTTTCCTGTGCTGTAAATCTGTCTAAACAATTGTCGAGCTATATTTTAGGTAATTGGACTGGAGAATTCGATACTACGATGGAGCAGCTGAGAGTGGCCATTGTCACACTAAATTCTACCAGAGTGGACGCAGGACTAGCCACAGGATTATCAACATGGATTGCTGCAGCCATGAATCATCTGAAGGAATGGGTGGGCATGGGAGCGTTAGCAGGCCTTCTGGTATTGGTCTCCTTGGTTTGCCTGTGGTATATATGCAAGATTAGAGTCTCACAACAGTGTGATGCAGCCATGATCATTCAGGCCTTTACAGCCATTGAAGCAGGACATTCTCCCCAAGCATGGTTGGATACCATAAAAAGCTAAAATGATAAGCTCAGGATGCGAGGCTAAGCACTGCACTCAGGGTCAGCCGTTTGGACCCAGAGAAGAGCATGTCTGATTGCATGCGGGTTGATGCCCCAGGTCCCGCCTCTGAGAAAAAGGTATGGGACGGGTCTGATGCTCTTTGGGTGGATGACACCTAAATGAACATCGGTACAAAGTCCCAATTTATTTCTAATATCAGAGATCAGACCTCTACTCTTGCCTGATGCGTCTAAAACAAAAAGGGGGAACTGTAGAGAGCTGCGGAATGCTATGCCTTAAAGATGGAGCTGGTTTCTGCCTTCCACCTTCCCGAGGGTGAGTGCTCTCTGTCACGAACAATTCCACATTTGGCTAAGGCTGAGGATCTGGCTTGCTTCCATGTATGTGGACCTATCTGCATTGCCCACGTGGAACGCCTGGGTTGGCTACCCAGAGGCTATTTAAGCTGTGGGCTGGCTTTCCCCAGGGTCCGAGGATTGTTCAAGGTTCCTGAATAAACTGCATTGAAAAAACAAACAAACAAACAAACAAAAATATATTTATGGATCAATTGTGCTTCATCTTTTGATCACTTTCTGTTAATGTCATCTACCCATTAGATGATTGGACTATTCGGTCTTTAATTCTTGGTATATTCTGTCTATCAGTCCCTTGCACAGCATATAATTAACGAAGATTTTATCCTGTTCTGTAGCCAATTTTTTTACTTGATTGTCCCTGCCTCCCTTCCCCCTTTACCTATTCCTCAGAAAATTGGAACCACCTTTCTCATCCACCCAGTTCATCCAGTTACATCAGGACTGAGCACGTCCTCTTCTCCTATGGCCTGACAAGGCAGTCCAACCAGGGGGGATGATAAAAAGCTGGGAAGTGAGTCCTTGTCTGATGCAGTTCCCCACTTCCCTTACTAGAAGACCCACCTGAAGCCCAAGCCATCCATCTGCTGCTTCTCCATAGGGGGCCTAGGTCCAGTTTGTGAATGGTCCTCAGTTGATGCTTCTGTCTCAGCAAGCCCCTCTGAGCTGTAGTCAGTTGGCTCTGTTGATCTTCTTGTGGAGGTTTTATCATGTACGGGCCCTTTTCTTTTTTCTCCTACTTTTCTACAAGACTCCCTACTCATTAACTAATGTTTGGCTGTGAGTCTCAACATTTGTTTTGAGGAGCTGCTGAGTAGAGTCTCTCAGAGGACAGCTCTAACAAGCTCCTGACTGCAAGCTTAGCAGAGTATCCTTCATAGTGTCAGGGGTTGGCACTCTCCCATTGGGTAGAGCTTTGGTTGGGCCAGGAATTGTTTGGGCATTCCTTCAGTCTGTGCTGTATCTGCTCTTCTTTATCTCTGCACATCTAATAGGCAGGGTAAATTTGGGATCGAGGTTTTTGTGGATGGGTTGGTGTTTCCCTCCTCAGCTATGATACTAGTCTACTTAGATGGTGTCCTCTTCAGTCTCTATGGCCTCTGCTACTAGGAGTTTCTGCTTGAATACCCTCATATCCTCCCAGGAGCTTACCCTGACTTAGGTATCCAGCTTGTCACAGAGGTACCCCTTCCCTCAGTTTCTCTTTTCTCTAGAGGCCTTTTGTCCTCTCTGCTCTTTCCCCAGGTCTGATCTTCACCCTCTTTTATGTTAGAAATTTCATTGCTATTTTGTTAGGGATTTTATTGAATTTTTATGTAGCTTTTTGGTACTAATATGTTTTAAATTATATATATTCATTGGTTTTTAATATTTCAAAACTGTATACAATAAAATACAATCATATATATTTCTCATTTCTCCCCCAATGACTTCCTTCATGTCTCCTCAATAGGTTTTCTTCTTGATAATTGACTGAGCCCAGTTACTGCTGCCCACATGGGGGTATGTAAGAAGGCTATTTACATGTTCTTCCTGGTTTTATACATACACTTTTGCTGAAATTATTAATTCCGATAAGATATGGATGGCCTACTTTGGAGCTTAATATATGATCACTTTGACTGAATACATTTATTCATTACTGTGTTATTTGTCTCCCTTTCCATTTCTCATGTCTAGGCAGTATTTTCAGTAATAAATTAAGGAGCTTTTCCATGGGGTAACAAAACACCCAAGGAGGAACCATTTAACTTATTGGGAGGAAAGGTGCATTCTATGGTCAGATGGTTCTCTTGCTTTCAATCTGTGGTAAATCACAATATCAAGGTTTCTCAAATATATGGCAAAGAAAGCTCTCACTTCACAGTGCCAGCACAAAAAAGAATGGAAAAAAATTTAAAAAGACTGTGAAGAAGGTAGACCTTTCGAAGGCATACCTCAGTGACATAGTTCTTTCAACTGCACCTCTGGAGGGTCCACTGAACTGTGGACATATCCCTGAGAAGCTCCACTGATGAGTGAATAAGCTCTAATAATTCAAACACCGTGTCAACAGACTCAGCAGTTGGGAACATGCGTTTCGGGACATTTTTATATGAACCATAATGTGTGACACCATGTTGGAACAAAGTGTCAAGGCTGTGCATTAATTTTTCATTCTCAGTCCAAATCATCAATTGCTATGGATATGAAATATATGGCCCTTATAGAGTCTGTTGTATTAAAGTATGTTTATTTTATAGATGCATTAGGCTTTTTTTGGCGATGAAATAATATAAAAAATCTAGATATATTTCTCCATCTTGTGAGAATATTTGTTACTTTTTGTCTTTTATGCTGTTAAGGTCATCTGTCATATTCAGAAATTTATGCTACTCAAACCATGCCACTTTATCTTAATCAGATATCTAAAAATGTTGCTGGATTTGACTTGCTTGTAGTCTATGGGTATTTAATGTGAAAATTGCACCTGCAATTTTCTTGCTTTTCAATTTTTCTGTCTGGTTTTAGCATCAGGAAAATGCTGACCTCATGAAATGAATTTTCATGTATATTATTGTTTTACATTTTTTGAAAAGCTTTTAGTGATTCTGGTATTGATTCTTCTTAAAATATTTGGTAGAATTCTCAGGTGAAGCCATCTATTCTTGACCTACTATTTTATGAGAAGTCTTTTTACTTAGTCACTCTCACAACTTATTATTAGCTTATACAGACTTTATATTTCTTTTTTAAATTATTAAATTATTATTATTATTATTTATAATTTATCCACTTTGTATCTCCCTCATCTCCTCCTGATCTACCCTCCTTTCCTCTTCCCCCTCTATGTTCCTCCACTAGTCCACTAATAGAGGAGGCCCTCCTTTTTTTTTATGTGACCCTAGCCTATCAGGTCTCATTAGGACTGCCTGAATCCTCTTTATCTATGGTCTAGTTAGGCCACCTCACCAGGGGAAGGTGATCAAAGAGCCAGCTGAAAGAGCCAGCCACTGAGTCCATGTGGGAGACAGCCCCTGCTCCCCTTACTGGGTAACCCACATGGAGACTGAGCTGCCCATGGGCTACATCTGAGCAGGGTGTCTAGGTCCTCTCCATGCATGGTCCTTGGTTGGTTCATCAGTCTCTGCAGGACTCCCTGAGCCCAGATTTTTTTTTTTTTTTTGCACTGTTGGTTTTCTTGTGGAGCTCCTGTCCCCTCCAGGTCTTTCTGTCTTCCCCTTCTTCCATAAGATTCCCTGTACTCTGGCTATGAGTCTCAGCATCTGCTTTGATACACTGCTGGGTAGAATCCTTCAGAGGCCCGATGTGAGAGGTTCTTGTCCTGTTCCCTGTCTTCCCCTACTTCCAATGTTTATCCTGTTTGCCCTTCTGTGTGAGGATTAAGCCTCTTCCCTAGGATCCTCCTGGTCATTTAGAATATACGATAAGCATACTAAAATCTATGGTCTGAAAGATTTTCTATTACTTAATGATTATTCTTTTTTTTAAAAAAAGATTGTGTGTGTTAGTATGTTTTATCTGTATGATTGTCTGTGTATCACATTTGCATAGTAAACAGGAAAGCCAGAAGAAGGCTTGGGATCTTCTAAAACTGGAGTTACAGAAGGTTGTTAGCAGCCTTGTGTTGAGAACCAAAGCCTGGTACTGGGAGAGCAGAAAGGGCTTTTCACTCCTGAGCCATCTCTCCAGATCCACATTCAGCTGTCAGACTTGATCAATGCCTATATATAAGTGAGTTTCACTAACTATTAATTACTCATAGGAAAGCACTTCTGGAGGAGCTGTCTTACATTTCTTAACAAAAGAAATGAGAATTACATCCAAGCTTTGTTAAATTTTCTCCTGAACAGGAAATCTAAATCTTAGAATCTCCGAAAATACGGTTTTGGCAAAATATTTACCATGGGAAAAGTTTGTGAATTTGAAAGTCCCTAAGATTAAAAGGTATAGAGAGGGTGGGACCAGGAGGGGAGGAGGGAGTGGCTTATGGGGGGATACAAAGTGAATAAGTGTAAATAAATAAATAAATAAATGTCCCTAAGATTAAAAGGTATATGTTAAAATTTCATCACAAAATACATATGCTATTCTGTTTGTTTGTCTGTTCGTTTTTTGCCATGCACTGATGGTCAAAAGCCTCATTTGCATTCTGAAGAGGCATCTGTGAGTGCTCTACAACTTTGTAATTTCCAGCCAGACATGTAACAACTCTCTTAGCCTTGCCTCATTTGAAAAACCCAGGCAATAGTGTTTTCTTTGCACAATTTCCAGTGGACAAAAAAAAAAGTAACATAAATTAAATGCAACAAATGGTTAAAATGTATTTGCATCATGCAAGGAGACCTAGTATACAATGCCAAGTGTACAGGATGAAAGACATGTTTCATTCCATGTGTGTTCAACCCAGAAAATGTTTTATATAAGCCTAAATTGTAGTTTGTTGTTTTTCTTAAAAGAAATATACTAATCTTAGTCTAGCTAGAAGGAGGACCCTGGGTAAGCTGATCAATCTTCACTCAGAAAGGCAAACAGAACAGACATTGGAAGAAGGAGAAAACATGAAACAGGACAGGAGCCTACCACAGAGGGCCTCTGAAAGACGCTACCCAGAAGTGTAGCAAAGCAGATGCTGAGACTCATTTCCAAACTTTAGGCAGCATGCAGGGAATCCTATGAAAGAAGGGGGAGTTCTGTTCAGGAAGTTGTCTCCTGTGCCAATGAGTTCTAGGCTGTTCCCCACTTTTTTTTCCAATTGATTTAGGGTATCTGGTTTTATGTTGAGGTCCTTGATCCACTTTGACTTTAGTTTTGTGCAGGGTGATAAATATGGATCTATTTTCATTTTTCTGCATGTAGACATCCAGTTGGACCAGCACCATTTGTTGAAGATGCTGTCTTTTTTTCATTGAATGGAATTGGCTTCTTTGTCGAATATCGAGTATTCGTAGGTGTGTGGGTTTATTTCTGGGTCTTCTATGCGGTTCCATTGATCCTCCTTTCTGTTTCTATGCCAATAACATGCAGTTTTTATTACTGTTGCCCTGTAGTACAGAACAGCACAGGCTCTAAGAGCCACAATCAATAAATGGGACCTCAGGAAACTGAAAAGTTTCTGCAAAGCAAAGGACACAGTCATCAAAACAAAGCGACCACCTACAGATTGGGAAAGAATCTTCACCAACCCTTTATCTGACAGAGGGCTAATATCCAGTATATACAAAGAACTAAAGAAGCTGAAAAGCAGCAAACCAAGTAATCCAATTAAAAAATGGGGAACAGAGCGAAACAGAGAATTCTCGACAGAGGAATATTGAATGGCAGAGAAACACTTAAAGAAATGCTCATCCTCATTAGCCATCAGGGAAATGCAAATCAAAACGACCCTGAGATATCACCTTACACCCATCAGAATGGCCAAGATGAAAAACTCAAGCGATAACACATGCTGGAGAGGTTGTGGAGAAAGGGGAACCCTCCTCCACTGCTGGTGGGAATGTAAACTGGTACAACCACTCTGGAAAGCTATCTGGCGCTTTCTAAGACAATTAGGAATAGTGCTTCCTCCAGACCCAGCTATACCACTGCTAGGTATATACCCAAAGTTTGTTCAAGTACACAAAAAGGACACTTGCTCAACCATGTTTATAGCAGCTCTATTTGTAATAGCCAGAACCTGGAAACAACCCAGATGTCCATCAATGGTGGAATGGGTACAGAAATTGTGGTATTTTTATACAATGGAATACTACTCAGCAATCAAAAAGGAGGAAATCATGAAATTTGCAGGCAAATGGTGGGATCTAGAAAAGATCATTCTGAGTGAAATATCCCAGAAGGAGAAAGACAAACATGGGATATACTCACTTATATAGACCTATAAGATATGATAAACATAATGAAATCTATACACCTAAAAAAGATAATCAATTGAGCGGACATGGGGTAAGATGATCAATCCTCATTTAGAAAGACAGATGGGATGTGCATTGAACGTATGACAGGAGTCTACTGAGCGCATCTGAAAGACTCTAACTAGCAGTGTTTTCAAAGCAAAGACTCATGACCAAACCTTTGGCAGAGTACAGGGAATCATAAGAAAGAAGGGGAGTTAGTCTGATGGGGAAAGGATAGGAGCTCCACAAGGACCAAATATATCTGGGCACAGGGTGTTTTCTGAGACTGACATTCAACCAAGGACCATGTATGGATATAACCTAGAACCTCCACTCAGATGTAGCCTGTGGTAGCTCAGTAACCAATTGGTTTCCCAAAGTGAGGGGAACAGGGACTATTCCTAACAGGAACTCAATGACTGGCTCTTTGGTCTCCCCACCCCCGAAGGGAGGAGCAGTCCTGTTAGACCACAGAGGAGGGCTTTGCAGCCAGTCCTGAAGATACCTGATAAAACAGGATCAGATGAATGGGGAGGAGGTCCCCCCTATCAGTGGACTTGGAAAGGGGCACGGTGGAGATGAGGGAGGGAGGGAGGGACTGGGAGGGAATGAGGGATCGGGACACGGCTGGGATACAGAGTTAATAAAATGTAACTGATAAAAAAAAATAAAAAATA
The DNA here is from genome assembly GCF_030254825.1 of Meriones unguiculatus. NCBI lineage: Eukaryota > Metazoa > Chordata > Mammalia > Rodentia > Muridae > Meriones > Meriones unguiculatus. Next base: position 106,421,820 of record NC_083356.1, read on the forward strand.
AAAAATAAAACAAAAAAAAAAAAAAAAAAAGAAAGAAGGGGGAGATAGTGGGACCTGGAGAGGACAGGAGCTCCACAAGGAGAGCAACAGAACCAAAAAATCTGGGCACAGGGTTCTTTTCTGAGACTGATACTCCAATCAAGGACCATTCATGGAGATAACCTAGAACCCCTGCTTAGATGTAGCCCATGGCAGCTCAGGATCCAAGTGGGTACCCTAGTAAGAGGAACAGGGACTGTCTCTGACATGAACCAATGGCTACCTCTTTGACACCCCCCACTTGAGGGGGGAGCAACCTTGTCAGGCCACAGAGGAGGACAATGCAACCAGTCCTGATGAGACCTGATAAGCTAGGGTCAGATGGAAGGGAAGGAGGTCCCCCCCCATCAGTGGACTTGGAGCAAGGCATTGGAGGAGATGAGTGAGGAAGGGAGGAATTGGGAGGGAATGAGAGAGGGGGCTACAGCTAACTGGGATACAAACTGAATAAACTGTGATTAGTATAAAATATAAAAATTTAATTAAAAATATAAAGACAACAAAATAATTCTTAACTAAAATATTTATATAACCATGGATATATCTATATCTATCTATCTATCTATCTATCTATCTATTTATCTATCTATAATTTTCATGATATCTAAAATGTTAGCCTTTGTTTTAGGCTGCAGTTTCCTATTAAAAATTTGAATGAAATCTTCAATTTTGGGAGAGCTAAAAATAGAGAACAATGCAGTATGTATAAAAAGGTTTAGATGGTGCTGTCATCAAGTCACTGCAACACAATTCAGTTAGTAACAAAACACTGGATGTTTTCCTCTGCCTAAATGCCTAAAATCTTTCATAGAGCTGTCTTCAGTACTGTTAAAGATCTATACCTTTTAAGAGGATTTTAATTCTTTAGCAAATATTTTTAGCATCAATTATTATTTCCTTTAACGAAGTAAAGTGGCTTTAATAAAATAGAAGTGTATTTTTCTCTCCAATAAACATCTTCCTGTCCTATGTCAGTAGTTCTGAATGGTGGCGCTGTTTAGGTAACCAGGATCACATCCCTTAACTCCTCAAACTTTTCATCTGATGTTCAAAGTTGATTTTTCACTATTTTTTGTATTCATCTATTAGATTTATTTATTTATTCCAATTCATTCTGTGTCCTAGTTGTAGCTTCCCCCAACCTCCTCCCAGTGCCACCCTCCCTCCTTCTTCTCCCCCTATGCCACTTACCTATTCCTCTGATACGGGAGGGCCTGTTTCCCTTCTATCTGACACTAGCCTATGAGGTCTCATCAGATTGGCTGCATTCTCTTCCTCTGTGGCCTGGCAAGACTGCACCCACCAGGGGAAGGTGATCAAACAGCCAGCCAATGAGTTCATGTAGAGACAGCCCTTGTCCAGCTTACTAGGGAACCCAGTTGGAGACTGAGCAGCCTATGGGCTTCCTCTGAACAGGGCGTCTAGGTCCTCTCCATGCATGGTCCTTGACTGGAGTATAGGTCTCTGCAGCACATCCTGGGCCCAGGCTTTTTAGCTCTGTTGCTCTCCTGTGGAGTTCCTGTCCCCTCCAGGTCTTTCTATGTCCCTCTTAAATACAAGTTGAAGAGAATGATACATGAAGCAAATCAACAACAAATAATTGTAACAAAAGATTAAACTGTTTTCACTATTCCATCTCAGCATGTAGTAAATCACATCAAAACACATCTGCAAGAGATTTTTGTTCCCTTATCATCATGGAAGGGTCCAACATAAAAAAAAAAAAATTCTTATTTCTTTTAAAGTTTCCTTTGAGTCCTTTTAACATATGCTCTACATACGTTCAAACACATACTTTTTTCTTTCATATTTTATTTTTAATTTTTTAACTTTTATTAATTACACTTTATTCACTTTGTGTCCCCCCATAAACCCCTTCCTCCTCCCCTCCTAATCCCACCTTCTTCATGCATGCCCCTCCCCCAGGCCACTGATAGGGGAGGTCCTCCTCTCCTTCCTTCTGATCTTAGTCTATCAGATCTCATCAGGAGTGGCTGCATTGTCATCTTCTGTGGCCTGGTAAGGCTGCTCCCCCCTCTGGGGGAGGTGGTCAAAGAACAGGCCAATCAGATCATGTCAGAGGCAGTCTCTCTTCCCATTACTATGGAACCCACTTGGACACTAAACTGCCATGGACTACATCTGTGCAGGGGTTCTAGGTTATCTCCATGCATGGTACTGGGTTGGAGTATGAGTCTCTGGAAAGACCCCTGCAAACTTTTAAAGTCTGTAAATATGAACATGTTTTCTGTCATCTATGACAGATATGTTGTTGACAAGTAGTTTATATGGTTCTTATAAAATATGGCATATTTATGCTCTATTTGCATAGCTTATTGTTGTCTATACAATCACTGTATAATACTGTTTTTTTTCTAGAAAATATATTATTTTACACAGTTCATGAACATTGTTACTTTTTCATAAGTCTGTTTCTCACTTTATTGAATTTTCTTCCATAAATATTAATTTTATCCTCATACAGCTTTCCTCACTTAGTAATTATTTCTTTTAAGTTATTTATTTAACCATCAATAATAGGAGTATCTTGTTTGGCAAAAGCTAACGCCATGCCCTTTTCTTTATATCATGATTGAGTTACAGCTAAAACTCAGATTTTTGTTCTTCATTGGCCATTTGAAGCTAATATTAAAAAACATTAAAATCAGAAATACTATTATAATTGTGTTAAGGGTTAAGTAAGAATATTTTAATCAAGGTTTGGCATAATGATAAGAACTTTATACCTAACTGTAAATGTGTTTGGAATAGGCAGAGTACAAGTTAAACATTTATGTTTAGATATGTTTGAGTTTCTCACATTGGTAATTTTGAAAATTTGTTAAATATGATGATGCCAAAAATAAGTCACTGTCCTACTATCTACCATTTAAATTAGGATCATTAAATAAATATGACTTTTTAATATTATATTAAAATTGCTTTGGTAGATCTCATACATGTGGCTATAAACAGACTTATCAATTTATCATCTATCTGTCTATCTATATATCGTCTATTATATTTGAACAGAAAACAACCTTGGTGAATTTATATAACAAGGCACAGATTATGCCATATGATTTCTTTGTAACTTTTGTGCCTCTTCCTCGGGATCCACTCGGTGTCTGTTTATGAAAGTGCTGATAAATTCAGAGATTCTTCCTAGTTATCTACTAAGCCTCATGGTTTAACCATCATTGTGAGCAGGTTCATAAAGATCACTTTCCAACCATTGTTTTCACCTGAACTATTTATTCTTGAATGCCAAGCTGTGGCACAATGTTTTCACTGTCACTTGACAGGTAATGTGTGCAGTCTTTCTTTTTATTTTCTTACTGTCATCTTGTTTCTTATTAAGTAATAATAGTTTCTCCATATATATTATATATTCATGTATGAATAGAATATGTAATATTTACTTTTAATTATGTCTTTGGATGCTTTAGAAACTGCTGAATTCCATATTATTTTTATTTTAGAGGAGACAGGGAACCATTTGAATCCTAATTTCCCTTTTTAAAATAAATAAGTTTACAGTCATCAATGTTATGTCATTTTAGGTGAAAAAAAATTAGACAATATCATATACAGTTATTTTAGAAGGCCGTGCAACCTACAAGTTCTCATTACAGTTTTATGGTATGTTTACTGAGAGTAAGTAACCTTATAAGTACAAAGTGTGAGATATTTTTTACTGGTAGGTTTGTGGGGCAGAAAATGGTACTTACCCTTAGTCATAATTCTTATGAGTTGTCTCTGCTTGTGCTGGGGAGAATTTGTGATGATAACATACATTTTTAAAAGGAAATGGACTAAAAATACAAACCTAAATCATGGCTAATGACTTAATGGCAAGAGGTTTTAGGGGAAGATACAGGAACTCTATTTCATAAAATAAAATATTGATTTTGGTTGCTGCTTATTAATATGTATTTTTTGGCTTTTAAGACATAGTCTATGGTAGTGAGAGAAATTTCATAATCTATTTTTTCCATTTCTTCATCAGTTTTCCCGCATCATTTTTTAACTTCTCTCTCTACAATACTTTTTCCATGTTATTCATGTGAATTAAAATTACTAGAAGAGCAGAAGGTGACCTTGTCCTTAGTGACCTCGCTATTAGCTGCTTGAGAGCATATTTTTATCTGCCATTATAACATCTGGTTGCAAATTTAACTTACTTATGGCCTGACATTTATGTGTGTTGTCTTTCCTGTTTAAAGGGGAGAGCATATGCTTATGACTTTTATCAATTTGCCAGTGGGACTGAACACGTAGAAGCCTTTCACCAGGCTTGAGCAGTAACTCCACGATGGCAAAAAGCTTTAAAAGTTGCTTAATAACTTTGGAGGCAAGCCTCATCTACTGCAAGTTCCCATACTGCCTATTAAATATTCCAGCCATCTGGAACCCTAGTTGCTATTCAATAATTCATCTCAATAAAATTCCACAATTTAGTTGGTTAATAATCCTTAAACATCATGTTACTAAAGAAATAGTTTCACTGGCTAACTTTTAAACTCATACAAGAAAATATCAAAAACTCTGTTGGCTTTATAGGCCATAGCCCTATCAAAAATAATTAAATTCCTCAAGTAATTATATGGCGAAATATTCATTATTGAAAAGGATCATGTTTACAGATATGAAGTATAGCATGTCAAAAGGCAGTTTGAAAAGAAGCACAATATAACTAGAAAAGTGAAGCAAATATTCAAAGATTTTAGGAATGTTAAGCAAAAGTTCATCTGCTCACATATCTAAATGAATCAAAGTCATAAATTGGATGCCTTGAAAGAAAATATGCACACTTTATGTCTTGAAAATCTGAATTTGAGGAATGTATAAATGACTAGCATATTAATATATCATTAGCTTTACTTGTGTTTCAAAAGAAAAATTGAATGTGGATAGAGCTGCAATGTAATGCAGACTCTGCAGTAAAAGTTGCTTCATTTTTTTTCCTTTTTATTTATTTATTTATTATTTACTACAATTTATTCACTTTGTATCTCAGCTGCAGTCCCCTACCTTATGCCCTCCCAATCCAATCCCACCCACCCCCTCCATCTTCTCCTCCCATGCCCCTCACCAATTCTACTGCTAGGGGCGGTCCTCCTCTTCCATCTGACACTAGCATGTCGTCAAGTCTCATCAAGCGTGGCTGCATGGCTGCATTGCCTTCCTTTGTGGCCTGGTAAGGCTGACCCCAGCTGCTCCTTTCTTATGAGTCTTTTTTTTTTCCTTCTGGCTTCCAAATGTCCATTAATTCAGAAGCCATGAGTTTCTGTTGACTTACATGCATTGCTAACCTGAAGAGTTTGCTTGCTTTAGGTAACAGATTTAGTGTCCCAAATTAAACTAAGATTTGTGACTTTAAATGGTTTGTGTGCACTGTGTGCCTCAATGCCATCAAATTAGGTGTATCATGATACATAGATGAAAGAAACAAGACTCCTGACACTCGTCCTACCTATATTACTAAGGACATTAACTTATCCTGCCCTAAGCTGCAGCTATGGGCTTAGCTGTCCCTGTGATTGTCTTTAACAAGCTCTATTCAGACATTATACAGGAAAACTGCTGCCTAATATAAATGTTTCTTCCCCATTTATGTCAACATAGTCAGTGACCCTACAATGGAACAAAATATTAAAAGACAAATAGAGGACTTTTGGCAGTTAAGTGACTCCCATTAACACTGTATCCTTGACACCATTTTTAGATACAAACTGTCTTAAATATGGCAACTTTGCATATGTTTTAAGGGGAAGTGTCAGCAGAATTGTCTTTTTGATATATTGTATTTCCAGGTGGTCTTGCATATCTTATCACATGACTTAATCAGAGTAGTTAAATTTCAGTAGGTACTGAATATATCTGTATACTGTGTCTTTGGCATAACTTTGATGAATAGTACTGGCTCAGAAAATTATTCTATTCTTTAGAGACTAAAAGCAGGTGCTGTTATTTGGGAATATGATTAATATCCTTATTATCAATCATTTCATGCCACCCATAATTTATTTGGACACACTGAAAAGTGGTGCTCATCAAAATCTAAGTTTTGAACATATTTTGAACAATTTTTTTAGCTCCTGTGTCACTTCACGAAATAAACTACATACAGGCTTTCTCAGCCCAGTTTACCCTATTCTGTAATTATAATATTCTAGACATTCTAAAAGATTTTATATAATAGTTAAGGTGTAGAGTACAACTCCGTGTTTTTGTGGATCAGAAGAAATGTAACACTTGCTGTTCTCTGTGATTTCAAAAGGTACTCCACTCTGCAGAGTTGTTCTGTCTCATTAACTACATCAGCCCTCACAAGGGCGGGGCCTATCCTTCCCATTTTATAAATGGAGATGCCAATACTGAGGAAGAACAAATGACTCGACTATGACCAGTGACAGAGTACAAAGTAGATCAACCTGCTTCTCACCCCAGCATCCTTCCTGTCATGCAGCATTACCTCCATGAGTATAGTAAATCAATGAACCCCCACATAACACCAAGAGCAGAAAAGAGGTTCTCAAAGTCTTATCTACACAGAGGGCTTATTAAAAATGCACTACCGTGCTCCCAGCTCCTAATGATAATGAGTTACACTGTGTTGGCTAGGCAGTCTAATTGGCATTTAAAATAAATACTGCTGGATATACTATGGCAAGTGTACAGAAACTCACACTATGTAAAATTCTAATGTAAAAAAGCACATAACAAATCTCCAGTAGTAGCCAGATGAAAACTTATATACTTGAGGAGAAAAAGGTGCAATGGGTTGGTAAGGTTCATTCTTATCTAATTTGTTATATATTTTCATACATGAACCACAAAATGACTTGATAACAAAGACATATATATATATATGTAACAGATATAACATATGCTACATTATATTTACCCTATAACATGATATATTAGATGCTGTAATATATGTATATTTTTTATATTTATATAAATTATATATAATATATACGTTACATTTATTGTATGTAATATATGTTATATATATAATATTAAGAGCTCAAATCATGAGGCTTTATCTGCAGAGATAGCATATGCTTGAATGTCTGAAATGGCAGAACATACCGACACTAGAATTGCTATTTTCTTTCTACCTTTTTAATTTCTTTATCAAAAATAGATTCTTCTGTCACACAATACACCCTGACCACAATTTGTAACCCACTTTACTCCTCCCAGCTCCCCACCCCACTAATCTACATTTACTTCACCTTCATTTCCTTTCATAAAAGAGCATGCTCCCAGGAGACAACAAACCAAATCCGCAGGACAAGGTATAATAAGACAAAACAAAATCCCTCATATTGAGCCTGGGAAAAACAACCCAACAGGAAGAAAAGAGTGCCAAGTGCAGGCAAAAGCGTTAGAGACCCACCAGCTCTCACTGTTAAGAGTCACACAAAAACACCAAGCTAACCACCATAACATATACAAAGAGGACCTGGTACAGACCCTTACAGGCCTGTGCTTTGCCACTTCAGTCTCTGTGAGCCTGTGTGAATGCTGATTAGTTGCTTCAGGGGGCCATCTTCTCCTGTTTCCTCCATCATCTCTTACTCCTACAATCTTCCTTCACCATTTTCCATGTGATTCCCCAATCTCTGAGGAGAGTGACAGATGAGGACCTTCAATTTAGACTGTCTCTTCTAAATGTCTGGCTGTGCTCCCTTTTTTTTCCAAATTATGGAATTTGATACATTTTATTATTTCACTAGATTAAAAAATGATGCGTATATGGTCAAACAGATATTAATGATATGAATAAACCAATCAATAATTTGTATAAGAAGTGGGGACTATTGGTTGGTTCACTGTAATTTTGATTAAATGTAATATGTAACTTAATGCATATAAATGTTTGATGTCTACTGGAAAAAATGCTCAAAATTGTCACAATACTTGACATGTGGTCATAAATTAAGTTAATAGGAATAAAATGCTATTTCTTTAAAGTGCTGTTATTAGCCACGTTGTGAATGTAAGTAAAATGTAACTCGTTTCAACAGTATAAAATAACTAATACAGAATTGGTGATTATTACAGAAATTCTACTATATAGGTTTGCTGTGGACTCTAGAGTCTAGAGGCACACTGAGCTTGGAATGCTTGTGAAGATACAGAATATGAATTTGCTTACCTTGCCTCTTGAAGAACAAGATTTTAGGTTACATTGGTAGACAGAAAACCAGGAATCTTAAAAAAAATGCAATAGCTAATCTTGATGGGCTGGCAACAAGAGTATCGGATGTTATGATAAAGTGAGTTCTTAAAATTCCACAGGAAGAATGGATACTGGTGGTGTTGTAAGTGAAAGTGAAATACAACCGGAATCAGTAACTCTGAGAAACACAGCTGTGTGACAGTTGCCTGAGCTCCTAGGCTTTCTAGAAAGGCACCTAACTTTCAGTTTGCTTGTTGGTATTTATGAAAACTCTTGGCATTTCCGCAAGTACTCTTCCAGCACCATACTCCTTATTTCTGTTTCCATCTTGACTCCTCCGTATTCCACTAAGTAAGAGCAGGTGGTTTGAAAGGGGTTTATCACAGGATGCAAAAATGAAACGCAATTAGTAGAATGATGTTTGAAGGGAGCTAACAACAAGCTTTGATGTCCCTGGTAAGCAAATTAAAAAAATATTTTTCAGGGAAATTTTGATTTGTTGCTTAAAAAATTAGGAAATAAGGTAAGTTTAGGCAGTTCATTCTCACTGCATTCCTTAGTTTATTTTGTTGTCTTCAAAGGTAGACCGAAAAGGGAAATGAATAGTGAGTGTGTGTGTGTGCGTGTGTGTGTGTGTGTATCTGTATGTTTATATATGTCTGTGTGTATGTGTTTTAGTGTATGTGTGAACTGCTGCTGCTGGCAGAAAATCTCATTCTACAGGAAATGTTGAACATGTAATTCTAGACCTGAATTAGGTAGAACCCCAGAATATTTTAATGAGCATATATGAATTGAATAAAATAAGAAGCTTTGTTGTGACATTTTTGTATGTGAATATTTTCATCATTCTCATCTATACATCCCTTCTTCCCTTAATCATCTTTCTCTTTTCAAATATTGCCATTGCAACTTTCACAAACATGCTTTTCCAGATGTCATTTGTAAAGGAAAATATATAAAACTTATTTTTCTGATTCTGGATTATTTCACAAACCTCAATTGCTCCAATCTCATATACTTCCCTGAAAATGATGAATGATAATTAATATCGAATTTCAATTAGGATTACCTTGGAGGAAAAAAAACACTCCTCTGGTATGTCTATTAAGGAATTCATGGACTGAGTTCATTGGAGGGGGAAGAACCACCTTACATATGGGTAAGAATAAGTTGGGGACCTGGTTTGAATAGAAAAAAAAAACAAAAACAGAAGCTACACATCAGCATTCAGTGATTCTACTTCCTGACCAGCAGATACACTGTGGCCAGCTTCTCCAGGTGCTAGCCCCTATGAATTACCAAAAATGACAGAAGTACCCCTGGACTGTGAACAAAAACTGTCTCTCCTTTTAACTCTTTAGTCAGGCAGTTTGTTGCAGCAATGAAAAAAAAGTAACAAATTACAAGATGATTTCATTCTTTATGACTAGTATTATTGTAGTGGTTTTTTTTGTGAGTCTGTGTGTGTGTGTGTGTGTGTGTGTGTGTGTGTGTGTGTGTGTGTGTGTGTGAAGAGAGAGACTTAGAGAGAGACATGTCACAAAGATTTGTGCCCATTATCTGCTGACATGTATCTAGGTTGATTTTACAACTCCTCTAGTGTGCAATGAATTTGAATAAGCAGGTAGCTCTATCGTAAGCTGAATTTCATTCCCATGGGCATATACCAAGAAATACTAAAGCCGAATCATATGGTGGTATTATTTTAATTTTTGAGAATTTTGTTTGTATTTCTATAATGTTTAGATTAATTTATAGTCTCACCAGAATTTATACTCTTATATAAAGACCCATTATCCCCAAACAAACGACTTGGTCAATTTTTTTGGTTGCTTTTATTGTTGTCTTCATTATGATAACCTTTCTGACTGGAGTAAGGTAGAAAGCTCAAAGTAGGAAATTCCTGTCCTGTTCCCTGTCTTCTCCTGCTTTTGATGTCTATGGCATTTGCCCTTCTGAATGAGAACTGAGTATCTTCCCTAGGGTCTTCCTTTTTGTTTAGTTTCTTTAGGAGTATATATTTTAATATGTTTATCCTATACTATATTTAAAATAACCACTTATGAGTGAGTATATACCATATGTACCACAGACGGCCTCTTTAAGACTCCACTGATTGAGGTATCTCGAAGCAGACACTGAGATGCATAGCCAAACTTTGGGCAGAATGCATGGAATCTTATGAAAGAAGGGGGAGATAGAAAGACTTGAAGGGGATAAGAGCTCCAAAAGGAGATAAAAAAGCCAAAAACAAATAAAAAAAACCTGAGTCCCCGGGGGCCCTGGAGAGACTGACACCCCAACCAAGGACCATGCATGGAGAGGACCTAAAACTGCAGTTCAGATGTAGCCCATAAACACATTCTCCAAGTAGGTTCCCTAGTAAGGGAAGCAGGGACTGTCTCTGGCATGAACTTAGTGGCTGGCTCTCTGATCACCTCCCCCTGGGGGGTGCAGCCTTGCCAGTCCACAGAGGAAGACAATGCAGCCAGTCCTGAGGAGACTTGATAGACTAGGTTTAGATAGAAGGGAAAGAGGTCCTTCCCTGTTAGTAGACTAGGGGATGGGCGTAGGTGGAGAAGAGGGAAGGAGGGTGGGATTGGGAAGAGACAAAGGAGGTCGCCACAGCCAGAATAAAAAGTGAATAAATTGCAATATATAATAATAAGTAATAAATCCAAAATGTAGGAAATTCCCCTGAATTTCCATCGTGGCTAAAGATATTAAACACTTTTGTTTGCATGCTTGTTTACTGGCTACTTATGCTTCCTTTTGGAACTATCTGTCTTTCTTATTTGGACATTTATTAATTAGATTACTTGTTGTTATGGTGTATGAGATTTTGAATTCTTTATATACCTTAAAATTATTATTTTGTTGATGGAAAGCTAGCAATGATTTCTCCCATTGTGTGTGCTGTCTCTTCCCTCTGCTAATAAGTTCCTTTGCTTTTCAAATGAGCCCTACTTTGATGTAATCCCCCTTGTCATTTGGGGAAGATTTTTACCAGAGCTGTTGGAGTTCTCTTGTGAAGATCATTGCTTACTCCTAGATTTTCCACAATACCAGTATGTTTTCCTCTACTTGTTTCAAGTGGCATTTACATTGATCTTCAATCTATTTTGAACTGATTTCTGTGTGGAGAGAGATCTTTTGCCCAGTCTTCTATGTGTCTAATTTTACAGTGCCAATTATTAATAGGGCTTTCTTCCAACTTTTGTAGCCCTTTTGTCAAATGTCAGATGGCTTATGTAGGCATATTTCTGAAAATTCCATATTACTTTCTTTAAGATAGGGCCTCACACTATAGACCAAGCTGGCCTCAAACTCACAAAGCTTTGCCAGCCTTTGCTTCTTAGCTCTGGAATTAAAGACATGTTCAACAATGTTCAGCTGTCATAATCATTTTCAAGATAAAACCACAGGTCTTAATAAAGTACAGAGTTTCTAAAGGGAAGTGACATCCCATCTTGCAGAGAAGCTCTTGATGATGAGCTGTGAGCCGGGCAAAGCTACCTATTTAGACCTGTTTCAAAAAAAAAAAAAAGTTAACAGTTGTAGTACAGTCAATCTACAGTTATGAATTTGATGCAATTGAGATGCTGATAGTGGTTTTCTAAATATCTTAGTTTGTAGGGAACCATGGAGTTGACCTGTCCTAGCTGCCTTCAGAGGCACCTGTCTTAGGGTTTTCAGGCTGGAATCCATAGCTCCTCAGGCACAGTGTGACTTCCACTTCCTGAGGGTCTAATGCACTTCCTCGGGCAGTGAAGCATTCGTGCTGCTATCACATTTCTTTGTATGCTCCCTTGGTAGTAAAGGAAGCGTGGGAACTTGGCAGGACAATCGGTTTCAGACACTAATCCTGTGTGCCCTGTATGACGTGTAAGCTTTGTTGTATCTGGGAAACTACAGCTGTATTGATCCTGAATATAGTGGCAATCACCACTATATTCTGTTTCTGATGAAGGTATAAGAAGGCTGATTGCTCCCAATGAAATTGTCCCAGCCCCAGTTGTCCTATGTCCCCACCTCCCCAAGCCTGGTTCGATTCTGAGGGGCCATATCTGGTCACCTTGGCCTGTTATATAAGCATGGGTGTTTATATTAGTTAGGGTTACTATTGCTGTGGTGAAAAACCATGACCAAAAGGCAGTTAGGGCGGGAAGTGTTTATTTGGCTAATACTTCCTCAACATTGTTCACCATCAAGGGAAGCCAGGAGAGAAACTCAAACCAAGTGAGGACCTGGAGACAGGGGCAGATGCGGAGGCCATGGAGGGGTGCTGCTTACTAGTTTGCCCATCATGGCTTGGCAGCAGCTTTCTTATAGAACTGAGGACCACTAATCCAGAGACAGAAGCCCTGTGACCAGCTGGGCGCTGACCCGTCAATCTCCAATAATGAGAAACTCCACAGGCTTATCCACACCTTGGTCTTTTATTATTTTTAATTTTTTTATTTATTACAATTTATTCACTTTGTATCCCAGATGTAGTCCCCTCCATTATGCCTTCCCAATCCCACCCTTCCTCCTTGTTTTCCTCCTATGCCCCTCCCCGAGTTCACTGATAGGGGTGGTCCTCCTCCCCTTCCATCTGACCCTAGCCTATCAGGTCTCATCAGGAATGGCTGCACCGTCTTTCTCTGTAGCCTGATAAGGCTGTAACCCCCTCAGTGGGAGGTGATCAAAGAGCCAGACACTGAGTTCATGTCAGAGACAGTCCCTGTTCCATTTACTAGAGTACCCACTTGAAGACTGAGGTACCATGGGCTACATCTCTACAGGGGTTCTAGGTTATCTCCATGCGTGGTCCTGAGTTGGAGTATCAGTCTCAGAAAAAACCCTGTGCCCAGCTTTTTTGGTGCTGTTGCTCTCCTTGTAGAGCTCCTGTTCCCTCTAGGTCCTTCTATCGCCCCTTCTTTCATAAGATTCCCTGATTTCTGCCCAAATTTTGGCTATGAGTCTCAGCATCTGCTTTGATACCCTGCTGAGTAGAGTCTTCAGAGGTCCGCTGTGGTAGGCTCCTGTCCTATTCCCTATTTTCCCCTCTTCCCAACATCCATTCCATTTGCCTTTCTGAGTAAGGATTGATCATCTTACCCAAGATCCTCCTTCTTGCATTAGCTACTTTAGGTGTACAGATTTTAGTTAGTTTATCCTATATTGTATGGCTAATATCCACTTATAAGTGAGTATATACCAAGTGTGTCTTTCTGTTTCTGAGATACCTCACTCAGATATCCTTTCTAGTTCCCACCATTTGCTTGCAAGTTCATGATTTCCTTGATTATACAGAAGGCATTTGACAGGCATTTTCTCCACTCAGGTTTCCTCCTCTCAAATGACTTCAGTTTGTGTCAAGTTGACACAAAACTATCTAGTATACTAAAGTACATAACATGGTCTATTAATAAGTAAAAAACAGCTATTTTTTTTAAACTAGGCTAAAGACCAGCAGGGATTTCTTAAATCAAAATGGCCATTAAGTATTTGAAAATGTCCAGCAGCATTATTCATCAGTGAAATGCAAATTAAAATGCCAGAGAGATACAACTAGTCAAATCAAATGTGCAAAATGAGAAACACAAAACAGCAGGAATTATTATCAAGTGTCATGAAGCAAGGGGAAAGTTGATTATATTGCTAGTGATTCAAGGATTTAAATGCATTTGGAAAACTGATTGGTAGAATTAAGTATGAAAGCATATATACTCTCTGATGGAGAAATTTTCCTCCTGTGTGCCCTTTACATGAGAAAAGAAATGAATGCTTTTTTTTCCAAAAGCAGATATCTGCAATAATTTTCATAAGGAGTTTCATACATAATAGTCCCTAAGTGAAAACAACCCATATCGCCACCGATGGAGACATATAAATAGATGACATGTGGCTGAATAAAGGTATGATAGAATCAGGAAGAATGTTTCAGCAGAGAGAGCTGTATTTGATAGCCTTAACTAACTGCTCCACAGTGCCACAAGTTAATTTATCAGATATAACATTGATAGAAATCGGAGACTTCTCTGTCAAGTGTAATACCTGATCCCATTTTATGCAACGTTCATAAACCCACTAGTATATCTATGAAAACTGGAGTCAGAATATACTTGCCTTTGAGGGATGGTGCAGCGTACGGTCCTGAATTATGTCTGAGAATACACAGTGTGTTGCAGAAGTTGATCCACACTGTGCTCTGAATGGTAAGTGCCTAATGTATATGTATATCACTGTCTGGTGTTGACTCTCAGGGGCTTTCTCCACCTTGAAGTGACAAACTCTGAGGCTGCCCAAACGTACCATATACAATGACAGCAAGCTTACATATGACAGACTCTCATTCCAATAGAAAATTCCCTCTTTGACCTTCCTTACTGTTTGACGGTTTACAAGATGTTTATCAAACCTTAACATTGTCCCTAACTTTCCTTATAACGTAAAACACACTTTGATTTCTATTTAGTGTTTGTTCATGTGTGTGTGTGTGTGTGTGTGTGTGTGTGTGTATGTGTGTGTGTGTGTATGTGTGTGTGTGTGAATGAATGTGTAGGCATGCATGCTTATGGAGATCAAAGGACAACCTCAGATGTCTAACCTTACCTTGAGCCTTATTTGAGACAGGATATATTTATTTACATTTTCCTACTACATATACCAGAATAGTTGGCTGGTGAATTTCTGGGAATTATCATGTTTCTGCTTCCCATCTCTTTCCAACAAGTACTAAGATTACAGAACTGTGCTAATGAATCTGGTTTAAATTGTAAGCTCAGGGAATTCGAACTTAGGTTTTCAAACTTACATGACTGACACTTAATTTAATGAGTATTGACACAGTCCACAATATCCTTCTACTTTCTATTGGGTTATATTTGAATCCTTCCTCTCCAGAGGTGTAGAAGGGAGCTAGGCAAGCCCTTGTATTTGTAAAAATAAAAAATAAAAATAAAAATAAAATAAAATAAACTTGTCTCTTAGCACTGCTTTCATTGTGTCCCATAAGTTTGGGTATGTTGTGCTCATTTTCATTGTATCCTAGAAAGCCTTTAATTTCTTTCTTTCTTTCTTCCCTAACCCAGCTGTCATTGAGTAGCAAGTAGTTCAGTTTCCATGTGTGTGTAGGCTTTTTGCTGTTTCTGTTGTTGAGGTCCAGTTTCAGTCCATGCTGGTCAGATAGGATCCAAAGGATTCTTTCAAACTTATTTTATCTGTTGAGGCTTGCTCTGTGACCAACTATGAGAATGAAATGCCTCTCCTCATCTTTGTTTCAGTCCAGAATTCTACCAGACCTTCAAAGAAGAGCTAACTCCAATTTTCTTCAAACTATTCCACAAAATAGAAACAGAAGGAACATTAACAAACTCATTCTATGAAGCCACAGTCACCTTGATACCTAAACCACACAAAGACCCAATAAAAAAGAGAACTTCAGGCCTATCTCACTCATGAACATTGATGTAAAAATACTCAATAAAATATTTGCAAAGTGAATCCAAGAACACACAAATGATATCATCCACCATGACCATTAGCCTTAATCCCAGGCATGCAGGACTGGTGCAATATATGGAAATCCATCAATGTAATCCATCATATAAACAAACTGAAGGAGAAAAACCACATGATCATCTCCTTAGATGCCAAAAAAAGCATTTGACAAAATCCAACACCCATTCATGTTTAAAGTCTTGGAGAGATCAGGGATACAAGGCACATATCTAAACATAGTAAAGGCAATATACAGCAAGCCTATAGCCAACATCAAACTAAATGGAGAGAAAATTAAATCATTTCCACTGAAATCAGGGACAAGACAAGGCTCCACACTCTCTCCATATCTCTTCAACATAGTACTTGAAGTCCTAGCTAGAGCAACAAGACAACTAAAGGATATAAGGGGATACACATTGGAAAGGAAAAAGTCAAATTATCACTATTTGCAGATGATTAGATAATATGCATGCGTGACCCCAAAAACTCAACCTGAGAAGTCGTTCATCTGATAAACACCTTTAGCAAAGTGGCTGGATATAAAATTAACTCAAAAAAATCAGGAGCCCTCCTGTATACTCAAGACAAAAGGACTGAGAAAGAAATTAGGGAAACTACACCCTTTTCAACAGCCACTAATAACATAAAGTACCTTGGTGGGACTCTAACCAAGCAAGTGAAAGACCTGTTTTGTGACAAAGAAGTCAAAACTATACAATAGAAAAAAGACAACATCTTCAACAAATGGTGTTGGTCTAACTGGATGTCTACATGTAGAAAAATTCAAATAGATCTATACTTATCACCCTGAACAAAACTAAAGTCCAAGTGGATCAAAGACTTAAACATAAAACCAGACACATTAAATCGGTTAGAAGAAAAAGTGGGGGAAACCCTAGAACTCATTGGTACAGGAGACAGCTTCCTGAACAGAACACCAACAGCACAGCTCTAAGATCAACAATCAATAAATGGGACCTCATGAAAGTGAAAAGCTTCTCTAAAGCAAGGGACACTGTTGTCAGAACAAAACAAAAGCCTACAGACTGGGGAAGGATATTCATTCAACCCTGTATCTGACAGAGGACTAATCTCCAGAATATATAAAGAACTCAAGAAGTTAAAAATCAACAAATCAAGTAATCCAATTAAAAAATGGGGTACAGAGCTAAACAGAGAATTATCAAGAGAGGAATATGAAATGGCAGAGAAACACTTAAAGAAATGTTCAACATCTTTAGTCATCAGAGAGATGCAAATCAAAACAAACCTGAGATTTCATCTTACACCCATCAAAAGGGCTAAGATCAAAAACTCAAGTAACAACAAGTGCTAGAGAGAATGTGGAGAAAAGAGAGCCCTCCTCCATTGCTGGTGAGAATGAAAACTTGTACATCCTCTTCGGAAATCAATCTGGTGCTTTCTCAGAAAATTAGTAGTAGTGCTACCTCATGATCCAACTATACCACTCCTAGGCATGTATCCAAAAGATGCTCAACTACACAACAAGGACATTTGTTCAACCATGATTGTATCAGCTTTATTTGTAACAATCAGAACCTGGAAACAACTCAGATGTCCCCCAACAGAGGAATGGATACAGAAATTGTGGTACATTTACAAAATGAAATACTACTCAGCAATTAAAAACAAGGAAATCATGAAATTTGTAAGGCAAGTGGTGGGATTTAGAAAAGATCTTCCTGAGTGAGGTACCCCAGAAGCAGAAAGGCTCACATGGTATATACTCGCTTAAAAGTGGATATTAGCCATATAATGTAGGATAAACATACTCAAATCTGTACACCTAAAGAAGCTAAGCAAGGAGGATCCTGGGTACGATGATCAATCCTCACTCAGAAAGACAAACAGGATGGACTTTGGAAGAAGGAGAAAACAGGAAACAGAACAGGAGCCTACCACAGAGGGCCTCTGAAAGACTCTACCCAGCAGTGTATCAAAGCACATGCTAAGACTCATAACCAGACTTTGGGCAGAGTGCAGGGAATCTTATGAAAGAAGGCGGAGATAGTAAGATCTGGAGTGAACAGGAGCTCCACAGAGTAACAGAGCCAAAAAAATCTGGGCATAGGGGTCTTTTCTGAGACCGATACTTCTACCAAGGACCATTCATGAATACAACTTAGAACCCCTGCTCGGATGTAGCCCATGGCAGCTCTGTCTCCATGTGGGTTCCCTAGTAAGTGGAACAGGAACTGTCTCTAACATGAACTCACCTCCCTCTGAGGGGGATGCAACCTTGCAGCCAGTCCTGATGAGACATGATAAGCTAGGGTTAGATGGAAGGGGAGGAGGACCTCCCCTATCAGTGGACTTGGAGAGGGCATGGAAGGAGATGAGGGAGGGAGTGTGGGATTGGGAGGGAATGAGAGAGGGGTCTACAGCAGGGATACAAAGTGAATAAGCTGTAATTAATATAAAATATAAAAATATTAAAAATTAATTTTAAAAAAGCAACTTGTCATCCTATGTGCCTTCTGCCTCACTATTTTCCATGACCAGAAAGAAGTCTGTCCCTCAGCCTCTTCACTGGGGAGTCTTTCATGATTTTCCACACATGCATTTACTTCATTGCTTTCATATTTTTATACAGAGATTCAGTTTGTACTTTTCAAGTGTTAATTCTCCAAAATATTCTTCTAAATGTGTGCCTATGTTTTGAGGTTTGTTTTTCTTTTAAGTTCCAGGTTTTAAAAGTCCAAACACATATTTCATTTTGGTTTTCACAACATTATGATAAACAGAAGCAGCAGGTCAATCTCCTGAATAAGGTGTTAGCATACGAAGATGCACAATTAAACTTATTATAGTAATTATGAAAGAATATACTTGCTTTACTTTATAAACTTATGATTTTTAAAACATTAATTTCACAGAATGATTTACCTTTGATCTGCAAACCATCTGGAAACCCAGGGTCTGAAGAGAAAAATTTCTCTAAATGCATGTTCTTACTTGTAATATGCACATAGTATATTTTTATCTATATAATCTATAACGATACACTTATCAGTACAAAGAAAGTGGAAAGTTATGCAAGCAGAGAAATGATAGATGGATGGATGATAGATAGATAGACAGATAGGTAGATAGACTATAGATAGATGATAAATACAAGCACACATAATACATACATAATACATACATACATAATACATAGATACATAATACATACATACATTGTTGATATGCCATGAATAAAAAGTCAGGTTAATATCAAAGTGGCCATGTGACTTTGAGACCTCTATTGCTTCTGTGTTCCTCGGTAAGTAGAGACACATGCAGAGGTCAGACTAGAGCTGCAGAAGGAGGTTCCACATGCGACTCTTGTAGGAGATAAGCCACTCTTCGACATCTCCAGTGCTTTAAATTTTGAGGTCAAGGAAATGTAAACACTACACAGATATGTTTTTCTCTTTTAGATTTCAGGGCTGGGACACTGAGTGCTTTCCTGGGATTAAGTTCCTGTCTTAGTCTGCGTTTCTATTGCTGTGTAGAGACACCATGAGCACAGTAACTGGAACAAAGGAAAACATTTAATTATGCTGGCTTACAGTTTCGTAGGCTTAGTCCATTATCATCATGACGAGAAGCATGGCATCACGCAGGCCGACATAGTGCTGGAGGAGCTGAGCTCTACATCTTGATCCGAAGCCAGCAGAAGGAGACTGTGTGTCACACCTGAGCATGTGAGACCTCAAAGCCAGGTCCCAGTGACACACCTACTCCAACAAGGCCACAAGCAGCTCCTGTACAGCTTCCTCCTGTGAGCCTCCGGGGTCATTCCTACTCAAACCACCACACTTCCGGTACAAGCATGTGCAATAAAGAAGTAATGTAGTGCAGCTATTAGTCAAGTTTATTTGACTTACAGATGTCAGAGCAGCAATGGATACAGGACGCCTTTTACCGTGCTTATCCGTGCAGGTAAGTGTGACATACTGTAAGGTAACTGTTCTAAGCCATCATTAAAACCCATCTCCTTTGCTTGAGGCTAAATACTCAGAGTCATGGCTGTCTCTTCAGGGAATGGGTCCCCAGAACCTCTTCCCATATATCTCTTCTATGACATTTCATCTTGCAGCCACTCAGGAGCAGATGGCCCAATGTTGCAGAATCAGCAAGCATCAGAAGCCTCGGCACCGTTCTGCTAAACACCCCAGGAATCCATTTCTGCTGAGGTGCTCTGTTTACAACAATCAGAACCCTCCTGTCTTTGAGTCTCCATTGCTGTCATGAGACATTGGGCCCTAAAGTGACAGGAAGTAAAGAGTTTAATTCAGCTTACAGTTCCGTACCGTACTCCATCATTTGGGAGAGGTCAGGGAAGGAACTTGAGCAGGGCAGAAACCTGGAGGCAGGGCTTGATGCAGAAGCCATGTGGAGAGCTTCTTACTGACTTTCTCCTTATACTTTGCTCAGCCTGCCTTCTAAGGGCACCCGGGACCGCCGGCAAAGGAATAGCACTGCCCAGAGTGAGATAGGCGTTCCCACACCAAACATCAGTCAAGAAATGGACCACAGGTTTGTGCACAAAGGAATCTAGTGAGGAAGTTTTCACCAAAGAGGTTCCTTCCTTCCAAACGACACTAGCTTGTGTCAAATTGACATAAAATTAACCAGCATGATAGATTTCATGGAAAAATCTTTGTTTGACTGCTCTTTGTAAAAAAAGACATTAAAAAATTACAGTGTGCGCAAGTATGTAAAGGAATGTGGAAATCATATCTACCACGTGGCCTCTAGGTATTGAACTACCTTTTTATGCTTGAAAGTGACTTTACCCACTGACTCCTTTTATCAAAACCTTTTTTATTTTAAGTTTGAATTGAAATTATTTGACTGCATTAAAGACGTGCAAAGATTCCCAAATAAGTTTTAACTCTATGGAAAAGAATACAAAGAGTTTTCCCAAAACTTCACACACACATACATACACACACACTCACCCCACATTTACACATGCACACATCACATACATATACATACAAAAAAACACATAGGCAGAGAGAATAGAATATAATATTTCTGTGAAATGTAGGTTTTCCACAGATATTTTAATTGATGCAAATGTCCATTTTGTCTGTTGTACTTTTAGACTCATCCTGCTTCTTTAAAAAAAATTAACAGTCCCAACATTGTCTTTGGCCTATATGAATTTGACAGGTATAGTTCTGCCTTCCATTATACTTGGCAGCTCTATCTTGCTCTATCTTTCCCTGGACTTAGGAAGGTCAAATAAGGGCTAATCTTAAGTACTTAGCATTATTTTAGATGTAGTAAATATTTTAAAATGCTCATTGTGCTTTCAAAAAATACATAACATATAAAGACTGCTATTTCAGATGGGCTTTATAAATTTTGATATGCCCTAGATAAGAATAAAAAGCCCCATGTTACATGTCCTGGAAGAACCAATGGCTCATATTGAGTACATACACAGTTGACTGGTGTCAATGACATGGTGTCACTGGTAAAGCAACTATTCTGCCTACATTTCCCTATTACTTCACTTTTTCAAAATTACATCATTTTCCCCTTCAGGTGTAGCTTTGGTCAGCTAACGACAAGTGGCCACTGTTTGGTGTATTATCCCATTTTTTGGCAAAATAGAAAAGCTTTAGCTCTCTTCCCCGACCTTGCAGCTGACAAGCACACCTCGAGTCCTGAACTCCAAAGACAAGAGTGATGGAAAGTGTGTGTCATGGAATGAATTATTCTGTACATGGAGGTAATTATTGTGACTAGTGTCAAATGCAGAAGGAATCATTTTTTTTAACATTTGCTCAGAACAAAATGATGAGATATGCATATAATGTATTTTTAACTCCAGTGTCTTTCAATCAAGCATAGCTAGGTGTCACCAGATATTTAGGGGGCTATGTATTTTGATGAAAATTGGAAAAATTAATCATTTTCCCTCATAGTTTTTCTATCCTCTTATTGTAAAACATTTTGCTTTATTCAATTTCAAATTCAAATTTTAACTTGTTAATCCCTCTTTTTATTTAATGATATATATGCATATATACACATATTCATACATATGTATAATACTATATATACATATGTAAGTATGAATATGTGTCTCAGGGATATAAACACTGCTGCAACTTTACCACGTGCTCTGTCTGTGGCAAAAACACAGTGCTCAGCTCAGTACTATGGCAGGAGGCAAAGACGAAAAGAATATTTGAAAGCACAGCAATATTTATAAAGTGAAAATTCATTCAAACACCCTTGTATATTGAATTTCTGTGGATGATATATGTGAACAGAATAGCAAGGGTGTTAATGTTTCCTACAGAACAGAATAGAAAAAAAAAATCAATGTACAATTTCTTTAATTCCCTGGGCTGGTGGGATGGTCCATCTTTAACTGCCAGACCTATTGTCATCGTATTGAAGGGTAATAATAAGTTGAAGCATCGTGGAGCTTCCCTCTGCTTGTAAATTATTAACGAAGCTGCTTAAGAGAAATATTTACTGGATTCCTTTTAAAAGATGACAGCTTAATACTAGTCACTCCTGTCAAACAGAGTATTTCTCTCTCATTCTGCATTTTTGTAGCTTTTCACAAACGCATAATCGTAGGAGAATGCAAATGGAGGTGATTTCTTCTTGTGAAGCCTCGACTACCATCACCATCCGTCACAGCCACGTGGGGATGTTCCCAGAGAAGGAAATTAAGACATGACTTGAAGGAACATAATTCTGGGCCTCTGACTATGAGATCATTTCTAAGTTGCTCAGTAAATTAACTTAAAATGATTTTACTGTCACTAATAAAAAGTGTCTGGGTTTTGTAATTTACATATTTTGTATGTTTCTGTTCTCCACTATTAACAGTTAACTATACGCTATGTTTTTAATTACAAGGTTATTTTGTTACCAGTACAATAACATCATATAAAGAAGAAATTAAAAATAAGTTTTTTTCTATTACTATGCCACTTTCTCTCCCACCAGATAACTGTTACGATCAGAATTATTATGTTGCAGTTTTACATCTTCATATGACATTCAGTATGCTTATGCTCATAAAACATATTAACATAAACAATTTTATATTAATACAACCATTTTATCTGTAATCATATATTTCCCAATTCTAAAGGTAATTTTTCCAGAATAGTTTATGTCTGTTCCTTTAGATGACTCTTTCTGTATATATGGGCTACTAAATATTCATTTTTCTTATTTTTAATTGCGTGTAAATATGTGTCTGTGTGAATATGTGCACATGAGCTCAGGTTCCCACAGAATTCAGACGAGACTACTAAATTCCCTGGAGCTGGAGTTACAGGTAGATTTGAGGCACCTGTTATGGGCATTGGTCCCTGAACTCAGGCCTTCAGAAAGAGAAGGAGATGCTCTTAACTGCTGAGCCATCTCTCCAGACTCTAAATATATGTAATTATAATATAAATGGCGAGTTAAGAAAAAAAGTCTAGAATATCGTAAATGGGTATAATGATTTGTTCTGGCTTTGGTTAATTCAATTCATTTCATTTCTTGACTACAAGGTTACAATTTCAAATTAGTGGACTATGGCCTAGAATACAATGATAGGCCTTGATTCTGGCTTTAGTGTCTTCTCTTTTAAACATAGAATAAGTGACCTAAATTTTCAAATATTCTCACATCTCTTTTCTTTATATTCTTATTTAGTAATGCCATGTTTCTAGGAAGTAACCAAACTGCTCACTCCTCAGTGAACCCTGGATGGCTCATCCTCCTTCCTCTCTCCTTCCCTCTCCCAATTTCTCCCTCTCTTCCTCTTTGCCTGCCTTCCTTCCTTCCCTTCTTTTTCCTTTGCATGCATGTTTAGACTAGAAATTAACTTTCTTTCTCAACATCTTTTCATCGTATTTTACTTTATTTTATTATAACTCACAGAAGTGGTCATGTTCGGCATTATTACAGCATAGCAAGGTAACATTATAAGTCACTATTGTGAACAGCAGAGTGTAAGGAAAGTAGGTGACTCACACAATTTAGCCACTTGCCTCATATTAAGAAACAAAACTTCCCACTGATCCTGGAGTTCACTAATTCAGCTATACTGCCTAGACATGAGGTTGTATTAGACTGCTTTCTGAGTACTCCACCATACGTGCCCACCTTTTTCCATGGGTAAGAAGATATTTTCTCATGCTTGCATGGAATTAACCCCTTTCAACTGCAGATCTTTCATGTTTTATAAAAATACACAATAAGTTAGCCTATGATGATAAAGAAAGCTACTAAGACCTATTTTCTTGGCTTTCATATTTATCTGATATTAACAAACATCAAACAGTTGCATAATGAAGAGAGCAAATTTTAATTCCATGGATCCACTCAGTCCCTGATGTCTTTGTGGACAAAATAACAATTGAGCCCCAAACATCCATTCTTGTGGATGGCTTTCAGTCTGAAAAGTCCCTTGTCTTTTACTGTATAGCAATTGCCAACTACTAATGATGAGGAGGGGCATCAGGTGCAGTATCTGTAGCAATTACAGGGTGATGTGATTCCTAGAGTTAGGATAGTAACTCTATACCTTCTTAATGCTGTTACCCTTAATACAGTTCCTCATGTTTTAGGGACCCTAAGCCACAAAATTATTTCCATTGCTACTTCATAACTGTAATCTTGCTGCTGTTATAAATTGTAACACACACAAAAAATTTTTTTTGGACAGAGAATTTTGCCAAAGGGGTTGTAATCCACAGGTTGAGAACCACTGCCTTAGGACAGTATTTCTGTAACAGAATTACAGAGCATGGAAACAATCTTGATTGTTTTCCAGCCAGTGGGGAATGGCTTCTTTCACTTTTATACCTGAAGTTTTTTTGTAACAGTAGAAGAAGCAGGTTAGGATCCCTGGCCCTTCAGGTGTCAATAGAAAGCACAGGAACAAAACTCCACTACCATCCTCATAGGATGGGCACTGGAGCCTGGTTATAAAATGTTTTTATACCCATATTCCTGGGGAAAAAATGAACTGGGTCAAGTGGATTGAAAAGGATGCTCCATCTTGCCCACTTTTGATCACTGCAGAATGAAAGTCTACACATCTCTCTGAGCCCTGAAATTGAGTTCTTAGGGGTGGATTTATAGGCAGTTAGCTACAGAAAAGTGGAAAGAGACCAAGCACAAAAAAATAAAGATGTAAAGAAGCCGGTCCAAAGAGGTCATTGTATTCTCACAGTGCTACACATACATAAATATTCTCTCTGAAGCTTATTCAACTTTGGTCTATATTTAGAATGAGCAAAGCTGTATCAATAATTCCCTTGAAATGATTCTTTACTCTGGAAGTATACGAGAATTTTTTCCCCTTTAGCTAAATTCAGAAATACAAAGATAAAACAATGGTTTGGTAAATATTTTAAAATATGCCAATGTTAGACTAAAAAGATCACTACATGCAGGTCAATGGTGTTTTGCCTTGAAAAGCTCATTACTGTACATGAAGGGTTTATATGCAATTTCTTATAAATGTATATATATTTACTTATAAATGTATATATATTTACTTGTTTACTTATTACATCCAATCTACAGTTCCCCTTCCCTCTTCTATTCCCAACTCCACTCTCCCCTCATCCCTTTACCCACTCCTCCTCCACTTCTCTTCAGAAAAGGACAGAGTTCCCATGGCGATCAAGGAGCATGATCTATCAAGTTGCAATAAGACTAGTTACCTCTTTTCCTGTTAATGCTAAACAAGGCAATCTAGTAAGAGAAAAAAGCCCCCAAATCAGGCAACAGAGTCAGAGACAGCCCCTGCTTTTACTGTTAGGAGTCCCACAAGAAACCAAACAACTGTAAAAAAAAAAAGTGCAGAGGGTCTATGCCAGTCCTGTGCGGACTCCTTGGAGAGTGGCTTAGTTTCCGTGAGCCCCTAGAAAAAATATTACTTTTTCTTTTTAAATTTTTTTTATTTTTATTAATTACAGTTTATTCACTTTGTATCCCCCTGTAGCTCCCTCCCACCTTCCCTCCCAACCCCACCCTTCCTCCCCCTTCTCCACCCATGCTCCTCTCCGGTCCACTCATAGGGAAGGTCCTCCTCCCCTTCTTTTTGATCCTAGTCTATCAGGTCTCATCAGGAGTGGCTACATTGTCTTCCTTTGTGACTTGGTAAGGTTGTTCTCTTCTCAGGAGGAGGTGATCAAAGAGCAGGCCAATCAGTTCAGGTCAGAAATAGTCCCTGTCCCCATTACTATGGAACCAAGTTGGACACTGAACTGTCATGAGGTACATCTGTGCAGGGGTTTTAGGTTATCTCCATGAATGGTCCTTTATTGGAATATCAGTCTCAGGAAAAAAAAAAAAATCCTGTACCCACCTTTTTTGGATCTGTTGCTCTCCTTGTGGAGCTCCTATCCTCTCCAGGTCTTACTATTTCCAACTCCTTTCATAAGATTCCCTGCAGTCTGCCCAAGGATTGGCCATAAGTCTCAGCATCTGCTTTGATACCCTGCATGGTAGAGTCTTTCAGAGGCCCTCTGTGGTAGGCTCCTGTCCTGTTCCCTGTTTTCTCCCTCTTGGCCTTTCTGAATGGGGGTTGAACATCTTAGCCATCAGCCACCAGTACATGCCACACTATAAACGAGGCTCTAGATCCCTTTCTTTCAACCTCCCTCATCTAAGACAACTTGTGTTTGAATACTGAATGGCTTAATCATCTAGGAAGTTGATTTTTATGTGTAGTTCTTGTAAGCTGTATTGTATGTCTCCAGTGCCCTCTAGTTACTGCCGATACTCAATTTGGATGCAATGGAAATCAGAGTTCAATGCAGAAGACACCAAGTTTCCTGAATCCCTAATCATGCTTTTTCTTTTGTGTTTTCATATAGTAAGTAAATAGAGGAACGTGGAAAAGATGTCCTGTATATAGTGGTCAGTAGCTGACAAGCAAGTTGGTGGAATGGAAAAATTGTCTCATTCATCTCAGGTTCAAGGGCAGTGAGACAGCAGTTCCATTTTTCACGTGGCCTAAATACAACTGCACTATACAGGCCAAGATCATGCCTAGCTGTTTTCGCACATCTACTTTGAACAAATGGCAGCTTTCCCTTTGGAGTAATACCCTGTGACTGTCGTCTGACTAAAATTTGGCAGGAGTAGCCTTTGAAAACAGCCGTTTCCCAATAATGTTCAATTGAGAAACATGGTCAGGGGAGTCTGAAAGGCAGCAAAATGTATGAAGTATATATAACATTTAAAAAGTGACTGAAGAGAACATAAGCTGAATGGAAGGAGGGCATTGACTGATGGATGTCCTTTCCTGATAGAGATTGAGGGCAAAATACCCTAGCAAAGTTTTGGACATAAAACAGGGAAATGTCAGTTAAGTTGACCTTTTTTTTTTTTCTTTTTTTTTAAATCTACAAGATGAGAAAATGTACAAACTGTAGTGTGAGGCCCAGACAAAACCAGAACCCATCATCAAACACTGGCAAATTCCCGTGAGGCTACATGTAAAAATCAAGAAAAATGCCATAAAAATTTGTGGCATTTTGACATTCTATACCATTTAGTCTTGGGATCAGTGCATCTGTCGCATGCAGTAAGGAATCATATATTTCCTGTGTCTTTCAAACCTTGGGGTACAAGCTGGAATCACTCATTTTGTGAGGTGAAACCCTGTATTTGTTCATGATAGAATGACAGGCTCGGAATAAAAGAGAAAATTATACACACAGGCACACACACACGCACACACACACACACACAGTTTCTCACTAGTGCAGATAATGGAAGTGCTGATCAGAGGCCCCAGGAATGTTGGTAGCTGAAACACTTCAACTACAGAAAACAAGATGGGTACAATGAGTGCTTTCCTCCACTGTTGTGTCAGGACATTCTTTTTTCTTAACTTTTTTTTGGGGTGGAAGGGGTTATTATATGTAAGTTTGTATTTTAAGGAATTGAATTGTCCTCAAGCAGAAAACAAGAACAAAAGTAATCCAGCACAACGCATAAGAAAGCAAACAGTGTAACTTAGCCATTTGCAGTGGCTAACGAGGCCATGGATTCTAGAGAAGAATGGACTACTGCCACTTTCCTAAATGAATATAATTCCTAACTTCATTCTAATGCCCTTGTGCCCACAAGTAAGAACAACTCTCACCTCTTATCAGAGAAGATTATTTTTGAAACAGAGAACATAACCAAATTCCAAATCTGCCCAAAATGCAGACTGAATATGGTGGGCAAGAGCTGACTATGGACCCAATCCCAGTCAAGACATACGTTACACAATGCTTACATCTAAGTCTCAGGGAGCAGCACAGAAAAGGGGACAGAAAGATTGTAAGGGCCAGAAGACAAGAATTTCTGCTATAAGATAGTGAGTCCTAGCTGTGACAGGAAAACTGCACTCTTGAAACTTAAAAACTAGGGCTGACTAAATAAGATCTACACAATAACAATACCAGTTGACATGCCATCATGGATGGGAGAAAAATCACCCGGTGCATTAACATGTCAACTGGCATTGTCATTGTGATGGTACTATTTAGGAAGCCATACTTGACTTCTATTTTAAAAGCCACTGACAGAGGGAGAATCAGTCTTTGCCAGACAGGAGACTCTGATAGATTATTCAGTCCTAAGTGGTCAGTGCTGAACACATAGAAATACAAGCAACACTAAATGGACTCAACAATGTGTGTGTGTGTGTGTGTGTGTGTGTAGCAATAATAATTAAAAGAACAAGAAGTCATGGGTCATGAATTTGAAAGGGAGTAAGAGACACAAGGAAGAGTTTGAGGAGGGGAGAGGGAAGGATGTCAGTGATGTAAATTTAGTATTCAAGCATGAAATCTTTGAAAAATTAGAAATATAGAATAAAACATCAAATTGTGTGGAAGAGGGGACAGCAAACACTCTGCTGTGCTCCAAATATTACCCCTCCTCAGATTATTCTACTGTATAGTAAGAATATTGAGAGCTGGCTGCTGGCAGCAAATCAGCCCAAAGTTTTTCCTCAACTGAGAAAAATTACCTCCCCTCTTAGATGAAGCCATCATCATTAGATCAAAGGTTCCTATGCCACCATCTGAGGGCTGTAAGCATATCAGAATCTATACTCTGCTTTGTGCAGTTCTGGTTGTCTTCAAATTTCCACAGTGATTGATCTCAACAGTATTCCTTAATAAACTTACATGAAAATTTCCATCCCATGATTTACTAAATGAGAAAATAAACTAGAGGATATCCAATATGGCCAGCACACACTGATTCTGGGTAGCAGGACTGTAGTGACTATGGAGCAAGTGAGAGGCTCGAACCTGGGCACACCAGCACCAGAAGGAGCGATTCCAGCCTCTTGGCACATGGCTATTCCTGTCTTCCTGGGAGAAAGCTACCAGTTCCCAACCTCTATCCACCTGGATCCCAGGATCGAGGGCTCAGCTTCTGGTCCATGACTCCACCCATCTCTCTGATGGGACTGGCCACTGTTAAGAAGCTACATGATCTCACTCAAAGATGGTGGTGTGCAGTGCACATGGTGTCTGGGCAGTTTGTGCTGAGAGATAGTTGTGCAACTAAGCGAGTGGCTAGGTGCTGGCTCCAGGAGTTCCCCAGGTGAGAGAAGCATTCTTGGGTTCCCGAGGAGACTTGCCTTCCTCAGGATCATACAGAGTAGACACCCCAACTCCAAACCCCTGCCTCGAGTCTAACTGGGACACAGTCCCTGAGGAGAACTTCATGTTCTCCCCTGATATCCAGCAGCCAGTCTCAAACCACCCCAAGTAGGGCTGCTCTACACCCAGCCTCTTGCCTACGGTTCTTCCTGCACCCGACAAATCCAGCCAATGCTTTTGGCTTTTTTCTTTTGGCCTGTCATCTGAGCTAACAGGCCTTTTACTCCAGGGCTGTCAGCTGAATTGAGTAAGAAAGACTTCAGAATGTGAACAGAATAGGAAGGTCAGCTGAGTACTTTCTCCGCCTCTCTGAGCTAGCAGGTTTTTACTTCAGCATCTGTCTCGTGAGACTTTGTTGGTAAAATTAAATGGATTGGACTTTATTTAAAAAAAAAAACACAAAAAAAACAGCACTATGAAAAGATGAAACCTAAGAAAAATTGAAATAGAATAAAGAGAAGATTCCCAGATCCAAGACCCAGAAATTATTTTCAACAAAATCAGAGAAGAAAATTTCCCCAACCTAAAAATATAAATGCCTATAAACATACAAGAGGCCTACAGAGCACTAAATAGATTAGACCAAAAAAAAAGAAAATCCTCCTGCCACATAATAATAAAAACACTAAATGCACAGTGTAAAGAAAAATTATTAAAAGCTAAAAGGAAAAAAAAAAAAAAAACAGGCCAAGTAACATAAAAAGGCAAACCTATCAGAATCACACCTGACTTTTCAGCAGAGACTTTAAAAGCTAGTAAGTTCTGGATGTCTTGCAGACCCAAAGAGACCACAGATGTCAGCCCAACAGGGCAAAACTTTGGAGGGCAAAACAAAGGATGGAGAAAACAAGATATTCCATAAAAATCATATTTAAACAATATCTATGGACAAATCCAGCCCTATAGAAGATACTAGTAGAAAACCTCCAAACAAAGGAGGTTAACTACACTTAAGAAAACACAGAAAATAAGTAAGTCCACTGCATCAAACCAAAAGAAGAGATACAAACAAACACACTAGCATCAACCAACACACCACAAAGAACCACCAACATCAAAATAACAAGAATTAGCAGTCATTGGTCATTAATATCTCTCAACATCAGTGGACTTACTTCCCCCAATAAAAAGTCAAAGGCTAACAGAATGAATGTATAAACAGGACCAATCATTCCGTTGCATAAAAGAAACACACCTCAGTAACAAAGATAGACATTACCCCAGAGTAAAGTCCTGATAAGTTTTCTAAAGCAAACAGACCCAAGAAGCAAGCTGGAATAGCCATTCTAAGGTCTAATAAAATAGACTGTCAACCAAACTTCATCAAAATAAATGCGGAAGTACACTTCACACTCATCAAAGAAAAAAATTCAGCAAAATGGCATCTCAATTCTGAACAACTAAGCCCGCAATAGAAGGGCACCTACATTAGTAAAAGAAATATTAATAAAGCTAAAATCACACATTGAACCCCACAGATTAATAGTGGGAGACGTCAATATCCCACTCTCACCAAGGAAAGGTTGTTGAGATAGGAACTAAAAAGAGATATAATGAAACTAACAAATGTCATGAATCAAATGGACCACTACAGAATTTCTCATCAAAAAAACAAAACACGAAGCAAATAAAATGTAATTAATGTAGAAAATTGAAATAAAAAAGTAAAAACATAAAAACAAACAAACAAAAAGAATATACCTTTTCAGCATCTCATGGAACCATTTCCAAAATTGACCATATGGTCAGTCACAAAGCAAACCTCAACAGATAGAAGAAAACTAAAATAACCCCTTGTATTTCATCAAATCAACATGGATTATATCTGAACTTTGCCAACAATAGATACAACAGAAAGACTACAACATCATGGAAACCGAGAAACTCTCTTCTCAATAACCACTGGGTCAGAGAAGACATAAAGAATAGAAATCAGGTTCTGGCTATTACAAATAAAGCTGCTACAAACATGGTTGAACAAATGTCCTTATTGTGTACTTGAGCATATTTTGGATATATGCCTAGGAGTGGTATAGCTGGATCTTGAGGAAGCACTATTCCTAATTGTCTGAGATAGTGCCAGATTGATTTCCAAAGTGGTTGTACAAGTTTACATTCCCACCAACAATGGAGGAGGGTTCCCCTTTCTCCACATCCTCTCCAGCATGTATCATTACTTGAGTTTTTTATTTTAGCCATTCTAATGGGCATAAGGTAATATCTCAAGGTCGTTTTGATTTGCATTTTCCTGATGACGAAGGACATTGAGCATTTCTTTCAGTGTTTTTCTGCCATTCTGCATTCCTCTACAGAGAGTTCTCTGTTTAGCTCTGTTCCCCATTTTTTAATTGGATTACTTGATTTGTTGCTTTTTATAAAAAAGAGAACTCAAGGAGTTCTTTATAAGTTCTTTATATACACTGGATATCAGCCCTCTGTCAGATATAGGGTTGGTGAAGATCCTTTCCCAGTCTGTAGGCTGTCATTTTGTTTTGAAGACAGTGTCTTTTGCTTTACAGAAGCTTTACAGTTTCATGAGTCCCATTTATTAATTGTTGGTCTTAGAGCCTGTGCTGTTGGTGTTCTGTTCAGGAAGTAGTCTCCTGTGCCAATGAATTCTAGGGTCTTCCCCTCTTTTTCTTCTAACCGATTTAATGTGTCTGGTTTTATGTTGAGGTCTTTGATCCACTTGGACTTTAGTTTGTGCAGGGTGATAATCTTGGCCAAACTTGGAGCAGAATACAGGGGATCATATGAAAGATGAGAGAGTTAGTAAGACCTGGAGAGAACAGGAGCTCCACAAGGACCAAATATATTTGGGCACAGGGGATTGTCTGAGACAAACTCCTGAGATTCTCCAACCAGGGGCCATGCACAGATATAACCCAGCACCCCTGCTCGGACATAGCTCATGGCAGCTCAGTATCCAAATAGCTTCTCTAGTAAGGGGAACAGAGATTGTCTCTGGCATGAACTCTGTGGCTAGCTCTTTGACCTTCCCATCCCCCGTGGGAGGAGCAGCATAGGTAAGCCACAGAGGAGGACACTTCAGCCACTCCTGGTGAGACCTGATAAGCTAGGGTCTGGTGGAAGGGGAGGAGGACCTCCCCCATCAGTGGACTGTGAGAGGGGCAGGGAGGTGAGGGAGGAAAGGTGGAATAGAGAGGGAATGAGGGAGGGGCTACAGCTGGGATACAAAGTAAATAAATATAATTAATATAAAAAAGAAAAAGAAAAAAGGAATAGAAATCAAAGACTTTCTAAAATTTAATGAAAATGAAGTCAAAACATACCCAAAGTTATGGGACACATTGAAAGAAGTGCTAAGAGGAAAGTGCATAGCACTATGTGCTTTCTTAAAGTAATTGGAGAGATCTCATATTAGCAACTTAATAGCCTACCAGAAAGTACTACAGAAGAAGAACAAGAACAAGAACAAGAAGAAAAAGAAGACAGAAACACACCCAAGAAGAGTAGACTGCGGGAAATAATCAAACTCAGGGCTGAAATAAAAAAAAATAGAAACAAAGTAAACAATATAAAGAGATAATATAATATAATATAATATAATATAATATAATATAATATAATATAATATAATATAATAACAATATAAAAAGATCAACAAAGCCAAGAGCTGGTTCTTTCAGAAAATCACAAGACTGACAAACACTTAACCAAATTAACTAAAAGGCAAAGAGAAAATATCCAAATCAACAAAATCAGAAATTAAAAGGGGACATGACAACAGCACTAAGGAAATCCAAAGAATCATTAGATCTTACTTCAATAGTCTGCATACCATAAAATTGGAAAATCTAAAAGAAATAGGCATTGTTCTTGATAGAGTCCACTTACCAAAGTTGAGACTGACTCTCCACCAAGGACCATGTATAGATATAACCTAGAACCTCTGCACGGAAGAAGCCTTTGGTAGCTCAGTAACCAATTGGTTTCCCATAGTAAGGTGAACAGGGACTATTTCTGACATGAACTCAATGGCAGGCTCTTTGACCTTTCCATCCTCCCAAGGGAGGAGCAGTCCTGCTAAGCCACAGAGGAGGACTTTGCAGCCAGTCCTGAAGATACCTGATAAAACAGGGTCAGATGAAAGGGGAGAAGGTCATCTCCATGAATAGTCCTTGGTTGGAGTATGAGTCTCTGGGAGGTTCCCTATGTTCAAATTTTCTTGTTCTGTTGCTCTCCATGTGGAGACCCTGTCCTCTCCAGCTCTTACTATTTCCCAGTTCTTACCTAAAAGACCGTTCACTCTGCCCAACAGTTGCCCATCAGGCTCAGCATCTGCTTTGATAGTCTGAAGGGCAGAGGCTTTCAGAGGCCCTCTGTGGTAGGTTCCTAGGTTGTTTCCTGTTTTCTTCTTCTTCTGATGTCCATCCTCTTTGCCTTTCCGGATGGGGATTGGACATTTTAGTTAGGGTCCTCTCTCTTGCTTAGTTTCTTTAGATGCACAGGTTTTAGTGGGTTTGTCCTATGTTGTATGTCTATATGAGTGAGTATATACCATGTGTGTCTTTTTGCTTCTGAGACAACTCACTCAGGATGATCCTTTCCAGATCCCACCATTTACCTGCAAATTTCATGATTTCCTTATTTTTCATTGCTGAGTAATATTCCATTGTGTAGATGTACCACAATTTCTGCATCCATTCTTCAATTGAGGGGCATCTGGGTTGTTTCCAGCTTCTGGCTATTATAAATAAAGCTGCTACAAACATGGTTGAGCAAATGTCCTTTTTGTGTACTTGAGCCTCTTTTGGATATATGCCCAGTAGTGGTATGGCTGGATCTTGAGGAAGCGCTATTCCTAGTTGTCTGAGAAAGCGCCAGATTGATTTCCAGAGTGGTTGTACAAGTTTACATTCCCACCAGCAGTGGAGAAGGGTTCCCCTTTCTCCACAACCTCTCCAGCATGTGTTGTCACTTGAGTTTTTGATCTTGGCCATTCTCATGGGTGTAAGGTGAAATCTCAGGGTTGTTTTGATTTGCATTTCCCTAATGGCTAATGAGGTTGAGCATTTCTTTAAGTGCTTCTCTGCCATTCGGTATTCCTCTACAGAGAATTCTCTGTTTAGCTCTGTTCCCCATTTTTTAAGTGGATTACTTGGTTTGCTGCTTTTCAGCTTCTTTAGTTCTTTATATATACTGGATATGAGTCCTCTGTCAGATAAAGGGTTGGTGAAGATTCTTTCCCAATCTGTAGGTGGTCGTTTTGTTTTGGTGACGGTGTCCTTTGCTTTACAGAAGCTTTTCAGTTTCATGAGGTCCCATTTATTGGTTGTTGCTCTTAGAGCCTGTGCTGTTGGTGTTCTGTTCAGGAAGTTTCCCCCTGTACCAATGAGTTCTAGGGTATTTCCCACTTTTTTTTCAAGCCGATTTAATGTGTCTGGTTTTATGTTGAGGTCTTTGATCCACTTGGACTTCAGTTTTGTGCAGGGTGACAAGTATGGATCTATTTTCATTTTTCTACATGTAGACATCCAGTTAGACCAGCACCATTTGTTGAAGATGCTATCTTTTTTCCATTGTATGGTTTTGGCGTCTTTGTCAAAGATCAGGTGTCCATAAGTGTGTGGGTTTATTTCTGGGTCCTCTGTTCGGTTCCATTGATCCACCATTCTGTTTCTATGCCAGTACCATGCAGTTTTTAAAACTGTTGCTCTATAGTACAACTTAAGATCAGGGATGGAGATACCTCCAGAAGATCTTTTATTGTAGAGGATTGTTTTAGCAATTCTGGGTTTCTTGTTATTCCATATGAAGTTGAGAATTTTCCTTTCCAGGTCTGTAAAGAATTGTGTTGGTAATTTGATGGGCATTGCATTGAATCTGTAGATTGCTTTTGGTAAGATGGCCATTTTTACTATGTTAATCCTACCAAGCCATGAGCATGGGAGATCTTTCCATCTTCTCATATCTTCTTCTAATTCTTTCTTCAGAGATTTGAAATTTTTTTCATACAAGTCTTTGACTTCCTTGGTTAGGGTTACTCCGAGGTACCTTATGTCATTTGTGGCTATTGTGAAGGGTGTTGTTTCCTTAATTTCTTTCTCAGCCCTTTTGTCTTTTGTATACAGGAGGGCTACTGATTTTTTTGAGTTAATTTTGTATCCTGCCACCTTGCTGAAGGTGTTTATCAGCTGTAGGAGTTCCCTGGTAGAGTTTTTGGGGTCACTCACGTATACTATCATATCATCTGCAAATAGTGATAATTTGACTTCTTCCTTTCCAATTTGTATCCCCTTGATCTCCTTCAACTGTCTTATTGCTCTAGCAAGTAGCCCAGGGCAGTTCAGAGTCCAATTGGGTTACATAGTAATGTGAAGAGGGACTGCCTCTGACATACTCTGATTGGCCTGCTCTTTGATCACCTCCCTCTGGGGGGGGGGGGGGACAGCCTTACCAGGCCACAGTAGAGGACAATACAGCCACTTTTGATGTGAACTGACAGACTAAGATCAGAAAGGAGAGGAGAACATCCCCTATTAGTGGACTTGGGGAGTAGCATGCAAGCAGAGGGAGGAGGGAGGGTGGGATTGGGATGGGAGGAGGGAGGGGCTTATGGGGGGATGCAGAATGAATAAAGTGTAATTGATGAAAAATTTAAGAAAAAAGGGAAAAAAATAATTTAAGAACCTTAAATAATTTTCAAAATTGGAGGAAAACATGGAGTTAGTCAATTGGCATGGAGCACGTCTCGCCCCTGGGGGCAATGGTCTCCTGAACCTACTCAGACCTCGGACACCACCACTGCTAGTTCTAGAACTGACGCAGGATGTTCCAACGAGGGGTTAAGGCTTCTCATAATATTTCCTATAAGCCCACACCTGTTTGTCTATATCCCCCATTTTTATTTATTATTAGCCAGATAGAGCCAAGTAATTGTGGTAATGATACTTGCTTTTTTGCCCAATGCTGGAATGCTAGTAAAGTTAGGTATGCCCTGGTTACTCGCATGCCTCACTGGGTGCCTATGCCCATTGATGCCCCTCACGCTATGACTCTCTTCAGACAGAAAAGGGATCTTGGAACTACAGCCACCATTGTTACTACCATCTCATTGACGGCTGTTGGAGCTACCACCAGGGCATTAGCCATGAGTCATACTGGGCAGACTGCTCAGACCCTGAATAATCATTTAGCCAATGTAGCTCATGCCTTAGTTGTACATAAAGGAATTAATGCTCAACTAAAAGGAAGCTTGATGGTGTTCAATCAGAGGATTGACCTCTTGCAAGAGCAAATTGATACCCTATGGCAAATCGCTCAACCTGGCTGTCAATGAAAGTATGCTGGACTTTGTGTCACTAGCATACAACATGAGAATTTTTCCTGCGCTGCAAATCTGTCTAAACAATTGTCGAGCTATATTTTAGGTAATTGGACTGGAGAATTCGATACTACGATGGAGCAGCTGAGAGTGGCCATTGTCACAGTAAATTCTACCGGAGTGGACGCAGGACTAGCCACAGGATTATCAACATGGATTGCTGCAGCCATGAATCATCTGAAGGAATGGGCGGGCATGGGAGTATTAGCAGGCCTTCTGGTGTTGGTCTCCTTGGTTTGCCTGTGGTATATATGCAAGATTAGAGTCTCACAACAGTGTGATGCAGCCATGATCATTCAGGCCTTTACAGCCATTGAAGCAGGACATTCTCCCCAAGCATGGTTGGACACCATAAAAAGCTAAAATGATACGCTCAGGATGCGAGGCTAAGCACTGCACTCAGGGTCAGCCGCTTTGGACCCAGAGAAGAGCATGTCTGATTGCATGCGGGTTGATGCCCCAGGTCCCGCCTCTGAGAAAAAGGTATTGGACGGGTCTGATGCTCTTTGGGTGGATGACACCTAAATGAACATCTGTACAAAGTCCCAATTTATTTCTAATATCAGAGATCAGACCTCTACTCTTGCCTGATGCGTCTAAAACAAAAAGGGGGAACTGTAGAGAGCTGCGGAATGCTATGCCTTAAAGATGGAGCTGGTTTCTGCCTTCCACCTTCCCGATGGTGAGTGCTCTCTGTCACGAACAACTCCACATTTGGCTAAGGCCAAGGATCTGGCTTGCTTCCATGTATGTGGACCTATCTGCATTGCCCCCGTGGCACGCCTGGGTTGGCTACCCAGAGGCTATTTAAGCTGTGGGCTGGCTTTCCCCGGGGTCCGAGGATTGTTCAATGTTCCTGAATAAACTGCATTGAAAAAAAAAAAAAAAAAAAAAAAAAAGAAAGGGGAGAAGGTCCTCCCCAATCACTGGACTTGGAAAGGGGCAGGGAGGAGATGAGGGAGGGAGGGTGGGATTGGGAGGGAATAAGGAAGCAGGATACAGCTGGGATACAGAGTTAATAAAATGTAACTAATAATAAAAAAATAAAATAAAATTTTAAAAAAAGATCAGATAAACAAGTTAAATAGTCCCATAATCCCTAACAAAATAGAAGCAGTCATTAAGTCTCCCACCCATCAGGATGGCTAAGAGACCTAATAGACTAGGGTCAGATGGAAGGAGAGGAGGACCTCCCTTTCATTGGACTGGGGGAGGGGCATAGGAGAAAAAGAGAAAGGGAGGGTGGGATTGGGAGGTGATGGGGGAGGGGGCTACAGCTGAGATACAAAGTGAATAAATTATAATTAATAAAAATTAAAAAAACTCAAGTTATAGTACATGCTGGTGAGAATATGAAGAAAGGGGAACACTCTTCCATTGCTGATAGGAGCAAAAACTTGTACAACCACTTTGGAAATCAGTCTGGCAATTTCCCAGAAAATTGGGAATACCACAACGTAGAGACCTTGCTATACCACTTCTGGGTGTATGCCCAAAATTTACTCCACCATACTGCAAAGACATTTGCTCAGCTGTGTTTATAGCAACTTTATTCATAATAGCCAGAAACTGGAATCAACTGAGATGTCCTTCAACATCTAGAACGGATAAAGAATGGGTCAAGAAAATAATGTTACATTTACGCAATGGAATACAACTCAGCTACTAAAAACAAGGAAGCCATAAAATTTGAAGGCAACTGGATGGAACTAGAAAGCATCATCCTGAGTGAGGTAATTCAGAGCCAGAAAGACCCAAATGGTATGAATTCACATGTAAATGGATATTAGCCATATTTCACAGAATAACCATACTACAATTCACAGACCCAAAGAAGTTAAATAACAAGGAAAGCCGAAGAGAAGCCCTCCTTGAATCTCATTCAGATGGAGAAATAAA
Source organism: Meriones unguiculatus (assembly GCF_030254825.1). Taxonomy (NCBI): domain Eukaryota; kingdom Metazoa; phylum Chordata; class Mammalia; order Rodentia; family Muridae; genus Meriones; species Meriones unguiculatus. Next base: position 106,460,461 of record NC_083356.1, read on the forward strand.
ATAGAAAGCAGAAGAGGATGTAGAGATGGAACTATTAAGAGAAGATGTGGGGAGGGGAATGAGGTGGGGGAGCAGATACGGGAAGAGTGGGGATGTGAGGGGAGAAGGCTTGGAGAGAAAAATAAAACCTAAGGCAGGTGCATCACTGAGACAAACAGGGTAGACTACGGTCACAGTAGGGAGGATTTGGGGCTCTCTGTAGCTGAGCCTCCTAGCAGCAGGGGACATGGAGACTGAGGAGGCCACTTTCTATCCCAGGCAGGACTTACAGTGGTGAGAGGGGAACACCAAATCACATATAAATCCTTCCACCCAAAATTTACCCTGCCCACAAGATGTGCAGAGATAAAGATAGAGACTGAGGGAATGTCCAACCAATGCCTGGCCCAACCTGAGAGCCACCCAAACCCTGACACCATTAAGGATACTCTATGTTTACAGACAAGAGCCTAGTATAACCATCTTCTAAGAGGCCCCACCCAGGAGCTGACTGAATCAGATGCTAAGACTCATAGCCAAGCCTTAGTAAGAGCTTAGGGATTCCAATGGAAGTGGGGGGATATAGAAGGACCCAGAGGGGACAAGAATGCCACAAGAAGATCAGCAAAGTCAACTGTAGACCCGTGGGGGCTTACAGAGTTGAAAGGACCAACCAAAGATCATGCATGGACTGTAACTAGGAACCCTATAAATATGTAACTGATGGGTAGTTTGATCTTCATATAGGTCTCCTACTAAGTAGAGCGGATGCTGTCTATGACATGGACTCTGTTACGTGCTTTCAGTCACTTTCTCCTAATGGAGCTGCCTTGCCTGGCTTCAGCGGAGGAAGATGAGCTCAGTCCTGACTAGTCTTAATATGCTGAGGTGGGTTGGGAGGGGTTGCCCTTTTCTGAGGAGAAGGGGTGGGTGGGAATGGGAGGAGACGACAGAGGGGTTCTACAGCTGGGAGGAAAAGTGAATACATACATTAAAGCGTATTTGTTATTTTATATGTATCATTTTTTTGCCTGCATGTATGTAAATATACCACATGGGTGTCTTGTGACCTCAGAGATCAGAGAGGACATTGGATTTCCTAGAACAATAGTTGAGGATGGTTGTGTTCCACTAAATGGGTGCTGGTAACTGAACCCAGGTCCTCTGTTATAACCAGTGCTAAACACTGAAAACTCTCTCCAGCCCCAGTTTATCCTTAAACTTAATCTAAGTTTATAAGTTAATTATTCTAATTTGTGGCATCATACAATCCATATACTATTTTCAATGTAACTAAAAAGTAGCCAAAGAAATTTATGTGGAAATCTACACAGGCATGAATGTGTGCTTGTATGTATTCTTGTTACTTTAGGCTAGGTCTCCTTTATGGACTGTCTATCAGTAAAAGGCTGAAATGACTGGTCTAGAGGATTTGAGGATTCTAAATATGCCATGAAACATTAATTTGTAAGGCACATGTTAAGTCAATTTTGTCTTTTACTGAGACACATTAAAGAAATGTTGCTGAACTGTCACACAGCTTTGGTTGAGCAATGTCTCTTGATCAAAATTCAATAATTACTCCATTTTTCCAAAAACAAATCAGAACTGCTTAATTTGGCAACAGAATGTCTGCTGGTGCCTAAGATTTTGGTCAGGGAAGCTGTATTTTTGCCCAGTCTTTGAACTGTGCTCTTGTGTCTGTGTTCAGTGCTTCTGGGATGGTACAAGGAACAACTCATTTCTTCAATACCACTGTTCACTTGCTGTCTAGATGTTGTTCACTGTACTGTCCGCTAACCATGCATTTCTAGAAGTCTGTTCAAACATGTAGTTTTTAATGTTGCTTCATAAATTTAGTTAAAAATTTCAAAAAAAAGAAAAAAGAGAAACTAAACTATAGATATTCATGTCACATGGTTTGTTTTTACTTACTTTTAAGACTTTTCTTTTTTCCTATAGCCAAGGCAGGACGAAAACTCATCTCTCTTTTTTTTTTTTATTCAGTCTAAGAAGAGCTTACATTACATTCCACCATTTCTGATTGTTGTGATGATATCCTAATAGATATTCATCAGCATAGTCTTAATAAAACTTTGAGAGAATGAGAATCTGAGTCTGGGGACAGAATTGTATCAGGATTTTTGAAATGCCCAGGAGCTGTTGAGGTCACAACCAGGGACTTCTATCAGGTCACTTGGAGCAGCTGTGGAGATGAGAAGAAAGCAAAAGTTTGCATGCAGAGTATTGGTCTGTGTAAGAGCAGATAAGTGAAATGAAGTTTCCTCTCTTGTTGTCAGCAATCATTTCCTTTGCAGATACTGAAAATTAGAACGTTTGCCAATTACTGTTAGAGATTGCTTCACTGGTGGAAATATAATGCTGTGCTTTCATGCTTGGTACCCACAAACCCACAAACTGAACTCTTTTCCTGGGATACTATCATTATCGCTTGAGCATAACTTAAATATTTAGTTAAATCATAATTAACAAATACTACTTACATACTTACAGAGTACACAGAGTAGTCGATAACCAGTTGAAGCTGGTTATCATTTCAAGCATTTCTTGGTTTTAGAAACACTCAAAAATACTCTTTACTGCCTGATGTAGAACAGTTGATTTATGTTTGTCAACGATCCTAATCTACAGTGCCATAGGGCGTTAGCAATGGTCCCTCTTGGCAGCTGCACCCCATCCTCCAGTGAACTTCCTCTGTCTGTGTCAAGGCTTTGGTAGCTCTCTTTCCACTCCCTACTTCTTTGAGTTCAACTCTTTCGGTTTCCACTTTTAAGTGAGACTATAAAGCATTTATCTTTCTGTGCCTGGCTTATTTAATACAATGCCACACCAAAATTCATTTAAAACCTGCTACGTCACCTAAAAAAAAGTTGAAATTTTATTTACTAAATCTATTTTTTTTTATTCTGAGAAGTTAAAAAAACATCCCTCATGTATAACAAAATTTCTAACTTAATTGACTCTGATCTCATTGCTTCGACCACACCTGAGAATCCCAACCTCTCCTCTAACATAGAGCTATTCATTAACCAGCTCAAGGGGCAGCTGCTCGCAGTCCTGTTGACCCCATTCCTATTCTGAAGGCAATCTGTGGACCTGCAGCATCAGCATCGCTTGGGAGCTTGTTGGAAATTCAGAATCTCTGATCTTTTCCAGACTTAACTGTCTTCGGAGAAGATCCGGGCCATGTGTATGCATAACAATCTCTGAGAGGCAAAGCTCTGTGAATGAAATCGAGTTGTGACAGCACCTTGTGTGACTGCACGCAGCGGTTGCAGTGGGAGAGGCAACTTCTGCAGCACCGCCACATTTCCTCCCAGCCACCTTGAGAGCTTTCGCTTGCTGCGAATAGCCTCTCACAAAACTCAGAGATTCTCCAAGCAGTCCCCTCAGTTCTGCTTCATTCTTAGGCATTTACAAGGAAACTGTACCTCTCCATAACCCCAACTTTCCCTGCAGGCACGGCTCCCTATTCCACAAGAAAATTCTCTTTGGCTAGCAGACAAGTAATATATTTGTTTTCCTGGAGTGAATCTCTAAACATTTTTCATTATTAATCTTAGTCAATGATTACTTTGCTTGCCTAACTGAAAATTTAAAGCTGGTTGGCAGCACTGGAAATTTTTCATACTGCTTCTCAACTCAGTAGTTTTAGTTCCTATTGCTTCTAAAGAGTTGGCGGCAAAAGTAGAAAAGCAGTGTGTCAGAATTGTTCACGTTTCCCACCTGTTGGACAATTTTCTGTGTACATAGAAAAAGTATAAGTGCACTGTGAAACCTTCTCTGGTAATACAGCCCAGTTCATGTGGGTTTCCTAGTAAGGGGAGCAGAGATTGTGTCTGATGTGGACTCCTGGCAAAAAAAGAAGAGTTTATTTTGGCTTTTAGTTTAAGAGAATTAAATTCTATCCTGTCTTGAAAGTCATGGTGTCAGGTATGTGAGGCAGTTATTTCTGTTTACAACTGGAGAGAGAGAGAGACAGAGAGAGAGAGAGAGAGAGAGAGAGAGAGAGAGAGATCATCAGAATGTCGCAGGGGTGCAGACCATGGCATGATGAAACCTGCCTCAATTAATCTATTATATCTCTCACTGACATCTACAGAGGCTTGTGTCCTTGATTCTAGATCATACCAAGATGACAATCAAGACTGAGCACCACTAGGATAGAAAAGTTAAAGTGAATAACGACTTTTGACTAGTACAGTTTATAATAAAATTTTATTTTACTATTATCTAGTATGTAACTGTTGGTTCAGCCTAATACTTTATCACAAGGGGTTTACCTTTTCATTGCCATGCTCTCTCTGTCTCTGTCTCTGTCTCTGTTTCTCTCTCTCTCTTTGTATGGTGGAGTTTTGTACTAGTTCTCAATGACTGAATAGGTTTTGAAGTTTGGATGGTCAAAGCATCACTGTGAGGGTAACACCATAAACTTTTTAAAGCCACTACCATTTTGACCCTGCTATTTTTGCCAGCTAAGCATATGCCGTAATTTTGCCTGATTGGCACAGAGCTCTAGAAATTTCTGTACTTTTAACTCTTGATCTCAGTGCAGCTCAATCCTGCAGTAATGATATTCATGGGAAATATTGCTTGAATCCTGTGGGTAATTTAATCCTTTATTAAAAACCACTGAAATGCTCACATCTCTCAGAATTTACCTTTCGTCAGCACTGTATCTATGGACACGGGTGCACGGAAACATCTACATTCAATCTTTCAGACATGTCTCACAGGCAATGCAAAATCAACACATCAAAATTCCTGGAACTCATTATTTTTCAAGAAAGCTACTTTTTTTTTTCTTTTTTATTCAAAGAATATTTTATGGTACCATTACTTACACGAACAACTAAGAAATCTTGGACACCTGTTTACCTGATCTTCTTTCACACTCACTATACCCGTTCGGTTACTAGTAGTAGGAAATTTTACCCCTTGGCTATTCCAGAGAATATTTTATTCTACTGATCTTAGTGGTATGGCCTCCTATTCTCAGTTCAGATGGTCATCGCGTCTCTGCATAATGGCAGTTATTTTGAACTAATCTCCATTCAATCTCCTCTGAGTCACCTTTCCTGTAATCTCTGATAAGTTGAACATCCTCACCCCGATGTACACCCCAGTTAACACCAAATCTTCTCCTAATAGGTCCACGTTACCTAACACATTAAGCATAACTTAGTGGTGTGTGCTACTCAACACAGCCTTTTAAAACTGCTTTTCTCCTCCAGGTTCAGTTACTCAGGATCCTTTATGCTGTTGTCATTAAGAATTGTGATGATTCTGTTGCTCTCCTTGTGGAGTTGCTGTCCTCTCCAGATCTTACTGTTTCCCACTTCTTTCTAAGATTCCCTGCACTCTGCCCAAAGGTTGCCCATAAGTCTCAGCATCTGCATTGATAGTCTGCAGAGCAGAGCCTTTCAGAAGTCCTTTCCTGAGACTGATACTCCAACCAAGGACTATGCATGGAGATAACCTAAGACCTCTGCACAGATGTAGCCCATGGCAGTTCAGTATCCAAGTGGGTTTCATTGTAATAGTAACAGGGACTGTCTCTGACATGAACTGATTGGCCTGCTCTTTAATTACCTCCCCCTGAAAGGGAAGCAGCATTAGCAGGTCACAGAAGAAGACAATGCAGCCACTCCCGATGAGATTTAATTGACTAGGATCGGAAGGAAGGAATAGAAGACCTCCCCTATCAGTGGGCTTGGGGAGGGACATGCCTGCAGAGGGTGGAGGAAGGGAGGAATTGGGATAGGAGGAGGGAGGGAACCATGGGGGGGTACAAAGTGAATAAAATGTAATTAATAAGGAATAAAAGAAAGAAAGAAAAAAAAAGAATTGTGATGAATGCATCTGAGGTTTCAGCAGAATGGAAAAGGCCTCTACATACCTGGTGAAGAGTAATTAGAAATGTAAGATCCCTGCACAACATCCATCGTGGAATCTAGGGAGAAATACATATTTCAGGAAAGAGTTCTTTCAACAGTCATCAAATGGTGTAGCGGAATGCAGGAAAAAAAAGTCCAGATCTGCTTGCCTATTTCTTGTCTTATAAATGTCTACAAATAAAATGGTTCTGTGTTACCTTAGTCAAATTTAAGATAATTTCAAAACTAAAAGCTATAAATAAATGATTAAATTACCACTGTTTACATTTATCTTCCCTGACAGTTTGTATAGGTAATACAATTTCTTCTTCCCACCTGAAATTATCAGGCCAGCTGTGCTGGATGATTGGTTACCATCTGAATAAAGGGATGAAAAATATTCTTTCTATAAGAGGCAGTTATCATTTGAGTCACCCAAGCTTTATTGTGGTAAGCTTACACTAATTTCTTCTCAAACGCTCTTAAGTATTAGTGAATTGTTTAATTTTAATAGAAAATCTACTATGTAATCAGTAAATTTAGGGTGATCTTCTATATTTTAAACTTTATGTCAAGCCGTGCCTTGTGGCTCACTGTCTCTTCCTGCTGCCTGTTGATCAGGATGCAGAACTCTCAACTCCCTCTCCAGCACCGTGTCTTCTTGCATGCTGCCATGCTTCCCGCCATGATGTCAATGGACTAAACCTCTGACCTGTAAGCCAGCCCCAATTAAATACTTTCCTTCATAAGAGCTGCTGTGGTCATGGTGTCTCTTGACTGCAATAGAAATTCTAACTAAGACAATGGAAATGCACTTTGGGAAGCAGAAATTGACAATAAGGAAGATGTCACCCACTGAAATGACAACATGCACTAGAAAATAGGAAAAACATCATCACCTATTTGATCAGGGTAAGAGCAGAAAATTTGTAACCGAAGTTGTGGAAAAAAAGACATATTTTCTCTAAAGGATCAAATACCAAGTGTGCATCACTATTAAATCTAGATTGTTATTAACTGTGTGCACACCCCAAACTTGAAGATATAACATTAAAATCCATGAGTGCGTAGTCATAGCAACATGTAACACCTTCCCTCACACAAATGCATGGACATAATCCCTAAATATGATGTAAAAAATATTAGCAACCACATAAAGAGTAGGAATTTCATCAGGATTGATAGAAAAGACAAATCTCTGACATTACAAATAGAAGTAGTATAAAATCATATTTAACAACAAATTATGTTTAAACATTAAAGAGATGAGAGGGAGAATATAACCATAGCATAATATGTACAAGGATGATTTAGAAATAAAAGAATGTTTTACAAATGAAAAGCATATTTGTTGGAATGCAGACCCAACACATGGTTGGATGGTCATGAAGAATTTATATATAAAATTATGAAGTGCAGAAAGCTATTAATGTTTTAAAAGCATAATCTTATAGGGTTTTGCTAACTTCACTAATTCATCTGTTCACTATTGCTCTTTATACTTTTCTGTATCTTCTGTATTCATATTTTCTGATTAGATGTATAGTCTAAGCTTCCAGTGGGTTTTATGCTGGTAGCTTGATGCAAGCAAAAGTCATCTGGGAACCTCAATATTTTAGAAAAACACCGCCATCCGATTGGCCTGTAAACAAGACTCTGGGACACTTGATTAATGATGATGGTTCATCCCATGGTGAGTGGTGTCTCTCCTGGTTGAGCCATATAAAAAATGCAGCTGTGTAAAGCATGGTGAGCAAGTTAGTAACTAGAGATTCTCATAGCCTTTGCTTCAGCTCCTGCCTCCAGTTTGCTGCCATGCTTGATTTCCTGCACTGCATTCCCACAGAAATAGACCACAACCCATCAGACAAATAAGCCCTTTCCTCCCTGAGCTGCTGTTGGCCAAAGTGTTTTATTGTAGCAACAGTAAGCAGAGTAAGGCGGGTGTTTTCTTCTTTTAAGCCAGGAGATTAGGTTAAGTTTTCTAATATATAAACTACTATGTGGAATTCATCACTGTGATCATGATTTATCTTCCTTTAATTCTACTTTTGATTTCTAGTAAACTTGCTCTAGATTTCAAAATTGAGAGTTGCACCACCTTGGTGATGTGATGATTTATTGATTGGCCTCTGGTCTCTATTAGCATTCTGGGAATGTCTGGTAAAAGCCAGTTATAACTACTTTAAAAAACACACGGATCTTTTATTGGCATGTTTCTTTACAATATCTCTATTGCTTTGATGATCTGTAGTTTCTCACAGTGGCTGTAGATGGAAATTTTCTTTCATTCTTTCCATTGGTGATATTAATATCTGTTAAGTTGAAGATATATTCCTCCAGTTTCAGAATTCCTTCAGTTATTATCTTGTTATTTATACTGTAATTTCTTCATTCACGTATTTTGGGTTATCTTTGTGAAGTGATAGCTTCCCCATGCCCTGTGCCTGATGAGCATAAAGAGGCTCGAGTGTGCAAGTGTGCACACATGTGCTGTGTTCTTCCAGTACAAGTTTACCACTTGGTGTGCAAATAAAGAGAGTATAAGTGTGCAAAAAAACATTAATAATAATCAGATGTATGGATTATTTATAGAATGTGTGAAGTTTAAGTATTACAATATTATACAGAAAGTGTGATAATCATAACAGGAATTAAATAGGTTAACAATTTTTATGTAAAAAGAGATTAGAGTGATCAGTTTTATATTAACTCAGACAAGTGTAAATATTGAAAATATGAGAATAACCAAGAAATTTTAATATGGTATCTAAGAGAACATAGAAGGAATTAGGGAATGGATCAAAGAAAACTCTTTATGTTCAATAAAGTTAAGTATGAAATTTTAAACCAAAATATAAATTATAAAGTAAAAATAAAGCAAATACAGCTGGGAGAGGTAGACATACCTCTAATTCCTGTACTCAAGAAGGCAGAGGCAGGTGGATCTCGGTAAGTTCGAGACCAATCTGGTCTATAAAGTGAATACAGGACAGCCAAGGCTACACAGAGAAACCCTGTCTCAGAAAAACAAAACCACAACAACAGCAAAAACAAATACTTCAAATATATGTAAATATAGATACATATATAGTTGAATGCCTATTGAATTTTAGTGAAAAATTAATTCTTATTCATTAAATATAGTAACAAATATATGTATATTTATATAGTTTTATATACATATATTATATATATGTACCTGTGTTAGTTTTTGTAAGATTCAGATAAACCTGATAACTTAGAAAAAATCAAACTTAAAAACAGAAAGTTAAGGTGATGCCAATAAAGTCCTATGTAGTCTATTAAAATAAAAGAAATTTAAAAATAAGAAAAAGTGGAAGAAAATGAGATTTGGAAGGGAGAAGAAAGTAGGAGGGAAGGAGGAATAACTGAGATGAAAACTGGCATATGAGATATAGTAGTATTTAAAGGCTCCTTGGCTAAATAGTTAATTCTATATCTGAGAAAACACAATAGATGAGTTTAGAGCATTTTATAGCACCAGCAATTAGAAATGCTGAAAAAACAAGCCAAGAAAACAAAGTCTCACAACATAGCTAAATAAAGCTACATTGGATAATTGCTAAAGGTATAAAGCAAACACCAAGAACTTACACTGAGGAAATGAACAGATAAAAGAAACAAACCATGCAGGATTCCAAATAATTCATTATTGCATTTAGCTCTCAAATAATCCCCTGATTTTTAAGTGTGTGCATTGAATGACTTCCTTCCAAAGGATACAATGGGAGTTAAATGTGAGTAACTTTATTGTAAGGTACTATAACAAGGGTATGCCCAGCCAACAGATTGAAATCAACACTGACAATCAAAAATTTTGTTGATGATGTCCATGCTTTAAATGGTATCATTAAAATGGCAGGATAATTTTGTGATCCAACTCCTTCAAAATCCATGTCTCCTACTCTTATTTGATAAAATTACCAGACAAATTCAATTGAGGAAATATAAGATATACATGCCTGAACAGTATTTTGCAAAACTATCTGGGATATCAAAATTAAGGAAAGATAATAAGACATTGTCACAGAAATCCAAAGGAGCCTCGGGGGACAGGAGACTGGTGAAATGTGATGTCCTAGATGAGATCCTTGAAGAGGAAAACATATACGATGAACAACACAGTGATTTTATAGATTGCTGATTTTACTTAATAACTTATTGGTATTGATTTATTAATCATAACCAGTGTACCAAGATAATACACAAGTGTTTATAATAGGGAAAATAACTAGGGCAGACTATAAGGACTGTGCTTTATTCAATTTTCCTGTAAATCTAAATGCTGTGCCTATCACCTTTCTGTTACTGTAACAAAATTTCCCAAATGAAGAAGGGAGGATTATTCTGGATATGGTTTCAGAAATCATAGTTAATGGTTACTTGCCTGTGAAATGAAATGAACAGGGAAGTGGGGGATTACCCAACAAAATCCCCTTTGAGGCAAGCTCTCACAGACCTTCCTCCCAAAATTTCTCCCACCTGCCAATGGCCCCCAGTCTGGTAACTGAACATTTTACATGCAGTCATTTGTAGGACAGTTAGTCCTACCAGAGGAAACTTTAAAAGTTTAACAAAAATGTTTCCAAACCAAACGTGGCAAAGAATGCTTATTTTTGTTACAGTCTTATACATAATTATATGGATAGATAGACGATATGTAAGCTTACTTCTGGAATGTGGTGAGAAATATTTTACAAACAATCCCTTGTTTACCCATTTTTACTCATCCAGCTTCTGAACTCCACAGTGTTATTGGTGATCTCGACAGTGTATGTTCACACCCCAGCCGGCTCCAGGATTCCATGGTTCACTTCCTGAACAGAACTCAAAAAGTGCGTCTGATTATAAAATCTAATGACGAAGTCATTCAGCCACTCTTGCATATTTTACATTCCGAGTATCCATGGAATACATTAAAATGAACATAAATATTTATATCCGTTTAGGAGAAATATCAATAATTCAATTAATTTAAAAGTCAACATGCCTCATAAAATACAGAGCTATTAATTTTGACGTATATTTTGAAAAATTTAACACTTTGGATGATACAAGAGAAATGTACTTTAATAAAAATTTGTGAAATCCATTTTATTTCCAAAATTACTCATACCATTTCCTTTTTTAATAGTCCCATAAAATTATGTAACATGACCATCTATATTGTCAGCTCCACACTGCATATGAAAAAGATAAGTATGCACGTAGGTCATTAGGCAGATACACAAATAATTGATATATGATAATAGATAGATTAGATAGATGATAGATTATAGAAGAGGTAGATAGATATATGATAGATAGATAGATAGATAGAATATAAATAACTCATACAAATTATATAGAATGACAATCCTAATATCTGAGTCAATGCTGTGAGAAAATTGCGGACACAGAAAAAGAGTTTAGTGAGCATATGAATGCCCAAGATAAAGAGTTGGGAGTTATGAGGCAAGTTGGATGTACATATGGAAACAAGAGGCAAATTGCATAGAACAGGAGGCTGATGAAACCATAGAAATATATTACAATAAGCTTTATAAAACTGTATAAACAGTAAAGATAATAAGCTTATATATAATAAGTTTTATAATATCAGTAGGGTTATAATAGCAGTATAATAATAATAGTCTTATAATAATAGTAATTCTATATAACCAGTAAAGATATAAGATTATCCAAAACCAGATGGGATCAAGATCCCTGATCCAGACAATTAACTGTTAAGCATTCTTTCCTTGATTAAAATTGCATGTCCAAACCATTAGCTTGCAAATTTGCCTGTTTTTTTTCATGCATTTGAAATCATGATTCAACTTAAAGATCTTATATAAGGACAGAACACAGAAGTAAATCACAACCATTTCTTAATTTCTCCAGCTTTTCTTCACCATAAGTCACCAACAATCTGCCCCTCCACTAAGGTCTGCTTATAAAAACTCAGGGGTACACCTTTCTGGAGGGGTCCACACCTCCTCCTGCATGCATACTTCACCAAATAATACTTCCCAGTTCCTCACTTAGGATTATCTCTGAGTCTACTGTCTGGTGGTGACAACATCTGGGAATGACATGAAACAAGTCTCCAAATCTCAGCTTGCTGTAGGCCATTCTGTGAACCCCTCCTTCCTCCTACCTCTGCTTCCCTTCTTCTTAGTCTCCAGACACTGGGGCCACCTCCTGTCTCTTCTTTATTATTCCTCCTTGTCTCAGTTCTGATTTACTCTTGTATAAGGGAAATCCAATGATAAAAATATTTTTCAAATGTTAATAGCCTAGAGGAAATTAGATTATAATGTAAACTAGATATAATTACATAAAAACTGTTTTTGCATCTCATTTAAAAAAGTTACAGTTTTCTTTCTGAGGAGACCTGAAAGGCTAGGGTCAGATAGAAAGGATGGAGGACCTCCCCTATCAGTTGATTAGGGGAGGAGTACAGGAGGAAAAGAAGGAGGGAGTGTGGGACTGGGAGAAGATGAGGGAGGGGGCTACAATCAGGCTACAAAGTGAATAAATTGTAATAATAAATAAATAAATAAATAAATAAATAAATATTTTTTAAAAACAATTACTGCTTTCTTTTTTTTTTTTATTTTTGTCTCCCACCCCCCAAAAACCCACAAAGATCAACTTTGAAAAGTAAAGCTATGTAAATCATTTTTGCTAACAATGTGAGCTGGTTTTAAAACATTAGACTTCTCTTTTGTGCCAGTGTCTCATGAAGGTTACATCGTGGTCGACTTCCGAGTAACAGAAAAATTCACTAGCAATCAAACCCAGTGTAGGGTGTCATAGCAGTGACATTCTAGAAATGCAAACAGAGATGCACAGGGATGCTCATATTGAATTTCACAGAGCTGAAATTTCTATCAACTGCTGACAAGATGAAGAGGATTGAATTCATACACCTGCCAGTTCTCAGCAACCTATAAATAGTTTTCAGAACAAACAAACCGTTTCTCAATTTCTCCAGCTTTAGGCATTATCGAGTCTGCTTTCTGGACTTTTGGAGCTCTTGTGTTGAACATGCTCTAGACAGATGGTTTTCTGCCACATACTTCTTCTGTGTCTTCTGGTATTTCGTAAACTTGCAGCTTCCAAATTGTTGACTCACTGAGTAAAACAGGATCTTTAGCTTCTCCTGGGAAAATGAACCACTGCCTTTACATAGGTGACCCTGAATTCTGTCCATTTTTCTTAAGAGGAACCCTGTACATGTCTTTTTAGTACAGGGCATAATTGTTCCCCTGGCAGCCATGGTGTAACATGTTAAAAGAATACACTTTCTCTCTGTTACCTGGCCCACACCTCACAAACTCTTAGGAGCTCCAGTGATGAGTGAAATGTAGCATGTTAATGCGATGACTAATGGCTAAGGGTTCTGTATGGGCTGGTGCTAACATAATGAACGAGGAGGTTGGCGCTTTTGGCTTTGCACTTGGACTCTGGGAAGTGTAGCTCATGCATCCTTGTGTTTTTCCCTTTGGATAAAATATAGTGAAGATATTTTCCTTTATACTTCATTCCCAGTGATATTCCCAGAGAAAACAAACAACTCTTGGAATGTCAAGGTTGAAGAGATTTCATTATCCTGGCCTTCCTACTCTGCATATCACTTTACTCTAACAAAGATATCAAAGACAATTGAAAATGGAGTGTTTAGATAAGACATTCATTCACCAATCACGGATGAAGAACAAGGCTCCCAACTTTAGCCCTAGAAATCTTAGAACAGTACAAAAAAAATTGTAGGGTGTTGAGATAATCTTTCAGGTTTGAGGGGTCAAGTATGTTGTGTAAAGGAAGTCATATGATCCGGTTGATCACATTACATCTCAATTCAACTCCCCCGGAAAGCCTTTCACAGACATGCTGAGCCGGTTGTCCTCTCACTGACCAAAGCACTATCAAAATGATAACTAAGATCAAGAAATGTTTACTTGTTTATTGCATCTTCATATTTCACATGAGTGTTAAGGACATTTTTCTTTGTCGCAGAAAAACCTCGATTTCTCCCCTTGACTGCAGAAGACTGAGTTTCAACCTCCAAAGCAGCTCAAATCTTGCCAAGAAAAATGGACCTAAAGGAACTGTTACTGGGTTAAAAAGCACAACCATGAGAGTCAGGTGTAAAATCCCACTCTGTCCCTTTCGAGCAAAGCTGGCAGACTCTGAACAGAAGCTTTTCAGGAACTAACACAAAGAAGGACAGATGAAGTTTCACAGCTGATCACAGGGCTTAAATTAGTAACAACACAATGGGAAGTTTAATTTCCCTGCACACTTAAAAATAGGCAAAGTATCATATTCTCCTTTCCATATATCATTAGAAATTTAGATGAATGTTACCACATTCTATTTGTTACTTAATATTTACTGGGACTTTCCCTATAGAGAGAGAGCATATGAAATAGCAGAGCTGATGTGACCTTACATTTGATCAGTATTTTAGGCACACATCCTGAAAATAATTATCAGGTTAAGAAAGAGTGAGGTGTTAAGACCCGGAAGTAACCTTGGATATCACATAAGCCTTCTTTGCGTTCTGTGTCAGGAATAAGTACTGGACTGCTCAAAGTGGTGTGGCCACGTACCCATGGCCCCAAAGCTAATTAAGAAAGAATGGAGTTCTAACCTTTTGACACCTCTCACAAACACTTTTGAAGTTATAAGCTGCCTCAACCTTATATTTTAAAACTATCCTTAAGAAAACAGAACTAGCCAATGCATTTATTAATTCACCCTAACTATGGGATTTCTTTCTGTTTCCTCTGAAATATATTTTTGAGAAGGCTTTGCATGTCCAGAGCTATTCCTGTCCACCATCTCTGTCCCAAGCTGACCATGTACAGATGTATTTCTGATGGGCATTCTGATCTCTATATTTTTGCACCGTGGTCTTGTGGTCTTGAGCTGAACAGATCCTTAAACTGTGTTGCCGTCTTTATTCTTCAGGAACAATGATTTATTTGTCCATGTGTGCTAACATTCTTCTGTATGTGTGCCACTGCTTTGGAACTAACTCTCGAGTTCTCTTTCGTGATGCAGGTCCTCGTCCTTAGTTCTTGGTAGTGCTTGCTTCGGGCTTCGTCAATATAAGACTCACAGCACTCAGTTACAGAAGAAAAATTTTAATATGTGAAGAGTGATGCAAATCTGTGGAGCTAAGTTGGTGTTTTTATCTATCTTAACCATTTCTATAAATTAATGAAATAATTAGGTGGAACCATAAAACAAGATTGTATTCTAATTAATTCCTAATTAGCAGAATTAACTTGATTCATCTCTGTCTTAACGGTAAGACTATACTGAACTATGTAGATATAATGATGCTATTTATTTCACTTATCTGAGCTTGCATTCGGCTATGCTTTATTTTGAATTCTACCATGTTCACAGTATTGTTTCTAAACTTAGCTTTTATCTAGAAACCCTTCAGATGCTAACTCTCTAGGCCACAGAGGAAGACAATGCATCCAGCCGTGATGAGACCTGATAGAGGAGGGTCAGATAGAAGGGGAGGAGGACCTCCCCTGTCAGTGCACTTAGAGAGGGGCAGGGAGGAGATGAGGGAGGGTGGGTGAGTATTTGGAGGTAGGAAAGGGGCTACAGCTGGGATACAAAGTGAATAAACTGTAGTTAATATAAAAATAACAATTTGGAAAAAAGATACTAACTCTAAAGCAGAATGTTCTAGAAATATTCTGCAAGGTTATTTTACTGGAGTAAACAACAAGCACCATTTCATTATTTAAATTAAATTAATTTTACTATTTTTAAACACTGATTTTTTTATTAAATAATAATAGATATTACTCTCAAAATTTTAATTGAAAAGACCACACAGTTTTATAGTTTATGCTTTTTGGGTTATAGTTTCTGTTTATAGTTTCAACACCTTTTTGTTTATAAGGTGATATGATATATAAGCAAATGTTGCCTTAAGGGCTTAGTTATCACTTGGAAGTTAAAAAAAAAACAGATAATAATAAAAATGTTATTTAAAGTCACATTATTTAGATTAACTTATTAACTCCCAGAATTTACTTCCATTTTTAAAGAACATATATTTTCGCAGTGGTGATATGAAACAAAGTCTTTAAGTTCACATGCTCTTGTTCTATTGACCTCTCTGTGAATGTTTCTAATAGATAAACAATGTTTTTAATGTTCCAATTTCTAAATGGTTTGTGGAAAGATTTTTCAAGATTTAAAAATATTTCTATTTTTTTTTAATCTTAAGTAGAATTAGAAAGTCTATGTATTGGTCTTCACATATCTAAGCATGATAGTTTCAGCAGAGTTTGCACATTTCTGTTTTAGAGTAATATTTATGTAGGTGAGTTGTTGGAAGACATGAGTTTCATCTTATGTTGATCAACCAAGGACACTCTTTATTAACTTCTAAGAGAAAAAAAAATATTTCTGATAATATTCTTCATATGACATAAGGCTCAAACTCATGAGCCTTATGAGACATGTAACCAGGGGAACAGATCTCTATTAAATAATGTTATCTTTCTCATAAACTGCATATTTTCCATCTGGGTGCAACTGAGGACAGCTTTATATTTATAGTCTTCTACGTCTGATGTACAGATGGACATTAAAATGTTGAACTAGCTAAGGAAAATAAGGCTTTGGGTAGATTGGTGGTACCAGAATAAATACACCAGTTTTAGTTCTATGTAAAAGATGTATAGAGAGGGTGTCTATAGGTAGTGCCTCAGCCACTTAATAGCAATTAAGAATAAAGTCAGAACTCCCTTTGACCCCCAGGAAAGAAATGATAAGATCCCTGGAAGAATACGGTTTTCTAATCCCAAATCTTAATAGAGCACAAAGGTACAATTATTGCATACCACTGAATCAGAAGACAGAGGCAAATAATAATGCTACCACCACACATTATTATCTGTGTGACCTTCCTCCCGTTCTTTGATTCATCTAAACCTTCATTTTCATACCTGTACAGGAAAACAATATAAATTTCTTCAGAAAAAAAAAATCGCCTTAAATATTGTGGATTTTGACCTGGTACCTGAGGTGATGAATACATTTTAAGTCTTGTGACATTTATTTATAAGTGATTTATCATAACTTAATAAAATATGACATTACATCCTATCATTGTTTCTCTGGTCATTTCCGTGCAGGATAGTCAGTTCAAACATAGCCGTGCTAAATATTTGCATTTTCACATGTAAGTGGTTAAAAGTATAGAAACTCCTCAAATATTGCCTAAGACACTAAAACAAACAAAATGTCTGAAAAAAACAAAACAAAACAAAAAATCCTAACTCTGAAAGTGTCACAGCATTTACTTGAAAAACATGGCTTTCTCCAGAAAGACTAATTTGCATACTGTTGTTTTTCTTTATAAAATAGTGTGCTAATCAGCTTCTTTACATCAAAACAAACAATTATTGACATCACTGAAGTAGTAATATAAGCACTACTGCTATTTAATGATCTTAAAGATGAAGTATTTGAGGACACTGGGGATTGAAGCCAGGTCCTTGTGTGAGCTGGATAAGCAAACAAGCACTGGGCTGAATTCCTAACCCACAACTCCCTTTGTAAAGAAAAACTGTAAAGTTTTTCTTGGTTTCTCTCATAATTTACTCCATTTGGATACTGAGGAGAGAACTTAAATTTTGTTAAGCGTAAAGGATGAATGAGTGATTTAGACAGAGTTGTACAGGTTGAAAATGTCAGGACAACCTTCCATCCCTCTTACCTTGACTAACACCTCAGGTGTAATTGTGCTCATGAAACAGATGTGAAGCAACAAGTATGTCAAGTGGTAAACGCGCTGCTTCATAATTATGTCAATAATCATTTTCTATCATTTGACAAATAATCTAGGATAACTTAATGTCAGGTCCTAAAATCACACAATAGTGTGTTTCAGAATCAGAAAGTACATCTGAAGCTCCACTTTCCTTTTTTCAAATTGTGTCACTCTTACTAATGCTTGCAATGCATAGCAGCTATGCCAGTCACTGAGACTGTGAATAAAAAATAGATATCAGTCCTGTGACCACAAAGGAGCTCATAACCTCATAGGGATATGGACACATTAGTTAGGCTATTATAATAAAATATGGTAATTACTAACACAGACACATGGCCAGACCATTTGCCAGCAGGAAGAGTATTTACCCAGCTAAGGTTGATGAGAGAATCTAGGATGAAATAATGCTGGAATTAAGTTCACATTTGAGCAAGGAGAGAAGGATAGAAAGGATGTTTTGTATTAAGCGACCTAAGGGAGCTGACAGTGAATGCTGTAAGGGGGAAGAAAAAGGGAACTTATAACATAAAAGAGGTAAAGCAATAACAAAGAAGGACTTGACTAGAAAAATGTTCAGTCTTGGTGGTGAAAGGGCTTTGTGCCTAGTGGGAGGAGCAAGATGTTACTGTAATGTTCACTGCAGAAGCCAGAGCTCATGGAAGAAGGAAATATACAAACAAACAGAAGGACCAATACAAATTTCAATTAGTGAGTGGACAAACTGTAGAACTTGGTGACTTAATATAGTAGTGAAAGAAAGGAGAGAGAAAGTTATGCTGAACTTTAGACTTTATTCATAAATATCATGTAATGAAGATAGTAGAGAAGTGATTTCCAAATGAATTGTTTATAACAAGCCAGTTTCATGTTAACTAGGGATCGTAAAAGGTATTTTGTTAGGAAATAACTGCATGATGAGTGGAATCAGTAGCTGATGAAGATGACCTCATGAGCGTAAGTGGAAGATCTCACGTAAAGGTAGAAGAAAACTATCTAAGCACACACCAATCCACCCTCACAATACACTCACACCATCACTCACACGTAGCACACTCACACACTCAAACACATATACACATCTTGTACACTAATACAATTATAAATATATGCTTATACACACATACATCCTCATACAATCACATGCTTGCACATTCATAGACTCACGTTCACACATACTTTTATCCATACACACTCAGACACAAATGGTCATGCACACACATTCACACATATGCACTCCTACACACATATGTTCACACAGTATGATAAATTTAAACACAAAAGAATACAAGAAATCAGCTGCATAATTGAAAATGAATCAGCATAGATATAAAACCTGATGTTGAGTGTCATCTGTGTATTAGATTGAAAATTAACCTGACACACCTAAAGAAGCTAATCAAGAAGGAGGACCCTGGGTAAGATGATCAATCCTCATTCAGAAAGGTAAACTGGACAGACATCGGAAGAGGAAAAAACAGGGAACAGGACAGGAACTTACCATAGAGGGCCTCTGAAAGACTCTACCCAGCAGACTATCAAAGCAGATGCTGATACACATAGACAAACTTTGGGCAGAGTTCAAGGAATTTGATGAAATAAGGAGGAGAAGAAAGTCCTGGAGGGAACAGGAGCTCCACAAGGAGAGCAACAGACCCAAAAAATGTGGGCCCAGGGGTCTTTTCTGAGACCGATAATCCAGCCAATGACTATGTATGGAGATAACCTAGAAACCCTGCAGAGATGTAACCCATGGCAGTTCAGTGTCCAAGTGGGTTCCCTAGTAATAGGAGCAGGGACTGTCTCTGACATGAACTCAATGGCTGGCTCTTTGATCACACACAACCCCCCCCCCCCGAAGGGGGAACAGCCTTACCAGGCTACAGAGGAAGACAATGCAGGCAGTCCTGATGAGACCTGATAGGCTAGGGTCAGATGGAAGGGGAGGAGAATCTCCCCTATCAATGGACTTAGTGAGGAGCATGGGAAGAGATGAGAGAAGGCGGGTAGATTGAGAAGGAATGAGAGAGGGGGCTACAGCTGGGATACAAAGTGAAAAGTTGTAATTAATAAATAATTATTAATTATTATTAATTATTATTAATTAATTAAAAATAACCCAGTGAATAATGGGAACAGAAGTTTATATGTTGTGAAATGCAAGGTGTGATCTCCATTCTCTAAATTGCTTTTGGTCTTTTTCACAACAATGGAATGCCCAATGAGGCAATAAGGAGGGCACTCCACCTCAGATTTTGTTCTTATTTATAAATATGCTGGTGAATTTGAATGGATATTATCAGACACATTCTAGTTAAAGAGTACACAACAAATTGGACCAGAGTCCTTCAAATTTAACAAGCTTACAAAATCAAAGAGGACAGATAACCTAACAGTATATATAAGCCTAAGGCAACATAATAAAATGCGGAGTGTTGTTTGAGACTTAATATTGGAAAAGGAAGAGGCTATCGGTGGAAAGGCATAATATGCATCTGTTTTACAAAGCATTAGCGACCAGTCACCTATTTCTTACTTTTGGCAAATAAGTAAGCTGCAGTAGGAGATGTTTGATTAATGTAGTTTTTAAATCATGGTTTTCTGTGCCTGAAAATAAGAAATGCTTTAGTTATAACAAAATAGGCTCACTGGAGATTTGTAAGGTCTGACTTCCCCTGGTATGTATTATTTCTATAATTTCATTTACAGAACCACACTAAATTTCTAGAAGGGTTTTATAGAAATAATTACATATTTTTTTAAAAAATAGTAATTTTTTTGGTGAAGAGCTAAGATTCATAATTAAGATATATCTTTATGCTAGGTTATCAGGTCTCATCAAGGCTGGCTACATCTTCCTCCTCTGTGGCCTGGCAAGGTTGCACCCCCAGTGGGAGTAGATCAAAGAGCTTGCCAATGAGTTTATTTCAGAGACTTCCTCTGAACCCCTTACCAGGGAACCAACTTGGAAACTGAACAGCAAATGGGTTTCCTTTGGTCAGGGGTCTAGGTCCTCTCCATGTATGGTCCTTAGTTGGTCCTTATGGTCAGATGGAAGGGGAGGAGGACCGCCCCTATCAGGGTACTAAGGAAGAGGCATAGGAGGAGAAGAGGGAAGGTGCGTGGATGGGACTGGGAGGACATGAAGAAGGGGGCTAAAGAGGGGATACAAAGTGAATAAATTATAATAAATATATAAATAAAATTAAATACAATAATTAGGGAAATAATAAAGAAAAATATATATTTATGTAGCAACTTGCTTTGTTAATTATGCTAATGACTATGCTTCATACAGATATTTCTATATTTTCTCCACTTATTAAGAGTAGGGTAGTAAGGGGAACAGTGGCTGTCTGTGACATTTACTCAGTGGCTGGCTCTTTGATCACCTCTCCTAAGGGAGAAGCAGACTTACCAGGCCACAGAGGAAGGCAATGCAGGCAGTCCTGATGAGACCTGATAGGCTAGGGTCAGATGGAAGGTGAGGAGGACCTCCCCTATCAGAGAATTGGGGGAGGGGCATTGTAGGAGGGGACATAGGAATTGGAAGGGAATGAGACAGGAGGCTACAGCTGGGATACAAAGTGAATAAACTGTAATAAAAATTAAATAGATAAATACTAAATACTAAAAACAAAACAAAAAAATGATAAATGCCATTATAAAGCAGTTCTAACCAAAAAGGTAGATGGAGTAATAAAAAAAAGTCTTCAGTTTCATTTCTATTTCTCACTAAGCATAAAAAATAGAAAAAGAAAAGAAAAAAGTTTTGATTATCTATTGTGTTCTCAGTACCACATTTTGTTCTCATGATCACAAACAGATTGTACTCAGTCTCTTCTGATCTGCTTTAGCACAAAATACTCTCTAGATTAGAAAAAGGCATTCCTCAGCAACACAGGGTTGTGTGGCCACAACTCTTCCTCTCACATGGAAAAAAGAAATTGCTTCAATCTTTTTCTTTTCCTTAGAACAGGCTCCACGCTCTTGTTTTCTGCCCAGTGGTACTTCAAAATAAACATGAAATCTCTGTGAGATATACACAAGTTATGATTTAGAATTAATTTTATGTAGAACTCATTTCCCAAGCCATGGCTTACTCTCCATCCCAAACAGTTCAGCATACATAATTTAGAGTTAAATAGAACATCGACTCTGAATAAAACGAAGATAAAGTTAGCTCTCTTGAATGGAGGAGCTAAGAGGTCTCATCTGCTAATGATTGCTTCTGAAATATTAAGGAACCTTTTCTCCCCTGAACACATGGATGGAATACAGTTAGGAAAAGGGTAGAATCACCTTTCTTGGCAAAGACAGTCTCAACGTTGTTTGTTGCAGGAACTGAGGGAAACCCCGAAACCTTTCAGATAGAGACATGATTTTCCTGTGGCTTCTGATCTTGAGCTTCTCGGCATCTCTGCAATTGTGAAGAATGCCACACAACCACAGAAAAGCACACGTGGGGAAATATGCAGAACAAATGGAGCAAAACCTCTTCTCTTGCTGCTACTCTGTACTCAAGACAATGCAGTCTGACCAATTCATACTATATGATGCAGCAATTTCCTTCATCAGTGCTCAGGTACTGAAAGTGAGAATAACTAGGGTAGACTTACAGTTACAAGACAAGAAAAAACAAGGACAAGGAAATGTTGACTGCATTAAGACTAGGCTGCAGTGTATCTCAAAGTTTATTTTAACAAACTAGTCCATAATATTAATCATCTGCCTCTTGGTTTATCATTCAGATAGAAGAGAAATTTATGTAAAAACTGCATTCTGTGGCCGTTGCTTAGAAAAAAAAAGTTCACATGTAAGTTCTAATACATAGTTAATGAGAATAAATATATGCATATTAATATTCACATCTAACTAGGTGACTAATAATACTATGGTTAGTATGTGTTTTTAAGAACTAAAATCCTTGGCAATGAAATTAGTGTTGTGCTATATTTAAATATCTTAAAATATTTAAATCAGCACTTAGGAAATATCATCTAAAAATAAAAATGTCAAGTGTAAATTGCTTAAATATAAAATTTTGTGTTCATGTCTTTCTTACATGCCTTTAGCTGAAGAGACCAAAACTGATATACCATAATGGGCCACTTTTCACTTCTAGAATTATTTTCCCTTAACTTTCGTTTTAACACAAATTTATCATGTAAAAACATCACAACAGGTCAGGGCATTATCAATTCAAATGATGTCACATATAAACAAAGAAGGAACAAATATCTCAACACTGAATAGCATTCCACAACAAAAGTGAACATACTCACAGTTTTTAAGTTGCAGAGTGAATAGTAATGTCCTTCAAAATGTGTTCTCATTCTCCAAATATGCGATCTCTTGAAGAAAATCAATGACCTAGTGCTAGACAGAGGATGTAGCTGGTAACTGACAGTGGAAAGCTGTGCTGTTATAATTTGGACCCGATGCCAGTTTTCCTTATACCTTTTCAAGAAAGTTATTAATATTTTTCTTTCTTTAATTGTGTGTGTCTTTCAGAGGTCCTCTGTGCAAGGCTACTGTCCTGTTTCTTGTCTTCTACTTCCGATGTCTATCCTGTTTGCCCTTCTGAATGAGGATTGAACATCTTCCCTATTGTCCTCCTTGTTGTTTAGCTTCTTTAGGGCTATAGATTTTCGTATGTTTATCTTCTATTATATGACTAATATCCACTTATTAGTGAGTAAACACTATGTCTGTCTTTCTGCTCCTGGGTCATCTTACTCATGACGATATTTTCTAGTTCCCACCATTTGCCTGCAAATTTCATGATTTCCTTGTTTTTAGTTGCTGAATAGTATTTCATTGTGTAAATGTACCACACTTTCTCTATCTATTCCTCCATTGAGGGACATCTAAGTTGTTTCCAGATTCTGGCAAGTATGAACAGAGTTACGAGGAACATGGTTGAGCAAATGTCCCTATTAAATGGTGAGGAATCTTTTGGGTGTATGCCTAAGAGTGGTATAGCTGGATCTCAATCCAGCAGGGTATCAAAGACAATACCGAGACTCATAGCCAAACTTTGGGCAGAGTGCTGGAATCCTTATGGAAGAAGAGGGAGCTAGAAAGACCTGGAGGGAACAGGAACTCCACAAGGAGAACAACAGAGCCAAAAAACCTGGGCCCAGGAGCACTTGCAGAGATAGATACTCCAACCAAGGACCATGCATGGAAAGGACCTAGACCCTCTGCACAGATGTACCCCATGTGCTGCTCAGTTTCCAAGTGGGTTCCCTAGTAAGGGGTACAGGGTCTGTCTCTGACATGAACTAAGTGGTGGGCTCTTTGATCACCTCCCTCTGGGGGTTACAGCCTTGTTAGGTCACAGATAAGATGATGCAGATAGCCTTGATAAGACCTGATAAGGTAGTGTCAGATAGTATGGGAGGAGGTCCTTCCCTATCAGGGAACTATTGAAGAGCATGGGAGGAGAAGAAGGAGGGTGGATGGGACTGGGAGGAGACAAGGGAGGGGCTGCAGCATGGATACAAAGTGAATAAATTGTAACTAATAAATATATAAATAAAATCAAATTAAATAATTGGGTGTTTTCTAACAGGAACTCAATGACTGGCTCTTTGACCTCCCCACCCCACAAGGGAGGAGCAGTACTGTGAGGCCACAGAGGAGGGCTTTACAGCCAGTCCTGAAAATACCTGACAAAACGGAGTCATATGAAAGGGGAGGAGGTCCTCCCCTATCAGTGGACTTGGAAAGGGGCGGCGAGGAGATGAGGGAGGGAGGGTGGAATTGGGAGGAAATGAGGGATCGGGATACAGCTGGGATACAGAATTAACAAAATGTAACTAATAAGAAAAATAAAATTAAAAAAAATTAATCAATTAAAAAATTGAGTGTGTATGCATGTGTGTGTCTGTCTATGTTAAGGAGTATGGCTATGCACATACCATTACACAAAAATGGCAGTTTGAAGACAGTATCATATATCTATCCACGAATCTAGCCCTACAGAAGATACTAGAAGGTAAACTCCAACCCAAGGAGATTAGCTACACCCAAGAAAACACAGGAAATAAATAATTTCACACCAGCAGAACCATAAGAAGAAAAAGGTGTGGGTACATGCACACACACACACACACACACACACACACACACACTACCACCAACAACAACATCAAAATAACAAGAATTAACAGTCATTTAGTCAAAACTCAACATCAATGGACTCACTTCCTCAGAGAAAAGACACAGACTATTAGAATGCATGTGAAAAGAAGATTCATCATTCTGCTCCATACAAAAAACACACCTCAACATCAATGATATATGTAACATCAGACTAGAAGGTCAGAAAAACTTTTTCCAAGCAAACAGATATAAGAAGCATGCTGGAGTACTCATTCTTTTTCTTTTTTCTTTTTGGTTTTAAATTGTACTTTCATTTTCTTCTTTTGGGAGGGTTGTTTTATTTTTATTTTTAAATTTTTGTTAATTACAGTTTATTCACTTTGTATCCCAGCTATAGCCCCGCTCAATTACCCCTCCCTCCCTCTGACTCCTCCCATGAGCCTTCCCCAGTCCACCAATAGGGGAAGTCCTTCTCTCCTTTCATCTGACCCTAGCCTATCAGGTCTCATCAGGACTGCCTGCTTTGTCTTCCTCTGTAGCCTGGTAGGGCTGCACCCCCAGGGGATGAAATAAACAGCCACTGAGTTCATGTCAGAGACAGTCTCTGTTCACCTTACTAGGAAACCCATTTGGAAACTGAGCAGCATATGCGCTACATCTGTGCAGGGGTTCTAGATAATATCCATGTATGGTCCTTGGTTGGAGCATCAGTCTCAGAAAAGACCCCTGTGCCCACATTTTTTCTTTTTGGTTCTGTTGCTCTCCTTGTAGAGCTCCTATCCCTTCCAGGTCTTCCTATCTCCCTCTTCTTTCATAAGATACCTTGCACTCTGCCTAAAGTTTGGCTATGAGCCTCAGCATTTGCTATAATACTCTGCTGGGCAGAGTCTTTCAGAGGCCCTCTGTGGTAAGCTCTTGTACTGTTCCTTGTTTCACCCTCCTGTTTGCCTTTCTGAATGAGGATTGAGCATCTTACTTAGAAATCTGTACACCTAAACAAGCTAATCAAGGGGAACCCTGGATAAGATGCTCATTCTTTTTGAAAATTATTTTATTTATTTTTATTTATTATTTATTCGCTTTGTGTCCCAATTGTAGCTCCCTCCCATGTCTCCTCCTAATCCCACCCTCCCTCCATCTTCTCACCCTATACCCTTCCCCTAGTCCACTGATAGGGGTGGTCCTCCTCCCCTACTATGAGCCTATCAGGTCTTATTAGGACTGACTGAATCCTGTTTCTCTATGGCCTGGCAAGGCTACATCTCAAGGAGGAGATGATCAGAGAGCCTGCCTCTAGTTCATGTCAGATACAGCCCCTGTTTCCCTTACTAGGGAATCTTCTTGAAGACTGAACAGCCAGTGGGTTACAGTTGAGAAGGGTTTTTACGTCCTGTTTTTCCATGTATGGTCCTTGGTTGGAGTATCAGTCTCTACAGGACCCCCTAGGCTCAGATTTTTTGGCCATGTTGGTGTCCTTGTGGAGCTCCTGTCCCCTCCAGGTCTTTCTATCTCCCCCTTCTTCCATAAGATTCCCTGCACTCTGAACAATGTTTGGCTATGAGTCTCAGCATGTGCTTTGATACCCTTCTGGGTAGAGTCTTTCAGAGGCCCTCTGTTGTAGGAGTCTGTTCTATTCTCTGTCTTTTTCTGCTTCCAATATCTATCCTGTTTGCACTTCTGAATTGTAATTAAGCAGCTTCCTTAGGATCCTTTTTTATTGTTTGTTTGTTTATTTATTTATTGAATGTAAATGAGTATTCTATTTACATGTGCACCTGCATGCCAGAAATGGTTATCAGAGCCCAGTATAGATGGTTGTGAGCCACCATGTGGTTGCTGGGAACTGAATTCAGGACCCTGGAAGAGCAGACAGTGTTATTAACTGCTGAGCCATCTCTCCAGCCCCTTCCTTGTTTAACTTCTTTAGGACAATAGATTTTATTATGTTTATTCTATGTTTGTAGCAGCTTTACTTGTAATAGCTAGAATCTGGAAACAAGCTAGATGTCTCTCAACTGAAGAATGAATACAGACATTGTGGTACATTTACACAATGGAATACTACTCTGCAATTATAAACAAGGAAATCATGAAATTTGTAGACAAATGGATGGAACTAGAAAAGAACATCCTGATGGAGGTAACCAGTAAGCAGAAAGACAAACATGGTATATATTCACTTATAAGTGAATATTAGCCATATAAGTTATTTCTTCTGTTAATGGTCTTGGTCATGGTGTCTTATCACAGCAACAGAAAATTAAGTCAGATAAAAATCAAGCTCACCATCAGAGTAAACAGATTTGCTAAAAAAATGTTAGTCATAATTTAGCAAAGTTTAAATACTAACAAAAATTTAACAAAGTTTAAATACTGCTTATTCATTTAGTCATATAACCAAGATGTCAAAGTATATTAAAAATGACTCATTTTATATATTCACATAAAATGTTCAGGGAATATTTTTAACAGAAACTCATATAAATAAAATGTGATTTTGTTTTTGTGAAAAGAATATATATCCTGAAATGTTGTTGGAACTCAACTGTGATAATTACCTTTTCTAGAGAATATAATGAAGTGTTGTATAAAGAAATGTTATACCTTATACTGAAAAATTATCTAATATTTTCTGACATTTATTTCTTTTTAGTTATTTGTTTTATTTGAAATCACTGTGAAAATAAAGCTAGTTCTTTATCTTTCTCACATTCTAACATGTGACTATTGTGAACTTTAATTAGATATTAGAACAGTCTTATATTTTCTAATAAAATACAAATAAACACCACATGACTGTGTCAAAAATGAAACGTGAGTAGGGTGTCCTGAAGAGGCCACTGTATCTTCTTTAAATATTCAGACACAGCATGGTTTCCTAAAATCCTGAGAAAAAAGTTTTTACTTCAAGCATTGTGGCAATTTTTAATTATTTTTTTCACAAAGAAGTGAGAAATAGCCAGACATTCTAGGTGAACTTTTGATATGATATGAAATCAGATACAATGGAGTTTGAAAAGATGGCTCAGTGGTTAATGAGCTTGGGTAATAATAAGGGTCTCAGTTGGGATGGCCAGAATATTGCCGAGGTCTGGGTTATGAGCCAGCTACTCAGATGTCTGGGTTCTTCCCAGACATGAAAAAGAATTGAGCACATGGGGAAAAAGGTAAAGACTAGGAAAAAGTGAAAACAATTGTTTATTGAAGCAGAAGTAAAGAGAAGACTAGTTGGTGGACTATGGGCTAGTCTTTCATAGTGCCCCTGAGTCCTCTTCTCAGCTGATTCCCTCCTCTCTCTCTCTCTCTCTCTCTCTCTCTCTCTCTCTCTCTCTCTTCCTGATATGTGGAGGTGATCAAAGAGCCAGGCTCTGAGTTCAAGTCAGAGAGTGTAACTGTTCCCCTTACTAGGAAACCCACTTTGAGACGGAGCTGCCATGGGCTACATCTGTGCAGAGATTCTAGGTTGTCTCCATGCATGGTCCTTGTTTGGAGTATCAGTCTCAGAAAAGACCCCTGGCCCCAGATGAATTTTATAATTGGTTTTCCTACCTATTTCTGTGAAGAACTGGATGGGTGCATTGAATAGATCTTGGTAGAAGTATCATTTTCAAAATGTTAATTCTACCAGACCATAGCACATGAGGCATTCTCATTTTCCAGTATTCTTCTCAATTTATTTCTTTGGAAATTTAAAGTTCTCATTGTAATGAACTTTCACTTTCTTATTTATATTTATTCATAGATACTTTTCTTTGAGCATTGTTAATACTAGTCTTGGTTAAATGTTTTAACTGAATCTGATGTTTCTAACAATTATCAAACAGGGCTTTTGTGCCAAACTCTTACAGTGCGATCTTCAGCAAATATTCTTCTCTTCATTTCGGTTTTGTCATTTGTAAATCTAGTGACAGTGGTGTTTCCACTCTGCGACAACCTGATGGATGGAGGGGTTGTGAACAAGAGCTGTGACTTATCCACCTGGGGTGCAGAACAGGGTAGGCTGAATTAGTAGTTTTCTTATAAACATTAAGAGCTAAAGGAAATTGTCATTCTCTAAGGAAAAATAAGAATCTGATGTTTAGATTTGGATCCAGAGAGAAGTTAGCAGCAAAGCATATGCCACATTTTCAGGCAAATTGTCTCTTTAAAAAAATACCCACAGGATTTTTGAGTAATCAGTTGTTAAAATGATTATTTAGAAACTGGGTCATGGATTTTAAAACTATTTTTCAAAACAAAGAAAATAAAGCTTTCATCATCACAAGCTGTTACGAGGCAGCAGTTAGCTCTTCTAATTGCACCTCAAACCAAAACAGAACTGACTCTTGAAAAAATTCTGTTTTCTGTCTGTTTTTCATACCAAAACTTAACATTTTCTGGATGTAAATTATGATTACTGCCAACATTCAAACAATAGGACTTTTTAAGATCAAAAAATGAACAATACAATCTAAGCCACACTTTGTTGTGGTTATAACTGGAGGGGAAATTTTATTTTCCTTTGATAAATGATGGAAGAACAGTATGCTAAGCTTTGTTGTGGAAACTGTATGTCTTCTTGAGACACATGGGAAACCAGATATAAAGAATGCTTGGGGTTTGACACAGCCTAATAGAAGTGACAGAGACTTGGGGAGAGGAATAAGACCACTGAAACTAGAAAAAAAAATCCATAAAAAACAAAGCTCTTATCTGACAAGTTCAGGTATAGCCTGAGCAGAGATGATGCTGATGAGGCCAAGGGAGAGCAGAAGCTAACAGAAGAGCATCAGTTGACCAGGTCAGGTCAAGGGAAAGCAGAAGGCATCGGGTGACTGATCATCACCCCAACCCAGAGAAACCTGAACCACAGCAGGAAAGAAAGTATGTTTAGTAGTCCAGGGAGCTTAAAAACAAAATGGAGAAGAGGAATTGGATACCAGAAACATTTCACGACACTGTAATGAGATCTGGTTGTTGGTGGATTCATGCCCCGAGGAATACAATGCAAGTCCTGTCATCTGAAACATGTTGAATTAGAGAAAAAGAAATCTGCCTGGAAAGACACTTACTACATTACAGTGTTCTATAAACACGATATGGTCAATTTTTTCCAAATTCTGCCTCTGACTGAATCATTAGCCCGTGAAATCACCCAGTTAGAGGTAGGGTACCAATTACTTGGATGGAATTATGTTCTCTCTAAGACCTGATGACTCTACACTTCTCTTCTTTATCTAAATCCAGTTAGCTGTGAATTCACTCAGACAACCTGACAACCTAGCTAGGGAACTTGCACTGCCCACATAAAGCATTACTGTATGGGCTCCTTTGCACTAGCACACTCCAGAGAATGGAGGAAAAACAGAAAATTGACACCCTTGGCTACTTCCCTTTGTTGATTTGATCTTAACTCTCTCTCCATGGCAGGCTCTCTCTTCTTGTTTGCTCTCAGGGGATATTTGTCACCCACCATGGTGCAGCATTTCATCTTTCTAGGGATGCAGATTTGTAGAGTATTATATTAGGAAAGAGCAACACTGTTTGGAAACAGCAGCAGAGTGTTTTTCTTTCCTGGGGGGAAAGGATGAAGTCAGCAGAACTCCACTCTCCACAGCAAACTGAAACTACCAGCTTTTACTCTGGTTAAAGATGTTAATAAGTCTTGGGGCTTTAACAGCTGTGTAATCCAACATTTCACTGTTTTAGTATGTTATCATTTTTTTTTTTTTGATGATGGACTCAGGTGCTTTTAACACAGTCTTGAACAATAATTTGGGTGAACTAGATATAGAAATTGAATAGTCATGGATATTTGCAGTCCTGATCTTTGGTCCTGTAGCACCTCCCATTCTCATTTTCCTTTTGTTGTGCCCAATTCTAGAGACCCAAAAAGACTGCCAGGAGTCAAGTCAGTTGCAAAATACATGAGGATCTTTTTATTACAAGCTATAGCTTGGGCCCATACCCTCACTAACACAGCTGTTGAGAACAGAGAGCCTCACGGTCAGGGTAGGTGGTTGATCAAATATTCCAGTCCCTCCCAGTGCTCCCAAAGCAGGGGAATTCCAAAGCAGGGATGTTGCATTTTAAACTGATTGGCTATAGGAAGGCCTCCAAACCATTAATGATCTAGCTTCCCTTGTTTGTCACTCCTAGGAGAGAGGGGTGATCTGGGCCAGTTTCTTAGCATCTGTATCTCTAGTGGGCAGGAAAGAATGCAGTAAGGCTGATTCCCCCACACAGGTGGCTGGGTTTATCTCCAATTGTCTGGCCTTTGTTCAAGCTTGTGCTTTATACTTTAATTCAATAACCCCCCCCCAAAAAAAAACCTATTTTTTAATTCTTTGATTTCTCACTTTCTGACAACATTTTAATGAAGAAAAGAGACTTTCCTTTTAGATTGCTAAAACTTGAAAACATAAGCTAATTTCCTTTCACTGTTAGATTCTATGTTTTTGAAGTGGGTCATCTACACTAAATAACTGGAAGGAAAGGCACTTTTTTTTTTTTAAGGTGTATAAAGGGCTATTGGTTCTGGTTGTATCACTGAGAATGTCATACACTGAAATTGCCAACTGGCCAGTTTTCTAAGCTATATCAAAATATTCCATGCAGTCATTTTAGCAAGCTGATTCACAATGGTATTGTGCTAGATAATTTTATGCCAGCATGGCACAAGTTAGAGTCATTTGAGAAGAGAGAACCTCAACTGAGAAAATTTCGCTATTACATTGACCTTGGGGTAAGACTGTTTTTGTTGTTGTTGTTGTTGTTGTTTTTGAGTGATGATTGATATGGACCCTTCCATATCAACCTAGGCTGGATTCTGGATGCTAAAAGGAAACAGGCTGAAGAGGGCATGAGGAACGAACTAGTAAATAAACAACACTCCCCAATGGCATCTGCATCCATATCTGCCTCCAGGTTCCTGACTTGAGTTCCTATCTTGACTGCCTTTGATGATGGACTATCATGTGGAACTGTAAACTTGAAAAAACTTTCATCCCCAAGTTGCATTTGGTCCTGGTGCTTTTTCTCAACAATTATGCCTTACCCAAGTCAGATGGAATATATGACATCATTGTGTAGTGTCAACCTCATCTTGACATTGAAAGTTAGCTGTTGTATAGGAACTCATAGTTACCTCAACCTTGTCCTGTTCCTCCTTTTTATTATCTGGAAAACAGAATAGAATAGTCCAGATTTAACTAGCACTTCATACGTAGGGATTGGTCCAGAATTTAGCCAGGAACCTGGAAAGGCAGTGACTCTTGGGTCCCATTTACATTTGTGCTTTTGCAACTTATACTCAGATCATTTTCACTGTGAATAACATTATAGCTGTGCACAAGAACTCTAACAAATGCCCTCTGAAACATGTGCATTTGCTTATGTGATGGCATAGAAGTATTGCCTGCTAATTTAAACTTCAGAAAATTAAGTTATGTAAAAAGTGGAAAAATGGCTGAGTGTGAAATTTGCAGGTAAATGGTAGTACCAGGAAAAGATCATCCTGAATGAGCTGTCTCAGAAGCAGAAAGACACACACAGTATATACTCACTCATATAGACATATAATATACGATAAAACTAATAAAATCTGTACATCTAAAGAAACTAATTGAGAAAGAGGACCCTGATTAAAACGCTCAATCCCCATCCTGAAAGGCAAAGAGGATGGACATCAGAAGAAGAAGAAAACAGGAAACAACCTAGGAACCTGCCACAGAGGGCCTCTGAAAGGCTCTGCCCTGCAGACTATCAAAGCCGAGACTTATGGCCAACTGTTGGGCAGAGTGCATGGAATCTTATGTAAGAAGTGGGAAATAGTAAGATCTGGAGAGGACAGGAAATCCATAAGGAGAGCAACAGAACCAGAAAATTTTAACACAGGGGTCTTCCCAGAT
Organism: Meriones unguiculatus; assembly: GCF_030254825.1. Taxonomy (NCBI): domain Eukaryota; kingdom Metazoa; phylum Chordata; class Mammalia; order Rodentia; family Muridae; genus Meriones; species Meriones unguiculatus. The sequence continues at coordinate 106,493,160 of NC_083356.1, forward strand.
ACTCATACTCCAACCAAGTACCAGGCATGGAGATAACCTAGATCCCCTGCAAAAACGTAGCTCATGGCAGTTTAGTGTCCAAGTGGGTTCCATAGTAATGGGAAGAAGACTGCCTCTGACATAATCTGATTGGCTTGCTCTTTGATCACCTCCCCCTGAGGGGGGAGCAGCCTTACCAGGCCACAGAAGATGACAATGCAGCCACTCCTGATGTGATCTAATAGACTAAGCTCAGAAGGAAGAAGAAGAGGACCTCCCCTACCAGTGGACTTGGGGAGGGGCATGCATGAAGAAGGGGGGAGGGGCTTATGGGACTATAGAAAGTGAATAAAGTGTAATTAATAAAATATAAAATAAAATTATATATCAAAAAATGGCTGAGTGAGTAAATATACCACAATTTCTGTATCCATTCCTCCATTGAGGGACATCTAGGTTGTTTCCATATTGTGGCTATTATGAATAGAGCTGGTACAAACATGATTGTATACTTGAGCATATTTTGATATATGCCTAGGAGTGGTATATCTGGATCTTAAGGTAACACTACTACTAATTTTCTGAGAATGCGTCAGATTGATTTCCAAAGTGGTTGTACAAGTTTACATTCCCACCAGCAATGGAAGAGAGCTCTCTTTTTCTCCACATTCTCTCAAGCATGGGTTTTCACTTGACTTTTTGATCTTAGCCATTTTGATGGACGTAAGGTGAAATCTCAGGGTTGTTTTGATTTGCATCTCCTTGATGACTAAGGATATTGAACATTTCTTTAATTGCTTCTCTGCCACTTGATAATCCTCTATTGAGAATTCTCTGTTTAGCTCTGTACCCCATGTTTTAATTGGATTACTTGGTTTGTTGGTGCTCAACTTCTTGAATTCTTTATATATTTTAGATAGTAGCCCTCTGTCAGATAGCTATAGGGTTGGTGAAACCTGTAGGCTGTCATTTTGTTCTGACAACAGTGTCCTTTGCTTTACAGAAGCTTTTCAGTTTCGTGAGGTCCTTTGTATTGATTGTTGATCTTAGAGCCTGTGCTGTTGGTGTTCTGTTCAGGAAGCTGTCTCCTATGCCAATGAGGTCAAGGCTCTTCCCCACAAGGACAATACAGGGAGAAAACTCTGATACAGGCAAGCTCTCTGATCATCTTCCCCTGGAGGTTGCAGCCATGCCAGGCCACAAAGAAAGACAATGCAGCCAGTCCTGATGAGACCTGACAGGCTAGGGTCAAATACAATGGGAGGAGGACCTCCCCTATCAGTGGACTAGTGGAGAGGCATAGGGAGAGAAAACGGAGGGAGGATGGGATTGGAAGGAGACAGGGAGGGGCCACAGCCAGGATACAAATTAAGTAAATTGTAATAAATGATAATAAAAAGTAATAAAAACTGTATGAATCATGCTTTCTTTTCTAACCTAAGGAAGTTGTTTAGATATTTTCTTTCAGAAATGTCTTAATAGATATATCAGCATTCTGTTATAAATAGAATCTGTGCCTACCTTTTAAATCATATTTAAGGTTGTAGTTATTCAGCTTTCTTTGACTTCCTCATAGATACCTTGTTAACGTAAAACTATCTTTATTCAAAAGACACTAAAATGACTGTCATATTTACCCATTAAGTGGCCTCTGAAAATGATCACAAACATTGTTACTTACTGACTATAGTCCATCACATTGTTGAGGTGATACTGGAAAAGTGTGGTGACAGAATGTTGTCTCTACTAATTTATATGAGCCAAGAGCATTTGGCATGCACATATAAGGTTAGGGACAGTTTGGCAATACAAAATGCAGTTTCTCATTAAATTCCGCTGCTTTCCACCGAGTCACAGAACAATACAAACCTTCAGTAGCCTTGCCACACAGCCTTCTCCTTTAACATATATAAACCAGGATAAACAGAGAAAAACAGAACTAAGAAGGGTTAAACAAACCACCACCGCCAGTGTGTGATTAACAAGCCCCATCCACTTTTTTCCATATAAATGCATTTCTCTGGGAAGAGACATAGCTCAAAAACCCAAAATCCTTTGCAGTCATTTCCCTAGAGTCCAATTTCTGACCTGAACTTCACCCTTCTCAAAGAAAAAAAATGTACTTCTGCAACAATTCTCAGACCAAGGGTATGAGAAACATCAAGTTCTTCCCACAGACTAGGTCTTTGGTGGCTGTTCTGAAGCGGCTCTCCAAATCCTGAGAAGCTGTATTTCTTCCTTCCCAGCATACCAATGGCGACTTGTTTTAACATTGCGTTTGTCTTTGAGTTGTGTCATTTCAACAATTCCCCCCTTTGATCCATTGTTAAAATAGAACAGAGCCACAGTCCCAGACTATAAAAACTTCAATTCTTCACAAATTTAACAGACTTGACTCAATTGAAAAATCCTTTATTTTCTAACATTTGCTAAGCACCAAACCATAGTTTTATTCTAGGAAATATAATCCACTTATTCTTTTTCCTTAAGTTCTCCACATGATTCTAGCTTCAAACACCTTACAAAGTAGCATTTATTGTTTAAGCAGACTTCATCACTTACATGGTAATTCTTAGTGTAGGACTAGGCAGAGTCACAAGCAAAATGCTTTCTAAGAAAATATACAAGGTTGCAGAAATACTCAGAAAGGATTTAAAGTTACTAAAGCTCTCCTCTTCAGCTGTGGGACATGGGTGATGCTACAGGGTCAGGGTCACTTTGAATTGTTGCTCCAAGGACAAGCTGGGTAAAGTATTGTTCTTTCTGGAGAGACCAGGGCAGTTATTTTCACAGAATGTTAAAAGATTTACTATGAAAAACCCAGGGAACAAAGACATTGGTATTCTGTTGCTTTCACTTACTGAGCTTTCTTCTGCTTCTGGCTAGATTTTTGTTATTGTTTGCTAACAACTGGATCCAAAGCCAAAGAGAAACAAAGGAGTTTGAGATGGGGATACTTGGTTATCTTTTCTTGCCTTTTATATGGATGTTCTTTGCATATTTAATGTGAGTGGACAGGTAGAGGCAACTTTAGACACAAAGTCATTTTCATACGACAAAATCATGTGTCCCACATCATGGGTAATTTAATATTTTTGTTTTTGTCCCTCTAGAATAAATTTCTGAATTTCATATTTTTGTTCTGTAATTTTTTGACATTGTAAATACAGCATCATTTTTGTAATCTTTATTTTTAACAGAAAGTGATTGGTATTCAATTATGTTATTTGTATGTTATGATTTTCAATACCCTGAGTTATTTATTCTTAACTTCTTCTAGAATGTTT